>NC_081319.1:94507416-94807416 GCF_026419965.1 Kogia breviceps
ATGAACAAACTCAAATAGTGAAAATGTTCTTCTACTGAAGTCTTATATGTAATCATGTCAGTAAAATAAATTTTAAAAGATTTCTGCACAAAAAAGGAAAAGCAAAATGGATTAGTCCTTTAAAATCACATTATTTTTTGGAAAAGGAGAGGGGGAAAAAAGCATTCTTAATGTTACTCCACAGCAGTGATGAATAACAACAAAGATGACCAAATTGCTCCCAAGAAGTCCATAAATCTATTAGGGAGAAGGAGCTTTAAACAAACATTTACCACGTGAAAAGGGAGCACACCAGAGTATTTGGGCAGTGGTGCTTGGGCTCAGCGCTGACAGGAGGAGTAGGAGTTCACGAGGCGGACGGGAAATGGGGCCCAGGGAGGGCGCTCCAGGAAGAGGGAATGGCATGGGGAAAGGCATGGAGCGTGAGGAAGCCTGGAGGAACCGAGCACTGCAGGTTCTTCGCTTGGCAGACCCGAGGGTCCACGAGTGAGAGCGCCTGGAGCGGAGGATGACATTAGAGAGACCGGTAGGACCAAAGGTAAACTTTCGCACACTGCAGGGAATTCTTTTCTTAGCAAGATAGCCGGGTTAGGGTGGTGATGGGAGAAACGGAAAGACCCAGTAATAGGTAACGGGGCCCTAAAGGCAGACAGTGGCGGTTGAGATGGAAAGCAGAAAACAACGTTGAGATGGGTGGGCATCTAGGGACAGGCATCTCCCAGGGCACCAGGGACTAAGCCTGAGTCCCAGCCTTTAGCTGCCTCTGGTTTGTTTTTGATGGACACACAGTACGTGCTGTAACTGATACTGAAGAATGTCTTGCCCATCACCTGCTGAGAGAAAGTGTGTGCTCTTTAAACTGTAGTTCCAAAAATGCGCTTCAGGAGGGGTGACCTTAAGTCTTGGTTTGCGGCAGACAGTATGGGCTTATATCAGACTGTCTGGGCAAAGTGATTAATAGGGTTCCCCTCCATTCTTAAGAGTATTCTGCTTTTGATGATAAATTATATGGTAACACTGTCTTTGGGTAACGGCTCCGGAAGGGACCTTTGTGGGTTCCTAGTTCTGTTTGTGGAACCTCGCCCTGGTGGTGAGGATGTAAAGAATCACGGACCGCATTTCCGCCTCCCCCAGCCCACCCCTCCATACACTACCCTAGAAAAGAGCGCCTATTCTTTTCTCCAGAAGAATTACGGGAGATGCAACCTTGAGGGAGAGTAGACAGAGTCCTGGGACGAGACTCTTGACAATTAGGTTCTATCTCCAGCTCTGCCCCCAAACGAGCTGTGGAGCCTCGAGCAAGTCGTCCAGCTCTCTGGGCTTCCAGATCCTCTTGTGAGCAGCGCGAGGGCTCAGCCAGACGGCTGCTAAGATCTCTTCCAGTGCTAAGGAACTCCCAAGGGGCCCGCTTTCCGGAAGCCAATATTATATGGAGGCTCCCAGGAACTCTCACCTTCCCCTGCGAATCACCACCAACCCAGCCAGCTCTGTGCCGAATGCCCCTCTCATCCCGTTACGCCCACCTCTGCCCTGGGGTGCGACCACCTTCGCGGGCTCTTGAAACACAAAAGCTAGTCCTGTAGCAGCACGAGACCTGGTGAAGACGGCAGTTAAGCGGCCCCAGAAGAAAGCCGCTCCTTCCCCGCCCACCCACTGCCCCGTCGTCCAAGCAGGCCGGCTGTGAGCCGCCGCAGACGCCGCTCCAGCCGCCTCCAGCCGCCTCCAAGCGTGGGAATCGCCAGGCCTGACGGGTAAAAGACTTTGTTCCCGTTTGTCTCTTTGTTTTTACCTCGAATCCCTTTTCCCAGCCCTTCTGAGGCGCGGGCACACGTCTCTGTCCTGCAGCGGCCTGGGAAGGTCCGCAGCCCATGGTGCGCACCGCGCGCCGCTCCTCGGGCCGGGCCGCCCCGTGCGCGCCCTCGAGCGCTCCTCGCCGCGCCCCTGCGCCCCTGCGTTGCGGCGCCGCACGCTGCGCGCTGCGCCTCCCGCCGCCGCCCTCCGTGACTCCAGCCTCTCCCGCCTCGCGCACTTAAAGGCTCGGCAGGAGGCGCTCGACACCAGGGCCGTGACCCGGAACCGTTGCCACGATAAACCTCATCTTGCGGACCTAGGACCTGGGCGGCAATGGGACTTTTGTAACCGGGACCTGCAAGATCGGAGGCGTTAAGGGACACTTGGGATGCCCTCTCCCGAGCCTAGTGAGGGAAGAGACCGCTGCCTGGCCATGTTGGTTTTTAAAGTACCCTAGGCGCCAGCATCCTGCGGGGACCTCTTTTTTTTTTCCTTTCCAAGGCATCGTGGGGCACGTCCCCACCCCTGCTGCCTGAGCCGGGCGCTCAAGCTGTTGGCTTTGGGGCTACAGACCCCGTGGGGACTGTGTAGAAGGAGGTTGCAAGGAAGGCGACCGTAGGAGTCCCGCAGCGCTTGAGGACAGGTGGACGGTGGAGGCGGCCCGGCTGGCAGCAGACGGCAGTGGCGCAGGGAGACTCTGGAGGGGACGGTCACGCAAACAGAAGCCCACCCAGTGAAGAAAACCAGACTTTTAGGATCATAAACAGCTCAGCAGCCGCGAAATGGGTCATGCAAATCATTTGTATGGAAGGTCATTTTATGAGCTGTTACCTTGTAAGGAAAAAGGGTGGATGGGTGTGCATATTTCTCTCAGAGAATTAAAACGGTGGCATCCATCAAAGAAAGGCAGACCAGGCAGACTTCCCAAATGAGCAACAAGTTGTTCTTTCCTGGATTTTTTTTTCTTTTTATCCTATTTCCAATTAATTTTTATTTTCCAGAATAAATATATATTTTTAAGAGCTGAAAGGGATCTAGACATTATCTACCAGCCCCTTATTTTACAGGCTGCAAACTTAGGCTCAGTGAGGTTGAGTGACGTAGACGGGGGTGGGGGTGGGGTGGTAGTTAATGAGGGAGCTGGAATGAGGCACCAGGTGGCCTCACCTGTCCCGTGTATCCATAACACCAGGCAAATACGAGAAAGGATTCTTGGAAATGTCGTAAAAGTTCTGGATCCTGCTAAGGAAATTAATGGTCAGCTCTGCTGTAGGAAGCTGACTATTTGCTTTATACCATTTAAGTGCATTTCACTCTCTCTCCTTACTGCTGTGAGGATGCTGCCTGTCAATTTTCCTTTGGCTAAAATTGAAGAAGAGGAAAGATGAGATGAAACTCAAGCCAAGGCATTATGATTGTTGAGCGACAGACATTAAAATTTTGTGAATGAGGAGTTGAAACCAGGCTAAAATGGTGTTTTGGGAACATCTCTGAAAGTGTTAACTCATGGGTGTAATAAGTCACATGAAATGTTCCGATGGGAAACTGAAAAATTCTCAACTAGAACTCAATACAGAGGACACCTATAAAACGTTCTTGAGAAAGTTTAACGGAAGTTTGTAGAATGAACTGTAAGAATGAAATACTACAGATCTTTTTTTTTCCTTTAAAGGCAATCTGTGAACAGAGGTTTGATAGGACATCAGTGTGAATGAATGATACCCAGATGTATTGTGCAGCTGTCTTTTGAGGCATCCTATCATTTACAGTCCAAAGTTGTGAAAAATGTCCCTGATTTTTTTAACGTCTTTATTGGAGTATAATTGCTTTACAATGGTGTGTTAGTTTCTGCTTTATAAAAAAGTGACTCAGCTATACCTATACATATATCCCCATATCTCTTCCCTCTTGCGTCTCCCTCCCACCCTCCCTATCCCACACCTCTAGGTAGAAAAATGCCCTTTTTAAAGGTATGTGCTGGAGCCTGCTTGTACTGTCTCATGAGAGCCAATCCTCGGGGATATTTGGACCTAGTTGTTCAACACAGCCATTACTAAAAATTAAATTATATAAATTCACAATTAAATTAGTGATATTACAAACAAAGGTAATAAGTACAACTCCTCAGTTTCTAATTGAAGAAGAGAAAAGTATTTTAATCAGTTTCTAATTATTACAACTTACTACGTTTCTGAGTTTATTGACGTCTCTTGCATCTGTATGGTGTGCTACTGTGTGTGTCTTCCCAACTCCACCTTCAGTGATATCACGTTGATAGTTTAAAATCAGCCAAGGTAGAACTATGTACACCATGAAAACTGGTAAAGGCTACAAATCACAGGCTTTCTCCTCAGCCCCCCTCCCCCTGCCCCCTCCCCCAGAGAGCACACCAGTGACTGTTTATTCCAGAATGCCAAGGAATGCCTCTGCCCGCTTCACCATCCTCTGACCTCTCTCTGCAGTGAAGTGGCCTCTGTTACCCCCAGCCTGAGCCACAGAATGTGTGCTGGTATCATTTCCCCATCTCCCTTCACTGGAGCTGGGGCGCTATTCTAAGGCTCCAGGCTCTGTGTCCTTAACTATCGTGTTCTGGTCTTGGAGAACCTGTTTCCACCTGGATGTCTGCTAGAGGGAAAAATCCTTCAAGGCTCACTCAAGCAGGGCTGTGACTTGCTCACTTTAAAGTCTGACTACTACTCTCCATTTTTCTCCTCAGATGTGAATAATCTCTGGAAGGTCAAGTTTTTACTTCCCTCCGGAATCCATTTAAGCCTGAGGTTTGTCTTGAGCTTTTTTTTCTCTGGAGCGATGAGGGTATTGTAAGGGCTTGGGCCTCTCAAACGTTACAGTGCACACCCTTGGAGATCTTGTTAAAATGCAGATTTTGATTCAGTTGGTTTAGGGTGCGGCCCCAAATCCCACATTTCTGAAAAGCTGCCAGTGGTTCTGTCGCTTTTTGCAGAGGGTCACACTTGGAGTGGGAAGGGTGTGGAACTCGTCAGAATTTCAAATCATGACTTCAAAAGGCAGAAAGGAGAAAGGAAAAATGGAAGGAAGGAGAAAGAATCGAGGAGGAAAATAACAGGGAAGAATAAAGTGAAGTTTATTCGACAATCAAGCAGAGAGGAAAAGAAACCCTGGCCTCATTTGATCAAGGTATCCTCTGTCCAGGAAGCACCTTTATCACCTAAAATTACAACCAGGAGCCTGAGTGCCACACCGGCTTCTCATCCTCCTCCCTGGAAGAGAAGGAATCTTTGCAAGCTAGTGGCCCAGAGTGAAGAAAAGAAAATCCTCCCTTGCCATCACCCAAGCTCCGGAGGCAGCTTTTCCTCTTCTGTCTGTTCTGAAAGTTACCCTTCCAGGGATGGCGGGCAAACCAGCGAGCAGGCATGTCTCCCCGCAGCACTGGGAAGGTTAGTATATCAGGGCGGCGGGGGTTGGCGGGGGCAGCGGTGGGTACCACGCAGCCAAGGGGTTCCAGAGTTCACATTGAAAACTGTACAATTTTAGTTCAGACCCTAAGCTTTTCTAGGAAGTGGGACGTCAGAGAAATCAATTCTGATCCCATCACCAAATCCACTGAGTTTACCAGCATTCTTCCTATGCATAGAAAAATTACGTGACCTTCATCCCCAAACGTGTCCCAACTGACTATTTCAGGAATAGCTGACATTTTTGAGGGCTTGCTAAGGATTAGGTAAATGAGGGAAGCTGGTGACTATGTTGGTATTTCTATTTTATCAGTCAATTGGCTTAAAGCAAGGATGGGAAAACTATGGCCCACTGCCCGTCTTTATCTGACACATGAGCTGAGAATTTCTCGGCGGCCATGGCTCACGGGCCCAGCCGCTCCGCGGCACGTGGGATCTTCCCGGACCGGGGCACGAACCCGCGTCCCCCGCGTCGGCAGGCGGACTCTCAACCACTGCGCCACCAGGGAAGCCCCCTAGATTTTTAAATGGTTGAAAAAATGTAAGAAAAAAAAACCCATTAATTAGTAATTCCTGAAAATTACATGGCATCCTAGTTCCATTGTCTGTAAATAAAGTTTTATTGGAACAGAGACACTCCCATTCGTTTACGTATTATCTCTGACTGATTTTTGCTACAATGGCAGGGTTGAATAGTTGTGACAGAGACCATATGGCTCACATAGCTGAAGATATTTATTATCTGGCCTTTTATGGAAAATGTTTGCTGATCTCTGATTTAAAATGATAAAGTAATTCCCACAAGGGCATGAAATAACTCTGTGGAACCCTAACAGCCTGAAAGAGTTTGTACTGCTTCCAGAAGGGCCCAAAACTCCCAGGAAATAGCTGCCATACGAGGGGAATTTATCTCATTAACTAACAACTCCCAGGCCCATGAAACATTTTGTTAAGTGGCTTCATTCAACTGCTAAAAACCCTCCCCCCCGCTTCGATGGAGTGCCCTGTTCAACAGGAAGGCTGTGGAGCAGCGAACAAAACTTCCCTGGGCTGCTCAGCTGTTTTGCATCCTGAGACTTCACGCAGGGACGCTTGTAGTTTCTGGAAAAAGAAAAAAGAGCGCCAGATTGTAAGAAAGAGGGTGGTATTTCAAGTGTCATCTTGAATTTAAAGACCTAATTTTAAAACCCCATATTGTTCTGATTCTTCACGTCCCTTTGTCAGATGCTTCAACCCAAACACTGTATTTCTGGAAAACAGTCCTCCCCTTCATGCGTACATTGTGTCGCTCAGATGTGAAGTTTATATCTGAGGAATCCACTGGGACAGGTTGCCTCAGTAACAGAACCAAGCACACGTAGAAACCTCATGGATCTGTCTGTGAACGGTTGTGTGATAAAACTACTGTGAGTCAAGGCAAGTTGTACCAGCACATTGTTAAGAAATACACAACAACACATTTGCATAATCAAGATTTTTGCAATCCCTGTGCGAAAGCTTGCCATGACACCAGCGATGAATTAATGGAGTTGCCTAAAATGCAGAGTGCAAGCGTATTTTAGGCCTCCCTCTAAGGGACTTGATAGGACAGATTCTGGCAGAGAGCACTCAGAAATAAATGAATAAGCCCACAAACAGGGGAACAATTGTTTACCAAACCTTGGCATTAAGCCACCAATCTGGATGTTGGCTCATTCAACACAAACTGGGTAAATACAGGGAGAAAATGCCAATCTCGGAGGAATACCTCAGCGAATGACAGCTTCACAGGAAATGTAGCCATGATAATATCATAGAATTATAAGCCTTCCATTTACATCTCCCCTTAAGAACCAGTTCTGAACCATCTTTGGGTCTAAGACTGCGCTGAGGGCTTAATGCGGATGTGTAAGAGGGGAACCAGTCCTCGCTGAATGGCAGTTGGAAAGTCAAACTCGCTTTTTAGAAAGCTGTAACAACTCTTAAGGTTACACATGGCAATTTTCACACACTGATATTCTCACAATTAAAGAAAAGTAATATTTAAATGATTTTCACTGCTTCCAATTTTGGCAGTACGTGGGCACACAGCACTGAGACTTTTAGAATGAGTGGTGTGATTTTTCCGCTCTGGCCTTGAACATATTGTTTGATGCTCTAGGGGAGTTTGGCTGCTTGCAGAACTGAAAGACTGGGGGGAGAACAAAGCTTTCTAAGAGACTTGAATTTTTTCTCCACTGGAATGCGGTGGAAAGATTGCTGGGCCAGCTGGCTCAGTAGCGGACTGGCCTCCAGGAAGTTGTTTAACCTCTGGGGGCCAGCTCCTCACCCTTGTAATAAAAGGACTTGACTAGGAGGATGCTGAATATTTAATAGCCCCTGGGGCACCTATTCTCAAAGTGAGGTACTGTCGCATCTGTTTCAGAATAACCTCCGCATGTTGTCATAAATGCAGATTCCCAGCAATACGAACAAACGCATTGGATCAGAATCTCTGAGATGGGTGCCCAAGCATCTGCATTTTTAAGAAGCATTTGGGGTTATTCATATGCATAGGAATGCTTGCCACATTGCAAAGAGCAGAGGGGAGAAGAATCTGGGCTTCAGAGAAGATCAACCTATGACCTTGGGAAATTATTTCACCTTCCTAACTCTCAGTGTACTTATCTTTAAAATAGGAGATAGTTGGGCTTCTCTGGTGGCGCAGTGGTTGGGAGTCCACCTGCCGATGCAGGGGACACGGGTTCGTGCCCCGGTCCGGGAAGATCCCACATGTCGCAGAGTGGCTAGGTCCGTGAGCCATGGCCGCTGAGCCTGCGCGTCCGGAGCCTGTGCTCTGCAAGGGGATAGGCCACAACAGTGAGAGACCCGCGTACCGCAAAAAAAATAATAATAATAAAATAAAATAGGAGATAGCAATAATACCTACCTCCTAGGGTTATTGGGTTATATATTTAATCGTCCTAATATATATATTTAATATATAACTAACTAAATATATGTATAGGCATGGAAAATGCTTCACTCACCCACAGTAATTACAAAATTCAGGGCAGCAAAGACGATTTAGACTATATTTTGACATTTAGGGTTGACCTATTTTTTTTATTGTAAAGTTTTAAAATTCTAAACTCTGACTGAAAGTCCACAACTTTATCAAACTAACATCACTGCAAGTGAAGAAAACAATTTTTGTTGGATAATCTAGCTTTTGAACAAGATTAGTTTTTTGGTTTTTTTTTAACCACAAGCTTGCTTACATCTCATTTTTCAACCCACAAGGACAGTTCAACTGCCCTCTAGCCCTCATGCATCAGGCCCCAAAGCTCTAGGAAAATAATAATTTTTTAAAAAGAGTGCAAATAGCACTTGTCATTTACCACCAACCGAAAGCAAGCATTGCCCTTTTCACAGTGGATGCTGCCAATTTTCTTTCTTCTGGAGAAGCCCCCTTCTGAGCGGGTGGGGTTCACACAAGCCCCATGATTCCCTGCTTCTCTCTCCTTCCCTCTGTCTTGTCTTTGATCAGGCTCTACAATGATAGCAGCTCCAGCGAGCTGCCCGCTCCGTGCTCTCTTTTGGAACAAGCTGTGGTGAGGGCCTGATAGTCCGAATTACTTGTAGGGAAATTATAGCTCTTCTCCCCTCAAAAGTCTGTTGAGTCTCTCCAGGAGAGTCATCACAGGGAGGCTGTCACTGATTTCTCTCTCTCTGTGAAGACTGAAATTCAGGTACAAGTACTCTTTTTGAGAGTTAGGGATGGGGGAGGGAGACAGAGAGAGAGACAAAAAGGAAACAGAGAGAGAGAGAGATTTTTTACGAAGGGGAAAGGTGAGGACAACTTTCCCAAACAGAGAAGTGTGCATGAGTCTTGAGTATGCTCTGGACCAGCCTCTGGTGGGAAAGAGGAACTCAGTTCTTCAATTCCCTGTGCCTGAATGGGCTTCATATCCCTATACCAGGTGGCACCAGTGCCATTGCTTGCAGAAATAGCTCCCTTCCGTTTAATTCCCCAAACATGGATTGGGCACCTACTAAGTGTCAGGTGCTCTGCTGAGCTCAGAGTTGGTCTGTGATAACATCTGCTTTAGCCCCACCTTTCAGCCAGGTGTCAGCGGCTGGAATTCTTTTTTTGTGTGTGGTACACGGGCCTCTCACTGCTGTGGCCTCTCCCGTTACGGAGCACAGGCTCCGGACGTGCCGGCTCAGCGGCCATGGCTCACGGGCCCAGCCACTCCGCGTCATGTGGGATCTTCCTGGACCGGGGCACGAACCCGCGTCCCCTGCATCGGCAGGCGGATTCTCAACCACTGCGCCACCAGGGGAGCCCGGGGTGGAATTCTTGTAGGGACAACTATTAAGAGTGGAAGGGTCATGCAGAGACTGTGGACCTAGAATGAAAAGATGTCATTCATTCTTAAAAAAAAAAAAACGTCTGTGTACAGAATGCCAGCTCAAGGGCTAATGCTAAACTCCAGCTCAGTTTTGTGAATGGTCTTGAGTGGCAGCTGATGGTCACTTTTTGCACGTGGTGAGGTACCTGCCACCACACTTTCAGTTGCTAGTATTAAGTGGCTGTGTGGGTCAAAAAAAAAGCCTGTGCCGTTCCACTCTCCATGGAGTGTGTACATCAGCCAGCTACGGGACGACGGCAGCCCCTGTCCTTCCAGAGGCTCTTCTTACTAATTCTTGGGGAAGTGTTTCAGACCCAAACTGCCTCATTTTTCTCATGAATCCTTCATCACCTTCCTAGATTGCCCCTCAGGCACCCCAGCTGGCACCCACCATACCTATAGGCTCCTGTGAAATCTCCGATTGTCTGATGTATTGAATTTTAATTTATGGCCAAGCATCACTTGTTATTTCCACCTAACCAAGCCAATCTTCTTGTCATCCACACACACTTATGTAGCCTGCCTTTTGTTCTACATGTTTGCTTATTTATTCACTCAACAAATATTTATTGAGCCCCTACTGTGCACCAGGCACCGTTCCAGGTGCTGAGGGTACAGGAGAGGCCAAAACAAAGTCCCTGCCTTCAAAGAGCTTAGAGTCTAGAGCAGCAACGGAATAAACAAAAGAGTAGAGGGATACCCTGGGAGGTGGTGAAAAGTGCTGTGCAGGAAAATGAAGCTCAGAAAAGGATAGAAAGTAACTGGGAGGTGGGGGGGGGGAGCTATAATTTTAGATTAGGGGTCAGGAGAGGTAGAGAGGAAATGACCTTTGTGGATGGAGGGAGACGGCGTGTTCTAAGCAGAGAGAACAGCAAGCAAGGATGCCCTGCGCCAGAGCATGCTTAGACCATGCAAGGGAGAGGGTGGAGGCCGCTGTGGCTGCCCGGGAGTTAGGAGAATATAGGGTCCAGGTCAGTGAGGCAACTAATGTCATCATCATTGCTCATAAGACTGGGTGGAACCCCAAGAGAAGTAGTACCATCTCCTTCTTGTTCTTGGGGAGGTTGTGTATTATTATACTCATTGTATAAGGTGTGTGAGGGTCAGAAAGGGGCTCATTTATCAACCTATGGGCCCACGATATGGTTACACCCAGTGATCCTAAGTCCACGTCACCTGCATGAATCCCACTGTTTCTTCTTCCCTTAGCAGAGTTTCTCCAGCACTCAGCAGAGGATCATACTGTATTTCAGGACAAAAATCCTCCTTTTTTTTTCCAAATGTATTTTTACTGTACAAACAGGCAGTGGGGACTCCGACAGGGACCCCAAGATTATGCCCGGACAGTGATGTACTCCAGAAGCACTGCAGCAGGGAACATGCTTCTCTCCTGACAGGGCTTATCATTAATGGATCCATCAATCTCCTTCAGTGCAGTATCTGAAGAATTAAAAGAAGTAATTGAAGAACTGTCTGTAGTGGGCAAGCCTACAACTTTCCTGCTGAGTTTATTCTTATTCCCCCCTCCAGAGTGAATCCCAGCTGACTATTAATTAGGCTGACTATTTACCAGCTAAGTGCTGAAAGGGCGACAGTGACAGATATTTGCGGCAATATTAGCAGTGATGCTCACCTAGAAGTGGGAATCGTACTTTCAAAGTACCCCACACAATGCAGTAAAATTGTACTTTCAGTTGTTCAGAGCACATGTGATATCCCTTCAAACTGCTAGAGGGGAATATTCAGCTTGTTATCCTCTTATACAATACATTTAGCTTGGGTTGAATTCAATTTAGCAGCAATATAAAAATTCTTTTATTTCCCATTCTGTTAGGGAAAAAAAAGCAAAGAATGCTTCAAAGTTGCCACAAGAGGAAAAAAAGAGACGTCTCCCCTGTCCTCTTTCCTCAATCTGTTATATATTTTTTAAAAATTATCCGTTTTATGATTATTATATATCTTGACAGCGTCAAAAATTTGGTTAAGTGACGCCTCCAACCTTCTTCCCTTTCCCCTGATGTAACATGATTCAGGTAGACTTAAAATCAAGACTGAATAATAAAAAGCCGACTTACCCTCCCACTAGAAACAATTTTTTAAAAATATGTGAAACGATGGCTTTTAAGACAGTGGACAGCAGGCCATGAAGGGCAGTGGCCCCTGAGAGATGGAAAGCAGATAGAGTGAGCCTACGATGACCTCTATCTAACTGCCTCGAGAAAGATTCCAGATGGTGGTACAGGGAAGGAAAACCCCAGACAGACAGCAGAGTCCTTGAATTGAGGAGAAGATGCTGGGAGTCCAGGGGGGGAAACGTGGCGAGAGTTTGCAGGGCAAAGTGCCTCAGAGGAGACAGAGAGAACTCTAGGGACTGCAGAGTGTCCCCTTGAGCACTCGGCGGAGGACTGGTCAACACAGGCATGTGAGAAAACTACTCAAGGCTGGGGAAAGAACCACCCAGAAGGATTAGAGGCAATGGTACTCTAAGCTCTTACAGTGCCTCTTCTCACCAGTCAGACTAGCAAACCTCAGTAGGCATAGGTTAGAGTACTCAGAAGGTACTAAATACTTGTCCTTAGTAGTGGGGAAAAATTAGCCCTTCACTAAGCATCACTATGGCCCCGCCTAACAAATCATAAAAGCAATATCTGAAACTGTGTGCAAGTAATGGAACTGCATGCCAGAGTTTAGGAACATTTATAGAGACTCAAAACTATCCAGGACCCAACAAGATAAAATTGATAATGTCAGAATTCTAATTTAAAAAATGGACCAGGCACACAAAGAAACAGGAAGATACGATCCACAATTAGGAGAAAAAATAAGTCAACCAAAACAGACCCAGAAATAAAACAGATGTTGGAATTAGCAGACAAGGGCATTAAAACTTATGATTACTGTGTTCTGTATGTTCAAAGAGCTAAAGGAAAGGTTAAGCATGTTAAGATTAGAGCCAGGAAAGATTTTTTAAAAGACTCAAACTGAACTTTTGGAGATGAAAACTTCAATGTCTGAGATTTAAAAAAAAATAATCTGAATGGGATTAATGACAGTCTTAATCCAGTCAGGATGCTATAACAAAGTACTATAGACTGGATGTCTTATAACCAAGATGTTTATTTCTCCCAGTTCTGGAGGCTAGAAGTCTGAGACCAGGGTGCCAGCATGGTTGAGTTCTGAGAAGAGCCCTCTTCCAGGGGCAGACTTCTCACTGTATTCTCACATAGTGGAAAGAGGATGAGGGAGCTCTCTGAGGTCCCTTTTATAAGGGCACTAATCCAACTTGTGAAGGCTCCACCTCCAATGCAATAGTATTGGGGGTTAGGATTTCAACATATGAATTTTGGAAGCGACACAAACATTTAGTCCATTGCAATGACCGGTTAGACATTGCAGAAGAAAAGACTAATGAACTTGAAGACTTAGCAATAGAAGCTATCCCAAATGAAACACACAGAGAAAAAAAGACTAAAACCAAAAATGAACAGAATATCAGTGACTGAAGGCCAACTTCATATAGCCTAAAATATCCATTGTTGGAGTTCCCATTGAAGAGGAGTGGAGGGGTAGGAAAAGTATTTGAAAAAATAATGAACAAAAAAATTCCAAATTTGATAAAAACTATAAATCCATAGATCCAAGATGCTCAAGAAATCTGCTGCACAAGAAACATAAAGAAAACTACACCAAAGTACATCATAATCAGCCAACCAAAACCAGTGATGAAGGGAATATCTTAATAGCAGACAAAGAAAACTTGCCATGTACAGAGGAACAATAAAATAGCATTTAAAAATACTGAAAGAAAAAGGGGGGGTGCAAGTTATAATTTTATAACTTGCGAACATATCTTTCAAAAACAGAGACAAAACAAACTTATCCAGATATACAAAAACTGAAAGAATTTATCACCAGCAGACTTATATATAGAAATGGAAAAGGAAGTCCTACAGGCAGAAGAAAAATGATAGCAGATGGAAATATGGATCTACACAAAGGAATGAAAAGCACTGGAAACAGTAACTACAAGCATAAATAGAAAGGAATGTTTCCTACTATTTAAATCTTTTTAAAAAATAATTGATTGTTTAAACAAAAATAATAACAACTTAGTATGGGGTTTATGACCTATGTGATACAATGTATGACAATGATAATAGCACAAAGGCCAGGAGGGGAGAAATGGAAAAATATACTGGAAATATTATTAAAAAACCAATGACACGATCTCTGAATAAACTCCTAAATATTTGGAAACTAAAAAGCTTTCTTCAAAATAACCCATGAGTCAAAGAAGCAATCAAATAACTGAAAGAGTCTTGACATCTAGTCTCTTTTCCCAATTCTTTGGGAAATTAAAACACTAGTAAATATTATGGTAGGATGTGGGGGGAGTAATAAGTAATAGTAATTACTTGTAACAGTAATGGGGGAGTTTATTAGTTTTTTTATAGCTGCGTAACAAATCTTCACAAATTTAGTGGCTTAAAACAGCACACATTTATTATCTCAGAGTTTCCGTAGGTCAGGAGTCCAGGCACAGCTTAGCTCGGTCTTCTGTTCAGAATTTCACAAGCTGCAATAAAGGTGTTGGCTGGGGTCTCAGCTGGGACTCAGGATCCTTTTCCAAACTCATGTAGTTATTGGCAGAGCTCATTTTCTTGCATCTGTGGAACTCATTGAGGATTGCTTCTTCAAGACAAAAAGGAGAGATTCTCTGCTGTTTCTTTTTATCCTTGACCTGCAGACTCTCCTTTAAAGCTCACCTGGTTGCCAAGGGAGAGAGGGGTGGGAAAGGGATGGATTGGGAGTTTGGGATTAGCAGGTGCAAACTGGTATATATAAGATGCATAAACAAGGTCCTACTGTATAGCACAGGGAACTATATTCAATATCCTGTGATAAACCATAATGGAAAAAGAATGTATATCTATGTATAACTGAGTAACTTTGCTGTACAGCAGTAATTAACACAACATTGTAATTCAACTTTAATAAAAAATAAATTTAAAAAAATAAAATCAATTGCTTAACAAAACAAGGCTCACCTGATTTGGTTAGGCCCACCCAGGATAATCTCCTGATTAACTCAAAATAAACTAATGTGGAACCTTAGGTGAAATGCCTTCACCTTTGCCATATAATTTAACCTAACCGTGACTGTGACACCCAATCATAATTACAGGGTCTACCTACATTCAAGGAGACAGGATTATACAGGGGGTATACACTAGGGTCCTGGGATATTAGGGGCCATCTTAGAGTTCTGCCTGCCCCAGGGAGACAGGAAGAAATGAGTGTAGAAAATGAATATTATTTGTCAAGTGTTTGTTATTCATAATATCTCCTAAAAGAGACTCATAATCTCTTCTAAGAGATTCTCGTCTTAAAAGAGATTACATATTTCTCCTGAATGCAAACGATTAGCTTTGATTGGCTTTATGTTATTTTTTTCCCCTCAAGATCATTCATACCCTTCTGAATAACCTTAAGAATAATTACAGTTATGGTAATAGCTACTGTTTCTTTTTCTTTAAATAAGATGTTGGGGGTAGGAGTTTTATTAGTTTATTTATTTATTTTTGCTGTCGTTGGGTCTTCGTTTCTGTGCGAGGGCTTTCTCCAGTTGTGGCAAGCGGGGGCCGCTCTTCATCGCGATGCATGGACCTATCACTATCGCGGCCTCTCTTGTTGCAGAGCACAGGCTCCTGACGTGCAGGCTCAGTAGTTGCGGCTCACGGGCCCAGTTGCTCCGAGGCATGTGGGATCCTCCCAGATCAGGGCTCGAACCCGTGTCCCCTGCATTAGAAGGCAGATTCTCAACCACTGCCCCACCAGGGAAGCCCTAGCTATAGCTACTGTTTCTTGAATGCCTAATACGTGCCTGGCATTTTGCATAGTATTTTACATATAATATTACATTCGAACTTCACAACAAGTGTATGAGGTGGGTATTATTATACCCATCTTGTAGGTGATAAGAAGATCCTGAGGCTTAGAAATCTTAAGTCACTTACCTAAAGTAGCACAAATGGTAAGGAAGGAGTCAAGATTCAGACCCAGAACTGTCTGATTCTAAATCCAGTGCTACAGAGAAAAAAATGGGAATGCAGATAGCAGGGAAAACTACTGCTACTTCTCCTCTTTGAACAGCCAGTCACTTCTTATTGAATTGCTTCCTTTAACGATAAATGCAGCCATCTCTGCAGATATATATATATTTTTTCAACTCTGTTAAAGCATTTTCAATCAATTAGAAACATTCCCCGTATCCACCTTTTCCCTACTTCATCTCAAAGGCTAAAAAAGGCTAAAATTGTGAGTAGCTGACTTGTGTCTCTTGGATAAGCTTCTGATTTGAAGAGTGAAAATGCATTTGGAAACATGAAAACAGGTGTGCAGGTGACACTTCCCTAGAATGCAATTATTGTATGCAGTTATTATACATAACCTCAGATGTCTGACTGTTGGTAGTTCTTCTATTATTTTATACATTTGAAACAATCTGCCGCCTGAACATCTAAGTCCCATGTGAAAGCTAACTCCTATCGGATTGAATGTTGTTCTCTAAAATGGGGGTTCCCAAGCAGTGGTTCTTTGAGACCAAATGGCTACTCGCTCTGGGGGTTGCCTCCCTGGACGGCGACTCAGAGGAGACAAAAACGTCTCCTGGGGGAAGGGACATAAAAGGGAGGGAGCAATCGCCCTTAAGGAAAAAAATGCATGTGGAGCCGACACAGAAGTTTTCTTTCAAGAGAATGCCCTCACGCCCTTTGTCTCTAGTTTTACTCGGAGAGAAGCGAATACCATGATCTCCAGGGGCAAATCTGTGGACCCGGGTTTCAACAGCAGCATCTTCAAACGTGCAGGGCTAAGTAATTAACGTCGCCGCCAGGGGGCAATAAAACCACAGCGATGCTGGAGTAATAATAAGCTTGCCTTTATTGTGGCCAAAACATCTCCGAGGATAATCTTAGGTGAATGGATTTTGTGCTACTCATGGTCAACGATGCAATTAAGAACGAATACACTAATTACATTTCTACTTTAAAGTAACAATAATAATCAGCCTACGCAGTGGGGCAATACAGTTGGACAGGCTCTGTGGGGAAAACTTTTATCGCCCTCTGCCACCTTCCCCCATAGAAAGAAATCTTAGCCTTAAAAGAGATTGTGATGAGAATCATGGGGTGGGTTGGGGGTAGGCATAGACAGGAGCAGGGAAACTTCCAGATAAGGAAAATGAAGCCCAGCCACATGAAAAGTGGATCTTCCAGCACCATTCTCCTAGAAACAGGCTCAGACCCCAGAGATCCTGAGTCCTATCTAGTAGGAACCCCACGGGACTGTGCAGCCTTCTCAGTGAGGAACAGGGGCGCCAATCATATTCTTTGTGTGCCCACAGTATTTAACACGGGCTTAGTGAGTTCCTATAGGGTCAAGGCATTGAGGTATACTGGAGGGAATAATAATAATATAACAACAATAATAATATAGACATGACCCCTGCCCCCAGGAACTCAGGGTCTGGTGAGGGTACAGATAATGAGTTAATGATCAGACCAACATCTAATCACAACGATATAAAAGAGAGTAAAGTTAGTGTGAGATCGTATAATGAGATGGGAGTCAGGGTTAGACACTTAACCTGAGGCTTGAGGGGAGAGACAAACAAACAAACAAAAACCAGGAGGAGAGCATTCCAGGCTGACACCAAGTTATACTGGATTAGAGAGAGAGAGGCTGGTGCCATTGAGTGCAAAGTGCCCTCTAGGTCATGTCAAGGGTTTGGGATTTCATTCTAAGTGCAATAATAAGTGTTGAAGGGTTTTGTACAGAGGATTGACATGAATGCAATTATAGTTTTGTAAGATCAGTGTGGTTTCTATTTGGAGAAAAAATTGAAAGGGAACAAGAGTTAAAGCAGGGAGAATTATTAGGAGGCTGTTATGGTCCCCTGGTGATAAACAATGAATGCCTAGTAGTGAAGATGGAGAGAAGTAAACAGATTCCCTCTGTAGTTTGAGTGAGACTAGATCTACCGTTGTCTTCGATGTTAGGGTTAAGGGAGAATGAGGCATCAGTGATGACCTCCCCAAATCCTGGGCGCATGACAGGATGGATGGGTGACATTAACTGAGTTGGGGGAGGCAGGAAGAGGGACAGAGATTAAGTGTTCGATTTTAGACACGATAATTTGGGAGGTCAGGAAACCATCCAAAGGGGATATAAGGTTGGAGTTCAGAAGGAAGGTGGTAGCATAGAGATTCAATGTTGGGGATCATCTGCACAAACCCCGAGAGTAGATGAGATTGCCTAGCAAAAGAGGCTTGAAAGAGATGAGGGCTGAAGAGTGATCCCAGGAAGACCCCAGTATTCAGAAGACAGGCAGGAAATGGATTCATGCAAAAGTGACTCTGAAGGAGCTGCCAGACGTGTTTGTGTTTAAGAAAAGCTAGGAGAAAGTGGTATCATGGAAGCCAAGAAAAGAGGATCTTTCAAGAAGGAGGGAGTAATCCACTATGTCAAATGCTTCTGAGTGATTACTACCTAAGGTAAAGCCTGAAAGGAGAATTGGAGGAGGATGGTTAGGTGGGGGCGAGTCAGAGCTGTGAGAGTGGGCACATAATGAATTAGTCACTGTACGGCTGGGCCATGTCAGGTGTCCACTTGAGGTTGGAAATCATGAGTTTATAGTGATAACAATTCTCTCATTTGTATCATCACTTTGGCTGAAGTGTTCAAAATCAGGGAGCACATACCCCTCCCCGCCTTCCCCGACATACGTAGCAATGTGCCACAGCGGCCACTCAAAGCCACATGATAAACATGGCCCAACTTTTGGAAGGTAAATTTACATAACAATAATTAATTGAAAACATTTTTATTTAAAACCAAGAACACATATAAAATGGACTCGAACACAAAGTTGAAATCGATTTTTATAGTATATCGGAGTATTTTTAAAATATTTTTTTATTGAAGTATTGTTGATTTACAATATTGTGCTAATTTCTGCTGGACAGTAAACTGATTCAGTTATACGTATGTACATCCTTTTTAAAATATTCTTTTCCATTATGGTTTATCATAGGATATTGATTATAGTTCCCTGTGCTATACGGTAGGGCCTTGATGTTTATCCAGTCTCTGTATAAATAAAGCTGACATCTGCTCACCCCAATCTCCCACTCCATCCCTTCCCCAACACCCTCCCCCCTGGCAACCACCAGTCAGTCCTCTATGTCCATGTAAATCGGAGTATTTTAAACAGGATATTAGGATTTCAAGAAGTTTCTCCAGGCTCTCCCTCAAAGTCCTGAGTAAGTGACTTTCTTGCTCCCCTTTGCAGATAAGGGTTCCCGTGTGAAAAAGTTTGAGAACTAATGACTTAGGCTATAGTGGGTGTGGGAGTCCCATAGAAGCCGAGTGGAGATTAGGAACCATATTTTTGGACTCCAAAGCATGTGATTTTTTCTACCTTCCCACATACATCTAAAGACTGTTCTTCAAGATCGTTCATTTCTGTGTTAGAATGTTCTGTTAAACTGTGTTCTAAATGATGCATCCAACAATCCTGTATTTCTTTTACTTAAGAGACAATTGTGAATGTGGCTCCAGATGCTGGCTATAAATAGAATCTTATTAAAACCCGTGGCAACCCTGGCCTGCCATTTGGCTGGTGGACTACTCAGCTATTTGGGGCCTTTCTCTTGGTAAAATTCAGAGCTGTGCAAACTGGGCTCAACACTGTACTAATTCTGGACTCTGTTTAGGGAAATACATTTGCATTTATATCATCCTTGCTGTTTGACAAATGAGTAGAAGGAGTCACAGAGGTGTTGCTTTTTGCTTGAAATGCTAAAACTCACAAGCAGAAGCTGCTAGCTTCCTATTCTGTCAGAGTAAATGGTGCTACTATTTTTGGTTCGGTGTTCTTTTCCATTTCTGGTTATAGTGATCAGAGAGAGACAAATTCTACTTTGTTTCTAAGATACTCTCTGATCTCTTTCAGGCAACTCACAAGCCATGTATTGTCACTGA
Organism: Kogia breviceps; assembly: GCF_026419965.1. Classification (NCBI taxonomy): domain Eukaryota; kingdom Metazoa; phylum Chordata; class Mammalia; order Artiodactyla; family Physeteridae; genus Kogia; species Kogia breviceps. Next base: position 94,527,059 of record NC_081319.1, read on the forward strand.
AACTCTCACATAGTAAGGTCCTTGGGTGATGGTGGCAGGTAGGGGATTATGTGCTAAAGCCCATGCAACAAAATAAAAAGGAAATATTACCTCAAACTCTGCGCCAGGAATGATGATGAAATCTGTGGACTTAACCCTTCTTTAATAACTTGTCAAAACCTGTTATCTCCTTAATGCTATGTCCTTTGAAAAGAGCCAGAGGTGACTGAATCTCACCAGTAATGAGTGACATTCATTGAAAAAGCATTTAAGGAGTGTTTAAAAGGGTAAAAATTATTTTAAGCATTTAGGAAAACCCCAAATTCTATCTATATGCTAAAAAGGGTAATATGATAATGGAGTCTAATAATACAGTAGTAATCAGATTAGGGAGAGATTTAGGAGATAGGAGACTGGGAGCCAGTGACATTGTCATCCCAGGAAGGGGCCTGGTTTCAGGGGTACAAGAGAGGTGCACAAATTCCCTGCAGTGACTGAGAAGATGGGGGGGGGTGAGAAGCAAATTAGGAGGTTGTTACAGATCCAGCCAGAATTTTCTATCATGCTTTTCAATCGGGAGGGTATTTTACAATGCAGAGCATATGGATAGAAATTTACCAATCTCCTTCTAGACATGGAATGGCCTCTCTGTGGCAGGGAGACTCTTAAACTGCTCTCGCCTCAAATCCCCACCTTCCAGTACACTTGTTTTTGTGTGATCTTCTCTTCTCGAGTGTGAGCTGGTCTAGTAACTGGCCTCTAATCAATGACATCCAGTAAGATGATGGGTGACCCTTCTGGACTGAACGACATAAGATGCAAAGTTCCAAGTGGCTGGCAGACTCTCCACTGCTGTCTTTGATGAAGCAAGCTGCTGGGTTGGGGAAGCTCTTGTGGCCTCAGGAACTCAAGACAGCCTTTGGCCAACAGTCAGCAAGGAACTGAGGCTGCCAGACCAACAGCCTGCAAGAAACTGAATCCTGCCAAAAACCCCATGAGCTTGGAAGTGGATCCTTCCCAGGGCAAGCCTTAAAATCAGACCCCACCACTGGCCAACACCTTGAAGACAGCCCAGTGAGAGACTCTGAAACAGAGTTAACTGTTTAATGACCCAGTTAATAACTGTTTAATAACCCAGTTAATAGCTGTTTAATAACCCAGTTACACCATGCTCAGACTCCTGACCGTGGAGTCCTAACTGTGAGATAATAAATGCGTGCTAAGTTGGAAAAAAATGCCATCTTCTAAGGGCAGGAATTCATCATGCTCTCTCATACTTGCATCCTTTGCCCACCATACTTGCATCCCTTCTGCCAGGAATGTCCTTCCACATCCTTCCCTTCCATTTGGAAGACTCCAAATCTTTTTGCGATAGTCAACCATGACATTTCTTCCCTGAAACTTTCTTGAATGGTCAGGCTTTTCCCCCTCAGTGCCTCTTTGGCAGCTTGTGCCGTCTCTTGTCACGCATGCTGCACTGTCATCGATCAACGATCGGTATGACTGTTCACTAGACTGTGAGATCCTTGAGGGCAGGGGCTGAACATCTCTATCTATTTCCCCAGCATCTACCAGAATGTCTACCCCAGTGTTTACAATATTAGTATCTGCCAACTGGATAAACGGTGTCCAGAAGAAAAATACCCAGACTGTGACTTTGTAAACATGCCAATGATCACAAACTCACCCTGGTCAAATCTCATCGTCTTAGAGGTTTAAATTAAGCAAAGGACTTCCCAGTTTGTGCTGCTGGCCCACCAGTTTTGAAATCACACTCATGTGGTTCATTGCATTAACATTTCAACATAGACAGAAGACCTGAGATACTCAGATAATTTATTGCCAGGAAATTTTATTTCAATAACAGAATGAGCCCTGGCGGCCTAAGATGCTGCCCTGCTTTCCAACCCTTTCCCCACTTTGCATCCATTCCAGCTGTGTCCCTTCCACATCCCTCCTCCTGCCGTCACCTTTTGTTTCTCTGTTGCCCACCCCTCGCCACCGTGGCCTCCACGCTAGGTATGCAGAATCATTAGTAGGGTGTCTAGATGGCAGAGGTGGCCCCATTACCCTCCCTGGTCTGCCGGTGAAATTGCAATCTGTGGACACTTCCTGTACAATATTAATTAATATTAATCACAATAATAATAGCTTTATGCTGGCTCTTCCTTTGCTTGGCAGTACCAACCAGTTACAAAGCCTCACAATGTTGTGGTGGGAGACTTTGTACCGCTTGGAGGTTCAGTGCATGAGCTCCAGTTAGACTATCTTGATTCAAAACCACTGCTTCCATTTGCAAGCTGTGACACTGTGGGCAAGCTATTTCTCTGTGCTTAAGTTTCCTTATCAGTAAAACAGGGTGATAATAATAATGCTTACCACACAGAATTGTTTCAAGAGGATTAAGTGTAGTGATATGTCCCAAAAGCTCTTGAAATAGTCCCTGACACTAGATCACTGCTTGCTCTCGTTGAAGATTCCAAAGTTTGCCAAATAATTAGAAATGTGGTAAAAGGGATCTACATGATAAGTTCCGGCCAACACGACGCTAGAGAGACACCATACCGGAAGCATTCAATATTGTGCCATTGGGCAAGTCCAGGTTATGTTAATGGATGCAGTTTGTTCAGGTTTTGATGCCTATCTCTTATTTTCTTGCCTTTTCTATCTGGTTAACAAGGTAATGTTCTTCCTTCATGTATCTCTGTATCCTGGCACCTTCATCCCAAGGATCTCCCTTGGTAATCATCTCTTCCCTCTATGAGAAAGGACAAGTGTTACCTCCAGTTTTTCAAATGTGAAAACTAAGGCACTAAAAGATAAAATAGGAACTCATGGATATACTTTGGCGTCAACTTATTTAAAACCCTTTTAGGTGCAAGGTTTCCTGTCACAGCTTCATGAATAATGGTAGTCCACATTAATTTTTTCCTTTTTCTAAAGCCTATAATTTGCTCCTTGCTCAATTAGACACTATTTTGTTGTTCTCTGTTTCATGCATATTAGTTATGTTTCATCAAGGATACTGGAAACTTCCGAAGGCTGGGGACTGTACTCTGGGCCACTCTTACCCTGTCCTAATCACCCCAGGGCCAGATACCAGATGAGTAGGGACAGCCCCTATGCCCCAGAGCCCACAGAAATTATTCAATTTAGCCAGTCCTAAGCCTGCTTCCTTACCAAGCCCATTATTTCCCTCAGAAACCACAATAAAGGCTCCTGTCAACCGTTCCCCTCTCTCTCTTTCTCTCTGCCCACTCATCTTACCTCAGTGCTTCCTGTGTGGCCCTTCCTGGCACGCTGTGCCTCCTGTTTCTAGGAGACTGTGAGTATAATAAAAACTTCCTCCTCTGTGGTGACCATTTCCATGTCTGTGTGTCTTACCACAACTGCCTAAAACAAATCCTGCTACCAACTGAATGCCAACTCAAATGGCTTAAACATTAATGAGAGACAGTACTTCAGATAGCAAGAAGTTCTTGGAGAGGGAAGATCTAAGGTCCAGTTAACTCAGTGGTTAGATTATGTCTTTCTTTCTGCCTTTCTGCCCTGTCTTCCTCAGAGGGTCAACCTTGACTTTGGCTAGCCTCTTCTGGGTCAGAAGATCGTTGCTTCTGTTTGAAGTATTACATCCAGATACTACTACAAAATGGAGTAGAAGAGGAACCATTTCTTCTATTTAAGGAAACATTTTTTCCATAGGCCCCTCCCAGCAGATTTATCCTATGTCTCATTTAGCCAGAACTGAGTGACATGCACACCTTAAATAATCATTGGCAAGGGGGAATGGACTGTCATGATTGTCTGAGGCTCATAAATATTTATTCATGCATCACAAAGAGGAGGGAAGGATACCCAAACAAAAGTAAGGGTCCTGCCAATAACGGAGAAGTTTGGATAGAACCAGCAGTTGCTACAATACACTTCTATGCTGATTTATCCTTTAATCTTAAGGAGATTCTCATTTGCATAGGAAGGAGTCTAAGAACTTAAGTATAGAATAAAGAGTTACTATTTCTGGGTTAATATATCAAAACACATTTTCTGGAACAACAATGTCCCTTATTTTCTAATTTTGTCTGCGGATGTAGAGTTCCTCCTGATGAGGGTCTATGGCGCCTGAAGACCCTTCTCAGCATATTCTGCTCCTGGTGGCATCTTCCTTCTACTCTCTCTCCCCTCTCTTTTCTCTCTCTGCTAAAATTGTATGAGTTTACTACAGCACTTCTCTCTTCTTTCTTCCTGCAATTTTACTTTCCAAGGGAATTTCGTGGCTTCCCTGACACATCTCCCTTTGTTGCATCGGGACAGGCAGAACTAAGTTTTCAATTTGCTTCAGAGACTGAGCTTTGAGCTTGTTGCCATAACTTGACGGACTTTGGGATCATCTTTATGGAGATGGGACAAATACACACTGTGAGTATATAAAAATATGAGTGAGCCAAAAGGGTGGACTGTGGCAGACAGCACTCATTCCTGTTGTTCCTGAAATCTCTCCTCTACCAAACCCTCCAAGTGTCAGTCTCTTCCATCCTAATCTCGCTAATTCTGCTAATGAATGATGACTGCAAGGGAAATGTTTGCCAACTATATCCTGCATGACAACGTCTGTGATCTAGTCTCTTTATCTAAGAGGCTCGAAATATTTGATAATCCAAATTAGAACCAGGGCTGTGCAGAGGGTCACAGTTACTCCAGACTTATCCCAAAGAAAGGCCAAAATTAGCTATGATGTGGGTGCACATGAGATCTACCAAGCTTCTTTCAGCCATCTCAAGAGCAGACAAGGACTTCATCATGTCACGTGTGTGTTATCATAGCGTCACATGGGAGGCAGAATCACCGTGCTGAAAGGTGAGGCCTGGAGCCAGACTGACCTGCGTTGGAAGCCTGACATTTGCTGAATCACTTTGAGCAGCATCCACACCTTCCCTCACCTCCACTTCCTCTTCTGTAGGTTGGTGATAATAGTAGGATCATGGTAAAGGACAAATGTTTGTAAAGCCCCTGCCTATTACAGTGCCTGGTATGGACTATGTATTTGATCAATGGGAACTGCTACTATTATCACCAAAGTGTATACAACTTAAGTCATCACTTCCTGGTCTTGATGAATTGGGTAAATAAGTCTTCCTTATTTCTCAGCTTCCTTAGTCTCCCTGAGGGTGAATCTTCCCAGAAGACAGAATTACCTAGAATGCCTCCATCAATACTTTCCCATTTTCAGATTAATATCAGGCGTTATCATTTTGCTTTGTATTACTTGTGAACATAAAAAAATTCCTAGCCATTTAAATGAAAACAATAGCATCTATATTTAAAAATCCAGGGCTTCCCTGGTGGCGCAGTGGTTGAGAGTCTGCCTGCCGATGCAGGGGACACGGGTTCGTGCCCCGGTCCGGGAAGATCCCACGTGCCGCAGAGCGGCTGGGCCCATGAGCTGTGGCCACTGAGCCTGTGCGTCCGGAGCCTGTGCTCCGCAATGGGAGAGGCCACGACAGTGAGAGGCCCGCGTACCACACACACACACAAAAATCCATGTCATAGGTTAAAGCATTAAAAGTGACAGCAAGGGCCAGAATGAGGTTTTAGCAATATCTTAATGGTGCACTAAGCAAACTCCAAAATGTTTGCTTTATCCCCATCCTCGAGTCATCAGGGTGAATGCTGGGGGGATTTTTGTTAATAATACATGGGACACCGTATCAGACTGACAGCAGGGACTAGCTGTCTAAAATTCTTTTGGGGACAGGGCAGATATAAACAAAACAACCAATAAAAACTGTAACCAGGGAGACTTTCTCCATGGGAATGTGGTTTAGGTGGAAAATTCCTCTGCACCAGTTAAATAAACTATTTTAAGTTTGTTCCTGTGGCATAAAGGCCATTTTCTTGTTAGTCAACATCCAAATGGCCTGTGCTAAACAAGGACGTCCTAAACACAGAGGATATTTGCACCACTCCATATAACATCCAGACGAGGCACTAATAGATGTCCTAGTGATGGGGACCTGGATAATTTTAGTTTCCCTTGATTTGTTTTCCATTTAAATGTGATAGGATCACAATATGAGAGGGCAAGACATCTGAGAGATTATAGCCACACAAATACTATATGAATTTAAACCTCAGAAAAACCCACCGCACAAAGACAAATGACCAGATGATATTCTGCTTCAGATGCAGGGAACAGGGCTGCAGTCCTGGTGACTGGAGTGCTTTTCTTCTCATTCTAAAGCTGCTTGATACGTGTAAAATATTGTCATCGTTTTAATACAGTTAAGTACCCTTACCCTCACAGCAAATATAAGTGCCATAATAAGTGGTATATCTGCTAAAATCTCATGAAATTACTGCAGGTCAAGGTGACATGAATGGTTCAGAAATTAATGTAAAATGAAAGGGTTCATGCATGAGAAAATAATGGTATATATTGAGTCTTACGTGCATTCACTTTAAAACCTATATTTTTGTGTTATGGTTTCTTCTCAAAGAAAAGTGCTTCAAGGTCCATCTTTAATGGCTGTTTAAACATCCTGTGTCTGAATTAGCAGCCTCCTGGTACTGAAACGTGACCATAATATGTTCTTTGTTGTCTAAGGGAGCTTCTGTGGCATATTAATTTCTTTCAGTAACTGATATTTACTTTGAACAGGGACTGTGGAAGAGCTGTGATGTTGATTCCGAAGACAAAGTGAAGGAACAGAATAGCACAAGCTAGTAGTTGCTCAGGTTATGCTGAGGCCAGCTGTCTACACATGGAATTAGAGAGGCAATGATTTTGGACCAGATTGGGGAAACTTTGGACTTGGAGCTAAATTGATGCTTCAACTTCAATTTAATCCTCAGCACAAGACAAGTAACAAGAGCCTGTATTTTCCCTTATCCCATGGTTACCCAAACACAATTATATCATACAAAAGTGACCACTGACAACTTCTTTAATGGGGACCTGGATGATTTTAGCTTCTCTTGATTTGTTTTCCATTCAAATGTGATAGGATCACAATATGAGAAGGCAAGACATCTGGGAGATTATAGCCATGCAAATATGAATATGTAGTCAATTGAATATATATTTGAATAATATATTGAATATATATAATTGAATATTTGTGTTTGAGTTGTCCAGAGAAACAGAGTCAGTAGACTATATGTATATGGGAGATTTATTGTAGAAATTGGCTCACATGGTTAAGGAGGCCAAGAAGTCCCACGATCTGCTGTCTGCAGGCTAGAGGACCAGGAAAGCCGGGGCTGTAATTCAGTCTGAGACTGAAGGCCTGGGAATCGGGGGTACTATGGTACAAGTCCCGGTATAAGTCCAAACACCTGGGAAGCAAGAGCACAAGTGTCTGAGGGTAGGAGAAGATGGATGTCTCGGCTCAGTAGAGAGAATGAATTCACTCTTTCCCCATCTTTTTGTTCTTTTCAGGCCTTCAATGGATTGGACGATTCCCATCTGCTTTAGTAGGGTTGACCTTCTTTTTTCAGTCTCCTGATTCAAATGCTAATCTCTTCTGGAGACACCCCCAGAAATAATCTTTAACCAGCTGTTCGGGCATTCTTTAGCCAAGTCAACACATAACATTAACCAGCACATGTGATGTCACTCCTGTGGTTGTGGTAAATTTTACAAGATTTTATCTTCCTCCTTCTTAGGAGGTCCATGTTTAGCACAGGCCGTTTGGATGTTGTTCTAGTCTCTCCATTCCTCTCTCTCTCTCTGTCTCTTTCTTGTTAGCTTTGAAGAGGCAGGCTGCCATGAATCCTACAGTTGCAAGGAAATAAATTCTTCTAACAACCTGAGGGAGCTTGGAAGTAGGTCCTCCCCAGCTCAAGTCTCTAGATAAGAACTCAGCCCTAGCTAACAGCTTGATTGCAGCCTTGCAGTGGACCCAGCTAAGCTGTGCCTGGACTCCTGACCCAAAAGAAAACCTTGAAATTCTTTAAGCAGTATAGTTTGTGGTTATTTGTTATACACTGTAGAAAACATACAGTTGATATTTCTACATAGTAACTTTTTCTATCCTTTAATTTCAACCTTTCTGGATCCTTATGTTTTGAATGTGTTTCTTATAAACAGAACATAAATAGAAAAAAAATCAACCATCACAGTATTCAATTAAATATATATGCATATATATATATATATGTGTGTGTGTGTGTGTATGTATAAAACCTATATATGTGTATGTATGTGTGTATCAGTTGCTCTCCTTAAATCTTTGGGTTTTACTCTATCCATCAGTACTTATTTTTAAAATTTTCAACACTATTTTTTTCTTCCTTCTACTTGTCTCTCATTCTCTCCTTTAAAAAGAGCCAAGATATGAAACAATAATTTGTATTATTTGTTTTCTTCTAATTTGTTTTCTTGTTAACAATTTTAAATACACAAAGTGGCTGAGCCTTATATTTGATATTTACCTGCTTTTTACTTATATAGCCACTGAAAAACTTTCTCTCATGGTCAGTGACCTTCTACAGAAAAATGTCCCCACCCTTGTTCTAAGTAAATAGTGGAGCGAAACGCCAGACAATGCAGCCTGACTATGGAATGTGGGTAGCAACTTTGCAGCCCAGCCAGCCTGGCAGGGAAAACATTCAAGAGGGCTCTTTGTGTTGGAGCAAAGAAGCAGGATAGGACTAAGGGCCAAAGAGGTAACACAGGCCAAAGCTTGCTGGCATCTGTGGGATTGATTCCTACAGGTTTAATATAGCTCAAGTTAATAGAGCACATGTGGTTGTGAAGTCAAGCATCACTAGGATGGACTATTAAGATTGGCAATGGGGACCTGCAGGCAAAATGCTTGAAACAAATGTATGGTTTTTCTCCAAGATAGGCTGGGAGAATATGCCCCATCATGATACTACAGTTCTGATTTGTGCCTTAAACTCTGTGAAAGCAAGTAGAGCAGAATGCAGGGGATTTTGTCATCAGAATGAGAAAGATTCAAACTCCAGCTCTGTGTTTGCTACCTGAGCTATCTTTGGCAAGGTCATGGGGGAGATTTCAGACCTTGAATCAGTCTGGTGAGATAGATTTAATGGGGCAGACTAAATGCTCAGCACTTCATATAGACATAATCAATCCCAACTTCCAACTATATAAAAATAGGACCAGTCCGTCAGGGGGTAAGTAGGCAATACATTGTACTCGTGAAGATCTACTTTGCTCCAGGTTTCTAAGGACTATGGCTAATTTAAAAGTGGTCTCTGGCTCCCAAGCTAAAAAATCACATCACATCTGTATAGAGTCCCGCTTGCTACACAGTGTCTGCGTGGGGACATTAGCTTACAAGAGCCTCTGGTGAATATAACCACCTCAGCAATATCATTCTTCTCTCTATCATACATTGTATTCAGATTCTTAGAAATCTGAAGCTAAAAATGTTCCTTCAACCTATTTTTTTGGGGGGGGGATTCTGAATTTTGTTACTTACATTATAGCTAATATTAATTGAGTTCTCATATATGTAAGGCAATGTGTTAAGCACTTTAAATGATTTCATTAATCCTCTCAAATCCTATAATTCAGGATAACTTTTTTGAAATAGTAATGTTTTGAAACTATATATGGAAAAGCCACCCTGTACACCTGAGAACATCAACCTAGAATCACTAACACCCAGGCTCACTCCAATAAAATTACTGGACCTTAAAGAAAAGGGAAAAAAATACGCTGGGCATCTAGCTAAAAAGAACACTCAATTTATAAAGGAAAAATAAAAGGATTATTGTCAGACTTTCTAATAACAACAGAAAATAAATTATATATATATAATATTAAAGAAAGAAAAATGTGAGCTAAGGATTTTATATCCAGCAAAACTGACTTTCAAACATAGCTAGGACAAAGTAGTAAACATGCATAAATGCAGGGAATATTATTCATATGACTTCCTCCTGAAGCATCTACTAAAGAATGATCTTCAGACAACCAAAATAACTAGAGAGATACTGACATTTGTTAATATTGGCAAACATTAAGTGTACTGTTACTTTTAGAACTAAGACTAAAAGTGGCTCAAAAGGAAGAGGATATAGTATGTAATGGATATATGCTCTGACAGTGTAGATACTGGACAATTGTGAAACATGGGGAGTGTGAAAACTTTAAAAAATATTTTCAGTAATTACATGGGTGGTGGTAGAATTAGCTTGCTTTTATGAGACTGTTGTATATGCTTTGTGGTTTAAACAAATAATTATGATTGTATTTTAAGTCTATTGTCCTCAGTATCCTTTGGAACTAGGATTCTTAGTGTGGAATAAAGGAGATACGAATGTAATAAAGAAAACTTCAAGTAAAAAATCTGTAATCTCGGGCTTCCCTGGTAGCGCAGTGGTTGAGAATCCGCCTGCCGATGCAGGGGACATGGGTTCGTGCCCCGGGCCGGGAGGATCCCACATGCCGCGGAGCGGCTGGGCCCATGAGCCATGGCTGCTGAGCCTGCGCGTTCGGAGCCTGTGCTGCGCAACGGGAGAGGCCACAACAGCGAGAGGCCTGCGTACCACAAAAAAGCAAAACAAAAGCAACAACTGTAATCTTGAATTTAAATAGAAAATATCAGCATGAGCTCATTAGATATTTTATCTCATATATATTTTTTCTAGGTCTACACACTAAAACTTCCTTTAAAAACAATGACCAACGCAGTAGCAATAAGCACCCCTAGCATTTAGATTATGGTATTGAAACACAACTTGACTTCCCACTGAATGATATCAATGATTCTTGGGGAAATGGCTGATTCTAGATTTGGAGTAGGAAGTACACAAAAAGTCCCTGGAATATCTTGCTATATCAGGTAGCAAGGAAGTTATCAAAGATGACTAGAGTCATATCAAAAAAAATTCAGTAGCCAACTTGAAGAGGATCACACTCATCAAAGATGGAAGAATCTGAGCTTCGGTAAAGATAATAATTGCAAGGAAAGAGAAACATTATCCTGACCTCCCTCTGATAACTATACCCTTGAGTAACCAAATAACAGATAGAGGGATGTGTCTCTCTTTAAATGTATTCCAATAAATCAATAAAAAAGAAATTATGCAAGTTAATAATGTCATTTACCATTCACTGCACCCACTAATGAATTAATGGATCTAGAGGTTGAATATAATGGCTGTAAAGATTATAGAAAAATAGGCAAGACATTATTTGCCTCCCATTGAAAGAATACCCTATCACCCATAGTTTTGCAAAACTGATCAAACCTGAGTCTTAATCCACAAAATCTAGAGTATGGGAAATGTATTACAGCTCAAATGGCCCAAGTCCTTTAACAAATGAATCATAAGGAAAAGAAAAGGATGGACGGGAACATTAAAAGAGGCCTAATATAGATATTAAATTTCCTTTAAATGGGAAAGACCAGAATTCCAGTCTCAGTTGATGGAGTAAGCACACTATACACTATCTCTCCTACAACTTAGCACTAAAAATCCTGGACAGAATATACAAAGCAACTATTTGAGGACCCTGAAAATAAATAATAGCAGGTAGATTGGAGAAGGAATTAAAAAGTTGAAGAATGGTGCATAGGATAACAAGTTTCCTCTTTTTTTCTCTTCCTCTATCTCCTGGATTAGTCCCACGGTAGCCTGAACTCGAGAACTGTGCTATAGGCAATGGTCAGAACAAGCTCCAGGAGAAAATCCTTCTTTCAAAGCAGAGGAGGAAGGTGGGGGTGCAGATGGGAAGGAGGATGGAGAGTAGGAGAAACCACCTGTTTTCTTCTCTCCTGGTCATTCCATGGGGCAAGAGCTAGTCCTGAAAATGAGTCACTGCTGCTAACACTGCTGCAGCAGTGTCACCTAAAACTCCTGGAGAGAAAAAAATTCCTTCCCTCTGTGGAAAGAAATGGGGGTGAAGGGGGTTATTTTACCCGATAGTGGAGGGGAAGTCCTGCCATGGTTTCTTTTCTCTTACTGCTTCACTCTGGAAGTGGAATCAACCATGGGAAGTGTGAAACAGAAGGTGAAGGATAAAATCCTATCTTTTGGACCCAGCAACTAGGAAAATGGGACTCTGGGAGCTGGAGAGAATGGAGGAAATCATGACGAGAAGGAGCTTGAGGAAAGAATCCCATAAAACTCTCCTTGAAGTCCCAAGCTGTGCATGCGTGTGGCTGATCTGAAACAGAAAATAAAGGAGGAGAGAACACTTCCCAACTCATGTAGAAGATCAGCATTACCGTGATCTTAAAATGGGACAATGACAGTACAACAAAAAACAATATCCTCCATGAAAGTAGATGCCAAAATTCTCAACAAAATATTAGCAAATGAAATCCCACAATATGTAAAAAAAAAAAATCACAGCTACATGGATTTTATCTCAGGATGCAAGTCTGGTCCACCATTTGAGAATCAGTGTACTTCACCATATTAGCAGACTAAAAAACAAAAACCACATGATTATCTCCAAAGAAGCAAAAAAAAAAAAGCATTTGACAAAATCCAAAACACCTTCATGATAAAAACACTCAGCAAACCAGTAATAATAAGGAACTTCCTCAACCTGACAAACGTCAACAACCTGCAGGTAACACCAGAGTTAATGGGAAGAGACTGAATGCTTCCCCCTTGAGATCAGGAGCAAGACAAAGATATCCATTTTTATCGCTTCTATTCCACATCACAATGGAAGACTTAGTTCGCGCAATTAGGCAAGAAAAAAAGAGGCATACATACGGGAGAGGAAGAAATAAAACTATCTCCCTTCAGAGACAGTATGATTATCTGTATAGAAAATACCAAGGGGTTTACAAAACAAGCCTCTAGAACTAATAGGTCAATTTAGCAAGGTTGCAGGACACATGGTTACGGTACAAAAATCAATCTTATTTTAAAATACTAGCAATAAACAATTGGAAACTGTAATTTAAAAAAATTACCATTTATAATAGCTCCAAAAATTAAATATTTAAGTATAAATATGACAAAAGACTTGTAGGATCTATATGCTAAAAACACAAAACATCATTTAAAGAAGTCAAAGATGCAAATAAATGGACATGCTTTGCTAACATATTAGAAGACTCAATATAGTTAAGATGTAAATACCTCCCAAATTAATCTACAGATTCAATGTAATTTGAATAAGAAAATAGCAGAATTTTTTGTAGAAATAGACAAACTGATTCTAGAATTTGCACAGACATCAAAGGAATTAAAATAACCAAAACAATTTCATGAAAGAATAGAGAAATCACATTACTGGATTTCTATGACTTACACTTATTAAGGGTAGTGTGATTCTTGCATAAGAATCATAGAAAATAAATCCAGAAGTAGACCAACACAAATATGGCCAATTTATTTAACAAGGGTCATTCAATGGAGAAAAGATAGTCTTTTCAACAAATGGTCCTGGAACAATTGGACATCTATATACCTCACATTGTATACAAAATTCAACTTAAAATAGACTTTATACTTAAGTCAAGAATTTTTTTAAATTACAAAACTTTTAGAAGAAAATGGGAAAAAAATCTTTATAATCTTATTAGGTTAGGCAGAGTTCTTTGATATGACACCAAAACCGTGATCAATAAAAGAAAAAATGATAAAGTGGACATCATAAAATTTAAAAATTAAAATATGAAAGGCAGGGTTAAGAGAATGTAAACAAGCCACAGAGATAAACTATTTGCAAATCTCATATGCATCAAAGGACTTGTATCCAGAATATATAAAGAGCTCTCAAAATTCAATAAATAACCCAATTTAAAAGTGGGATTGGGATCTGAGTATACACTTCTCTAAGTAGGATATAGGGATGTCAAACAGGTGCATAAAAAGATACTCAACACCATCACTCATTAAGGAAATGCAAATTAAAACAACAATGATATACTACTGTACATCTGTTAGAATGACTAAAACAAAAATAAAAATATAAAACTTGCAATTCTTGTGATGGCAAAGAAAGAAGGCTGGTGAGAATGTGAAATGGTGCAGCCATTCTAGGAAAGAGTTTGACAGTTTCTTACAAAGTAAAACATGCCCTTACAGTCTGATCCAACAATCTCACTCTTTCTTATGTACTTAACCTAGACAAATGAAAACTTAAGTTCATCAAAAACCCTGCACATTAATGTTTATGGAAGCATTCTTCATAATCACTCAAACCAGTAAACAACCCAAATGTCCTTCAGTGGGGGAATGGATGAACAAAACTGTGGGAGCCCATTCAGTGGAATACTAAGCAATAAAAAGGTATCAATTACATGGATGAATCTCAAATGCATTATGCTGAATAAAAGAAGCCAGTCTCATGGTTACATGCCATATTGTTCCATTTATATTACATGCTGGAAAAGGCAAAATTCTAGAGATAGACATCAGTGGTTGATAGAGGTTAGGGGTGGAGGAAGATTTGAATACAAAGGCATAACATGAAGGAATCTGGGGGCCAATGGAGCTGTTCTGTGTCCCATTTGTGATGGTGGTTACATAAATTTATGCATGTGCTAAAAGTAAATGAACTGTACAGCTCCAACATTAATTTTACAGTGTATAAATATCGAAAAGATGGATAAGACTATACTTGTATCGTAAAAAATTTCAAGAAATTGGTTACTATAAAATTTAAGATGGTGGTTGACTGTTTTCAGGATAGAGAACACAGAGGAGATTTTAGAATGGTTGGTAAATTTCTGTTTCTTTACCTTATAATTATTCATTAGGCTATACCCTCGTGTGGTCTTCTCTATCTCTATTTTATTTAACAATAGAAAGGTATGTAGCAACTGAATCAATAAAATTTTAACAAAAATTCCAGTATAGTTTTATATGGAACTTGTCAAGAAGAGCAATTCTTAAGTACTGATAATGTTCTGTCTCTTAAGCAGGATGATAAATTTTTGAGCATTCATATCATTAGTATAGTTTAAATGTTACACATATTATTAGTATAGTTTATACTGTACACATATGTTTTATACACTCTTTTGTGTGTGTGATTTATTTCACAGTAAAATCCTTTTCACTGAACATCACTTGGAGCATTTTCAAATGTGCCAAATGACGATATTCTATTTATAAAGCTGCCGTTTTCCTAAACACTTATTTTATGCCTAGTATGTGCAAGATCTTTTCAGGTAGACAAGAAAAGTACAAAGCATTACTTGAATATTTTACATGGAGAATGTATTCATGTTTTATTCCTGTAAAAAGATAAGTAGAATTAAAAGTAACAAAACTACAAAGCTTATTTCCTGCTTCAAAGAATTAGAATCTTATTCAGGAGATGAGAACACGAATGATAGTCTTGGAGAATTGTTAGACCGATCTTCTGGACCTCCTGCTATGAGTGGTGACTGTGTAAACGAGTATACAGTGTGTCGAGGATGTGCATTTTGGGGAAGAATTGCTGCAAGTAGTTGAATCGCAACCTGCATAGGTACTCATCTCAGTCACACTGAAGTGAAAGTTTATTAGACTTTTAAGTCCACTTGTTCCAAAGAGAATGTACAAACACTGAACGACATATTTTAAGTTGAAATTCCACAGGAACATAAGCTATCATAAACAGAAATTTATTTTATAGGCAGCTTTTCCTATTACCTATTCCAAATGGCAACATACACCTACTTACATATTTAGCATAAGGAAGCTGAAGGAAGAAGTAAGATTTTAAGTTTTCTATTTTGTTGTAATTCATTACACTTTATTATAGTTCACCTGCATTTGACTTTTCCCCATAACCTCGATACCTTAACATTCTTCTAGCTCTTTGCCATTCTTTTAGAAATGGGACAGCCTAAGATTATTAGTTTACTGTTGATTTAGAAGTCAGTGGATCATTGTTCTTGGGAACTCTTTAGGGGGAAGCACTGGAAGTGACTCCCATAGGGATTTCAGCATCTTCTTCTGAGCCTCACACATGAAGCTGAGCATGACGAGGGGACCATATAATTTAATGTCCACTGGTAATTACTTGAGGATAATGTGTGTAAACTAGGGCTGTCCTGGACAAGCAGGGACATAAGTCACCCTGGGTGTAACCAAGCTGCAAAGTACAGAAGAGAGCAACCAGGAGGGCACTGGTAACTGAAATGGTGATGGATGAGGCGCTGTGGATGTTTGGCCAGGTAAAGAGATGGAGGCAAAGGTGCGGTGACCACCTGGCCTGGCTTCATGCTTTGGATGAGTAATTGAATTGGGCAGCCTCTATGAGTCTGTACAGATTCCTATCACAGAAGGAAAAGCACAGAGCATCAAGGTTGTGAGTGTGTGTTGCCTGGGAGAGTGTTTCATGGTATGAGAGTGTGTATGTGTGTGAAATGTGTGTGGCAGACGTGGCTTTTGTCAAGGTCCTTCCCTCCCCCCCCCCACCTTTTGCTCACTTTCTGGATCCTGCTCTATTTTTATAAGGATACTGATCTTTTATAGAGTCGGCGCACGGCTTGCCTTTCTTGAGTAGCCATAAAATCTGCTATTATTTCTAGAGGGTTCAGCGTACCTTTTTCTTCCTGAGTCGTAACAGTTTATGAAGTTACACCCGTGGGTCATGAGCACATGTGTGGAGGTGCTGGTTAGAGGAGATCTTTGCTTGAGTGCCCAGAGACAAGATCAGAGGGGAACAGAGGGCTTTGGGACGCACTGAGAGAATAAATCCTTGATATACAGTGAAACAGAAGCAGGAATTGCCCAGAAACCATCTCACCTAAATATGCAGCTACTGTGTCCTCACCTCTTCTCCATCACACCTTTGCTTGTTGGTCTCTAATATACATACATCTAATGTTCTTTCATTCATTAACAACACATATTTACTGGGTCCCTACTAAGCACCATTCTAGAATGCTGGGGACAGAGTGGTGAACAAGACAGGGGACTCCATGCCTTCATCGTGGTGAGGACGACAATAAACAAACACAAACAGTTGAGAGAATGTCAGAGAATGAGGTGTGTCACATAACCCTAAAAGCTTAATCAATATTTATTGAGTGTTTACTCTCCACCAGACACTGATTCACATGTGTTAATTCATTTAATCCCACCAACACTTTTATGCTGCCACTGACATTATTATCATCCCCATTTTATAGAGGAGGAAACTGAGGCATAGAAAGCAAGATTAAGCCGCTTTCCAAGGTCACCCTGCCCGTAAGTGGTGAAAATAAAATTTAAATTCAGACCACCTAATTCTTGAGCCCACAGTCTTAGCCACTATGTCATGTGACTCCTCTACTGCTAGGAGGGCCATGGGTCAGTGGAAGGGTATAAAGTGCAGAGGGAGACTTAAAGCTATGGCTGGGATGAGGAGCCTGCGTTAAATAGGGTAGTCAAGGAAGACCTCTCTGAGGAGGCGGCATTTGAGTTGAAACCTAAATAATGAGAAGTAGTCAGATATGTAAAATACTGAAGGTAGAACTTTCTAGGCAGAGAAATCAGCTAATATAAGGATCCAGAGGCAGAAACAAGCTTGAACTGTTTGAAGGACAAAGAGAGGGCACTGGAGTGGTTATGATCTTCGTGAAAAGGGAATCCAGATTTAAGGCAGAAAAATCTGGCTTACTATTTGAGTCTCACTTTCTTCATTTATAAAAAGGAAATGATGAGTCGACCATACTTGTTACAGAATTAAAGGAGATCATGGTAGCCAGTATGATAATCACTGTTATTAATAATATGTCCAAGGGGTGGGATAGGGAGGGTGGGAGGGAGGGTGACACAAGAGGGAAGAGTTATGGGAACATATGTATATGTATAACTGATTCACTTTGTTGTAAAGGAGGAACTAACACACTATTGTAAAACAGTTATACTCCAATAAAGATGTTAAAAAAAATAAATAATAATAATAATATGTCCACAGTAAATATAGCCAGGGTAGCTTGCTTTTTTCCATAAGATCGCATCTGTGTTGCTTGTTAAAGCTTAATTGAGCAAGTCCTGTGGACCTAGCACAACACACATGTATTTTAAAGTCATCATATGTATTTTGGGAGGTACCTGTTATCTTCATCTTGTAGATGAGAGAACAGAGGATCTCAGAGGTTAAATAATATTTCCAGAGACAAATATCTAATGTATGTGACAAGACTGCAGTCCTAACCCTGTTTTGTCTTACTTCAAATCACAAGTGTTGCTTCTACACCATACTCCTTTGTAAACAGCAAACTCACCTACAGCAGGCAGGGAGCAATGTCTTGCTGTATTATAGCATCGTCTCAGATATAGATACCGTGTAATAAATCTTTTTTAGATGGAAGTTATGATGAAGTTGATGACAATGTGGGACTGATGAAGATGAGGTAAAACAAAGTGAATTGGAGAAATGGATGGCGTTGGCCGTGTTCCTGCCCTCAGCTGTCCAAATGCTTCTGACAGAAGCACGCTCTTTCCACCACTCTTAAGCTGTGCGGGCTTGGCCTGAGAGAATCAAGAATAAAGCTGATTGCAAACTTGGTGCATAACAGAGAAAATAAAGACATCATTTACTGACTGATTTGGACTAAGAAAAGATGTATTTACTTGCAGTTTATTATGTTGGATGTGACAGGCATACATTTGGGCTTTTTATTGAATGATGACTTTCTACATACAGGAATTGGTGCAATTTGTAATGCAGATTATGTTTTTAAACAAAAAAGGGTGCAAATACACTGATGACTGTCACATGACTTGCTCTGCACTTCTCAAAAAGTGGCTTGAGCGTGGGTGGAACGACAAATATACCCTAGTTGCACAAATGTAATTTCCAAAGAAGATGATTCTGGGCAGCTTCCAATTCAGTCGGGCAGATTTAGACAGAAGAAATCCATGGCTAAGAAAAGCTAAGGATCTTAAAATAGCCAGAATTGGAGTAGGATCATTTGAATCACTCCCATTAACTGCTGAAATGCCTCCAGACAGAGCAAGAAGAGCCACAACGAAAATCAGGATGTGGGATGAGAGAGTACGTGTCGCATCTTTACAAGATTACATAAGTTAAACACCTGGGAATCCCATTTTTACTTCCAATAACAGGAGATGGGGACAGGAGAAAAGTGGAAGCGATCTCCGTTCAGCAGTGGAAAGCAATAGAATGAGAGCCTGGTCCACTGCATGTATTCTGAGTAATGAGCTTGACCTCCTCAGCTTCTGGCAATGGGCCAAATCTTGTCTTGTGATACGTTTGTGCAATTCCTCGAGGTCGCAGACTTGGGTTTTCCACTTGGAGCACATTTGTGAATTGACCCGAGAGCAAGATTCAGTCTACTTTTCCCGATAATCAACTACCATGTTCATTTCCCTCAGCACATAACTGCACGAACAATCCAAGTTTCTTTCAGATGAAGGCAAATTCTATTAACTGCTTTTCTCTGTCTGACTGTTTGGGCTTTACAAACGATTTCACCCAGGATTCAGCCATTAAGAAAGAGTGTTCATTCATGCTGATAACTTCCATTAAAGCTGCCGGTGAGTAGTATCAGAGAGAATGTGTGACGAAAGGTGCAACCCATGCAAAGATTTGAAAATTAGTGGAAACATTTTTATTTCAGGACTTTTACTTGCCATAAGGGAAGGCAAAGCAGGGCAGAATATTTTCAAATCATGTGACACGGCTTTCTCATGATTTAAAATGAAAGCTTTTCATGTTTAACAGAGCCATAGCATGCATGACGTGACATATCAGAACACATCACAGAATCTTGGAACTTCACAGTAAATTCCCCTATGGAGATTCTGACTCCCATCTCCCCGACTTGGTAATTTACCAGGGCAATTTCCCCTCCTGCTGACCGCGGGCAAACCCTGCAGCTCACACAGGCTGGAGAGCCCTGCCTCTCATGTGAGAGCAAGTGCTGTGCCCTCGTCCACATTTCAAAGAAAACCTCAGCTTGCCAGCTCTTGTCAAAAGTTCCCACAGACAGAGATTCCATTTAAGGCCTGGGTGCAGTGTTGGAGGCTGGAACACACTTCAGGTCGACCCCGCAAATCCCACTCCCAACACATGCGTGTGATCCAGGCTCACAGAGAAGGGTAGTGCTTTGCTTTCCTAGGTGGTGAGGATTCCGGTGTAATTTTGGACAGCCCAGCATGGATTTCCTGGCCTTGCCTTCCACAGATCTGCTTTTTCCTTCTCTGCTTACCCAAGGCGGGCCTGCGTTTGTGCGAAAACAGGTGAACCTCACTGGGTGATGAAAGAGTGAGAGGGTGCCGCCCAGGGACTCTGCTTCTCAAAGATGCCAAAGCCACGTGAGCCTCGCTGGACTAGTCTGCCTAGTCCAGAGCTAGCTGGTCTTTTGACCCAGAGGTAAGTTTGATCGATGGCGTTTGGTCTTATTTTGTTCTGTTCAAACGCCCGGCAAGAGGTGAAGTAGGAAAAAGGGACCCGCACTAACCATCCCTCCCCCTCCCACAACTTACCTCCCCCCACAACCTCACCACATTCCCCCAGATGCCTCCAGGATAAGCCTTAGGAGCTGATGGGTGGGGGGCAGTGGTGAGGAGGAGGAGGAGGAGGAGGAAGAGGAGGTGAACTCTTGACGTCATCTAGAGGTAAAGAAGTGGCATTAGGACAAGTTCCATTCTCCTTCAGCACAAATGACACTGGGTGAGCTCTTGGAGAACCTTCGTTTGCTCGGTGTGTAACAAAGTACCACAGAGCGGGTGCCTTAAACAGCAGAAACGTATCATCTCACAGTTCTGGAGGCTGAAAGTCCACGGTGAGGTGCCAGTAGGGTTGCTTCCTTGTGAGGGCTTGAGGAAGATTCTGTTCCATTGCCCTCTCCTAGCTTCTGGTGTTTTGCTGGCTATCTTGGGCATTCCTTGGCTTACAGAAGCGTCAACCCAATCTCTGCCTTCATCTTCACGTGGTATTCTCCCTATGTGTGTGTGTCTGTGCGCAAATGTCCCATTTTTATAAGGATACCAGTCATTGGATGATAGCCCACTCAGATGACCTCATTTTAACTTGATTACCTCTGTAAAGACCCCCTTTCCAAATAAGGTCACATTCTGAGGTCCTAGAGGTTAGTACCTCAACATATCTTTCTGGGGGACATATTTCAACCCATAGCAGAAGACCTGTTTACTTTCTTTTCTAATTCTACTGCCTGTGTACATGCAACCTCTAGCACATGGGCCGCCATGCTCTTTCCAAATTTGCTGCTGCTGTTCCTGCAGTGATTTTGCGGATGCTTTTGGCATTCGTTGAACTTGATATTACATAGAAGAGTCAGAAGTTTTCCTTGCCCCTAGCTTTGACTTTCCCATGCTTCTCCAGGCAGAGAAGAGCCAGTTCTATGACTGTTTACTTGATACTGCTCTTGAGGGCCAGGGCCATGAAGGGAAGGGGGTGAACCCTCTGCTCCTACATAGACGGAGGTAAGTTCTCCCCAGATCTGCCAGATACACCTGTGTGCCCCTTTCCACCTGCACACGAGGAGGATGGAGGAGTCAGTCAGCCAGTCAGTGTCTATGCCAGGATCAGAACTCACTTGCTGTGTCTCAGGCTTGCAGGTAGTACTCTTACCTGTGACCTGCTAGACTCTGGACCTGGCCAGGCTGCCTTCAGGTTGAGAGGATGCTCTGGACCAGCTCACATCTACCTGGATCACCAGGGCCCATGTGATCCTTTACATATGTTTTTCCCTCAGTAATTTGATTCCTCACCTACCATGGTGAGGCCCTACGTGGCAAGTGGCCTCTGCATCCTGTCCCCGTCTGAATTCAGCACCCCAACTTCCCCTCCAGAGCCATTCTATCTCTCAGAGAGCCAGGAGGGCAGTGGAGGTAGGAAGGAATGCTGGTCTTGCCTCCCTCACAGGATCATTGGCTGGAACAAAACTTGCTGCGACCCATGAGATGTTTCCCAAATGTCAGGTGTTACTACAATTAGATAGAGCTGATGAAATCGCACGCAGTGTAGCCAGAGTGCTGTGTATTCTTCCCAATGTGTGGTCTTCACAACAGGTCTCTGTGTTATTGACCATTTCCATTTTACAAATGAAAGGACAAAGATGAGTTTTAATGAAGGTGCAGAGTTAGTGATGGATACATTTGAGGTGCAAAGGTAAGATTTCTGATTTTTGAATCCAGTGTTCTTTGTCGTATCCCAGGAGTAATGGCCATGCAAACATGCCACTCAGATCTTCTGCTGCAGGAAGCAAAATTGAATGAGATGCAAAAGTAAGATTTCTGATTTTTGAATCCAGTGTTCTTTGTCGTATCCCAGGAGTAATGGCCATGCAAACATGCCACTCAGATCTTCTGCTGCAGGAAGCAAAATTGAATGAGATGCAAAGGTAAGATTTCTGATCTTTGAATCCAGTGTTCTTTGTCGTATCCCAGGAGTAATGGCCATGCAAACATGCCACTCAGATCTTCTGCTGCAGGAAGCAAAATTGAATGACGGTCACAAGTGCTGTGCTCCAAATCTACCTCTGTGTCCACGCCCAGGCCGCACTTACCCGGCGTCTGCTCCAGGCAAGGATCTGTCTCGGCAGAGTCCTGATGCAGCCTATCGCTGTGAGACTCCTCCCACCGGGGACTTTAGCTTAGGGACTCCGTAGCTGCTAGACCAAGGTTGTCTTAGAACTGTGCTGCGGTCTGAGAGTCTCCCTAGCCAACCCTCCTTCCTTTCCTTCCCTTTCATAGGGGTTAGCCCAGCATCATGTTCTAAAGACTGTTCCCACCTCCACTGACTCTCTCCTCTTTTTCCCTCACAGACTTTTTAGCCCAATAAATCTCTTACGTAAGTGAGACTCCCAGTAAGTCTCATTCTGTCTCGTTATTTACTTCTCAGAGGACCTGAGTGAACATGCCAGGCTACCCCACTCTACCTATGAAAGGAGTTCAAAGTCAATTCATTATTTGGGGAGTGTCTTTCATGTACTCAATATTTGCAAGGCCTGGCTGGGGGTAGGGGAAGGAGGCATAAAAATGGCAAAGAAGGAAAGAATGAGGGGGAGGGACACAGAACCGTGATAAGCCATGGTCCTTGCCCCCAGGGTAAGACTCCCGAACATGAAACGTTAGGGAGATATAAGACAGCTCTGTCATCAAGTGCCGACTTATGCGTGGAAGAGGGGGAGTATTGTAGGAATCAACGGAGATAAATGTTGAGACCTGGAGTTTTCGAGAAAGATAAGTTGTCAAGGAGAAGGGATAATGCTGGCAATTGGGCTTTGAAGGCTAAGTAGGATCTTTATAACTAACAGGTGGATCAGTAGCATTTCAGGAGAGGGAAACACTGCGGGTAAAAGAAATACGACCTTCCCGGGATACAGGGAGATGAGATACATGAACATGGGTATTCTTTGCGTTCATACACCTCTCTGTGCTTCTGTTTTCTCCTGTGTAAAAATGCGAGGTGGTATTACCTACTTCACAGGGCTTTTCTGTCAGTTAAAGTTTTAATATGTATAAGGCATTTAGCAAAGTTCTGGGGAAAATACAATGTAAGTGTTTGTTAAATAGATTGGTGGAGATGAGTCTATATTTGAGGAGGCAGAGAGAAGGAGTTTGAGGTTAAAAAGTAGAAACAGTCAGAAAATGAAATGCCTCACAGCAGGAAATGAGGGTCACTTGTTCAGCGAGGAGAAATAGCGTGATTAGAGATTACTGTGGGAGAGTTTTTTGTTTTTTGGCAGTGATAAGAGGCAGACATTGGAAACAGGGAGCCTGGGACCAAAAAGACCACACCTCAATACATACTTATTCTGTTCTGGGAGGATATGTACATCCATATGCGGAATGAAGAAAAGAGGAAAATTAAACATGATTGCAAACTTTAAATCATGAGTGATTGAAAGGGTGTTGGTACCATTAACAAAGACAGAAAAGATCACAGCTGAAGTGTATTTAGGGAAAGAAGATACAATTTTTGGAAAGGATTGGATGTGGAAGGAGATCTGAAGTGAAAATACCTAGTGAGTAATTGAAGACGTGGAACAAAGTCGAAGGGAGGTTTCAGATCCAGATTTTGGATTTGTTGACGTTAGCTGTTGAGATAAACCAAGAGGTGAAAACCTCATGACTGAACTGCATAACGGCACCGCCATGCTGGCTAGAGGGGGTCCGTCAAAGCTGGTCCTAGTTCATGGTCTCCTGAAGGCAGAGCAGCTCAACGACGCCTGAGCTAAGGATCCATGTGACAACTTCGTCAACGTGTAAAGTAACTCAGCAGGTATGGAAACAACTAACAGTTCATTGAGCTTTAAAAACTCTCCGTCCTTATTTCCCAATTTTCTTTCTCAAGTGGGGCTATATGTGGAATATCTCCATGAAGAAGGCTGCATTATTTAATTCCTTCATATGTAGCCACACCGCTGTCTGTGGATTGATATATTATTTTAGCTCACAGTCATTTGGAAAAAGCAGAAAATATTTTAAACATAACCGCTAGTCTGCCTTCCTGGCCTGTATCTTCTAGTTTCAAGTCACAAGTTTTCAAACTTCTTTTGACTGTGACATTGAGAAATGTATTTTACATCACTAGACACCTGTACCTCAACTGAAACCATTACTATGTGCAGTGTCCTTCATCATCTTCTTTTGTCTTCCATGCCAGTCTATTTTATTTATTTTCAAGAGTGTTCTTTACTACCCACTAAACCAATTTCATGACCATGGATGGGTCATGACCTGCAGCTTGAAAAACACTGGCTCAGCCTATACAACCGTCAGCTGCGGGCTGAGCTCTAGTAAGTCAGCAGAAACTTTCTCAGCTGAGTAGATCAAGGTCAAGGCACACTTGCTGCTCAGCTGACTTTCACCTATTCTAGCAATCAGGCTCTTGCTTTGTTTCTCGTGCTCCAATTCCAATCCCGGATCACTGTTTGGGGCTCCAGCACAAGACCCTCTTTGTGACTTATTCTTCTTACACTGAAGTCTTCTTGCTCATGTGGTTGTGTTTCCACTTCATGCTCTCAGATTTCCCCGACACTGACTTCAATTGTCTAGCAGCTACCATCGCACCTGCAAAAGTGGCCTTCATTGGCCATTGAATAAATACAGGTATGGTCATTGTTTGCTGCTTGTTACTGAATCAATAGGGTGCTAACTTTTTGCCCCCTTGAACCTCCGGCTAAGCCCATGGGAGTCCTCTCAGGAGCATCTCTGTGTCCTCGGCAACCCTCTGCAACCCTCCTTGAGTTAAATGAACTCCAGCTCTGCCGCTGAGGGAAGAAATAGAAGTCTGAAGCCAATCAAATGAGGGTTCTAGAATGAGAGGCTTTGGGTGACAGGGTGACAGGAAAGCACAGAGCATCTGAGATGGAAAGTCAGGGAGGCAGTGGAGGAAGAGGCTGGTACCAAAGACAAGGTTCGTGAGAGGAATTGGGACAGCGTAATGAGTCCCACAGACCAGGCACTTATTTAGTGACTTGTTCACCTCCAGCTCGATACCTCACTTTGTACCTCCTTAAATTTGGAATCATATTACCACCTAATAAACAAGACTGTCGTAGGCATAGATGAGATAGCAGTTAGTGCATTTAGCAATTATTATTTTGTGATTTTGCTTGCAGCTGAGTTTGATAACAGTTTGAGTACAGAGTTCTTAAACTTGGCTATGGCCAGCCTTAGGCAGATTCTGGTGTCCTCTTTTCTTCTTTTTTTAAAAATATTCCCCTCCCTCCCCATCTCCTACTCTCCTAAGAAAGAATCTATATGGGGCTTCCCTGGTGGCGCAGTGGTTGAGAGTCCGCCTGCTGATGCAGGGGACACGGGTTCGTGCCCCGGTCCGGGAAGATCCCACATGACGCGGAGCGGCTGGGCCCGTGAGCCATGGCCACTGAGCCTGCGCGTCCGGAGCCTGTGCTCCGCAAAGGGAGAGGCCACAGCAGTGAGAGGCCCGCGTACCACCAAAAAAAAAAAAAGAATCTATATGAATTATTCCTGCTAAAGTAGCTGGTGATAACGACGTGGAGAGTTTCCCTATCCTATGGATGTTGGCATTTTAAGAGACGACTAAGGCAAAAGCTCTTACTAACATAATTGAACAAATTGCAACTAATGGAATTTCAGGCATTAAGATGAAAGTGGAGAGTACATTTTGGCTAAGAGGTTCTCATTGGTATCTCTCAAAACATTGTAATTGGGGTGGAGTTCAGGTTTAGAAGTTGGCACCACTCATGGCTTCTATTTATACATTTAACCTTGACCCTAGTGTCATATAAAGCAGACAAAATATTTTTTCAGCTTTGCTCAAAGATCAGGATTTTTCATATTCTTAGGAAAAACCCTGTGAAATCAATCACTGGTTTACCATGAAACACTGGTACATCATCATACAATTTAATTTAACTAATTCTAATTATGCATTCATTTACCTCCCAAGGACTCTATCTCCCACTTCTCAGACTAACTCTGACAATGATATTTTTTCAAGTAAAGTACTATATGTGGAAAATATGGGTAAGTCATGTGTAATTTAAAATGGATTAGGGGGCTTCCCTAGTGTTGCAGTGGTTGAGAGTCTGCCTGTTGATGCAGGGGACACGGGTTCGTGCCCCGGTCTGGGAAGATCCCACATGCCGCGGAGTGTCTGGGCCCGTGAGCCATGGCCGCTTAGCCTGAGCTTCGCAAAGGGAGAGGCCACAACAGTGAGAGGTCTGCGTACCACAAAAAAAAAGGATTAGGTACTCTTATCCCAGAAGAAACTTATCACAATCTTTTGTTTACACCTCTCCCAAGATAGTGTATATGTGTGTGATATGTGTGTGTGTGTGTATATATATATATGTGTGTGTGTGTGTGTGTGTGTGTGTGTATCTGTATAATCTGGATATGTTTATAATATTCAGACATATGCTTGTAAGTATTCATTAGGCAATTTATATATAACTGAATAATTTAAATTCCTTAGCATCACCTGATCTGTTTATAGAATTCCTGTTCTGTCCCAGTTTAGTGTCACCTCATTAAGCTCTTTCCAAACCCCTCTCAGCTAGCATTCTGAATATGCCTAATGCAACTGATAAAGTTTATAGAACTGCATTAGTTTTCTATTGTATAATAATTGACCCAAAACTTAGTAGCTTCAGACAATGCAAATTTATTATCTTTCAATACTGGAGATCAGAAACCTTAAAAATCAAAATGTCAGCAGGACTATGTTCCTTCTGGAAGCTTTAGGGGAGAATCTGTTTCCTTGATTTTTCCAGCTTCTAGCAGCTGCCTGCATTCTTTTGTCCATGGCTGCTTCTTCCATCTTCAAAACCAGCAATAGAGTAACTTCAAATCTCCCTCTGACTTTGTTTCCATCATCACATCTCTTCTGACTTTTGACCTTCCTGCCTCTCTTATAAGGACCCCTGTGATTACATTGGGCCCACTTGGAGAATCCAGGGTAATCTCTTCATTTCAAAATCCTGAAATTAATCATATTTGCAAAATCCCTTTTGCTCTATAAGATAACAGGTTCCGAGGATTAGGACATGGACATTTTTGGAGGACTCTTATTCACCCTACCACACGTAGACAAGAAAAAGTTTAATGTAATAATTTTATGTCCGTCAAACTATTTCTTGCAAAAGGAAGGAATGGAGTTTCCTCATGATGACATGTACGCCTGCTCCGACTCTCTCGGTGCCATGCTTTCAACGGCTTTATCATTTGAAACGCCAAATATATACAGGACTCCAAAGAATGAATATAGGAGACTGCAACCAGGCCTCCCAGGTTGGGAAATCTTAAAAACACAACAGGAAATACTTAAAAATTATTAATAATTTAGTTCCCTAACTTAATTTCTAAAAGCGTTAAATCTTACACGTGTAGGATAAAAAAAGCATTGCCATCTTGATATTCTCCCTAGTTAAAGTCAACATATTTAAAATCACTCATTCTTTATTAAATCATTGATTTAACCAAACAGTGCTTACTGAGCACCTGCAACATACCAGGCTCTGCACTGGGCACTGGGGCCTAATGTTGACCAAGATTGACAAGGTCTTTGCTTTCCTAAGCATACAGTCTAATGGAGGATAGGAAAAGTAAAGAAGTGATTACAATACTATATAGTAAGTGTGTGATAGAACTGTTTTTCACTATTGTCCAGTTACACCTAAGTTTTGGTGCAGGGACTGTCTACTCTCTCATCTCTGGGTGTCAGGGCCCAAACCCTCTCTGTTGGGAGAAGAATTTATGAGTATCCTAAGCTTTTAAAAAATGGAGGAGAGCAGTGACTAACCATACCTTTCAGATGGAAAGCAACAAACAATTGAACCATTATAATGGAAGCAGCCAAGGACAAGATGAAGAGCTAACACTTCACCATTTGGGTAGAGTGTCATATGCCCTAGAATGGCAACAGATGGTCTGCAGGTACTGATTCAGCTTCAACAGGAATTCCTAGTGCTGTTCAGTCTGTTAGCAATTCTTCTGTTGCTGACCCTGCTTCTCTGTATTTGTCCTGCCCAGTCAGACCTCTCATTCCCAGCCCCCACCTTTTCTAAGGTCATGCCCGTCTTCTACTCAACACTCCTGATCCTCAGCCCAACAGACCCTCTATTTATATGTAGTGGTGGGGAGGCAATGCTCCATATTTCTTTTATCCTCTTTCTACTTCTATTTTTATGGTCTAAACTCTGTTCTCTGATTCCCTCAGGACTTCTCTTCAGATATTCAAAAGTCTGTTTAGAGGTTAAAAAAAAAAAAAAAAGAAATTCTGAACATTGACTGTTTCCTGCTTTTTAAATTCCTAATTTAACTATCCTACTTTTCCTCCAGGCAAAGTAAATGCCTCTGACAAACAGAAAAGTCACGCAAGTATATGGATGCTGGGAAAAGAAAAGCACAAAGACAGACATTTCAAGATATTATCATGTAATTAGTGTTATGGCAGGGAAAGTTCAGAATGCTAATGAGCCAGCCACCAATCAGATTACACAAGGCCCATAAGAATGTTAAGAAAGTTGGACTTCATTGCAGAGCCAATAATGATCTTAAGCAGGGGGATGTCATGATTAAATCTCAGTTTTAGAATACCAGTTTGGCGGCAATTTGGAGAACAGACTATAGGGAGTAAAGACTGAGTATGAGGAGAACAGCTAAAATACAAATGTAGAATCGAAGTGAGAATTGAAGGTAGATTGCACTCATATAATATAGTGGGGCTGGAAGGGATTGGATGGGCTTGTGAGATTTTTAGGAGGTTCAACTGGCAAAATAATGACTGACTGAATGTGAAGGACTGAGGAAAAAGAGGAGTCAAGGACGACACAGAGGATTCTGATGTGAACACCTGGACTTCCCATTCCTGTGAGATTAGGAACACTGAAGGACAAGGTGAGGTGGAGGTGGGGAGACAACGTAGTGAGTTCAGCTTGAGGCATGTGGAGTTTGGACACTCAAGTGGAAAAGTTAAATAGACAGTTGGATATAAGATCTGGGGCTCAAGAGAAAAGTTTGGTCTCGAAATAGAGATTTAGAATTCATCAGGGTAGAGACAATAACTGAAACAAAAGGAATGACTGGGAATGTCTGGGAGAATTTTTTGGAAATGAGGGAACAAAATGAAGTCAACTTCTTTAATAGATATAGAATAATTTAGATTTTCCATTTCTTTTAGTTTCAGTCTAAATTATATTTATCAAGAAATTTGTCCATTTCATCTAAGTTGTCAAGTATTGGTAGTCATAATATTTTCTTGTTATCCTTTTAATATCTGTGAAATCTGCAGTGATGTTCCCTCTTTCATTTTTGATATTTGTAATTTGGAGCTCTAGTCAAGGCAATAAGATGAGTAAAAGAAATAAAGGAATTTAGATGGGGAGGGGTAGAAAAGAGGGAGTACATAAAGGCACAAAAAAACTTGAGTGTAATGGATATATTCACTATCTTAATTACAGTGATGGTTTTATGGGGCTATACATGTGTCAAAACATATCAAATTGTAATCATTAAGTATGTTCAGTTTCTTCTATGATGACTTTTATCTTAAAGCTATAAGAAAAGAAGGCATACAGATTGGAAATTAAGAAGTAAAGTGGTCTTGCAGATAATGTGATGTTTTATAGAGAATACTAAATATTTTACAGAGCAACTACTAGAATAAGTAAATTTAGCAAAGTCACAGGATGCATGATCAATATGCATAAATCATTTACATTTCTATAAACAAACAGTAAAGAACAAGAGAGTAAATTTTTAATTCCTTTAAAACAGAATTTTAAAAAATAATAAAATACTAAGGAATGAATTTAATGAAAGACATACAAGAACATAAAATACTAAAGAATGAATTTAATGAAAGAGCATATAAGACATGTTGAGAACTATAAAATATTCCTGAGAAAAATTAAAGAAAATGCAAATAAATGGAAGAAAATACTATCTTCATGGATAAGGCAATTCAATATTCTCAATACGTCAATTGTCCACATATTTATCTGTAGATTTAATATACAGTTGACCCTTGAAGAACATGGGTTTGAACTGCATGGGTCCACTTATATGGCTTTTTTCAGTGGTAAACACTACAGCTCTACACTGTCAGCAGTTGGTTGAATCCATTGATGCGGAACTGCAAATCTAGAGGAACCACGTATACTAAAGGTCAGCTATAAATCATATGTGGATTTTTAACTCTGCAGACGGTCAGTGCCCCTAACTCCCATGTTGTTCAAGGGCCAAGTGTACTCTCAATCAAATTCACAACAAGTATTTTGTCAAAACTGAAGAGCTCATTCTAAAATGTATCTGGAAATGTAAAAGACCTAGAATAGCACACAATCTTGGAAAAGAAAGAGAGAAAGAAAGAGAGAGAGAGGGAGGAAGGAAGGAAGGAAGGGAGGGAGGGAGGGAAAGAAAAGAAGCAAGGTAGAAAAAAAAGGAAGGAAGGAAGGGGGCTTCCCTGGTGGCACAGTGGTTGAGAGTCCGCCTGCCGATGCAGGGGACGCGGGTTCATGCCCTGGTCCGGGAAGATCCCACATGCCGCGGAGTGGCTGGGCCCGTGAGACATGGCCACTGAGCCTGCGTGTCTGGAGCCAGTGCTCTGCAATGGGAGAGGCCACAACAGTGGAAAAAGGAAGGAAGGAAGGAAAGAAAGAGAGAGAGGGAGGAAAGGACGAGAGAACCAAGTTGGGAGGCCTACAGTATATGATTTAAAGACTCACTATACATTTCAGTAATCAAGACAGTGTGATAAGTGGTGTTAGAATATACAAATAGAGCAGTGGAATACAACAGAGTCTAGTCATAAGCTCACATATATATGGTCAATTGATTTTCAACAAATGTGTCAAGAGAATCCAATAAGGAAAGGAAAGTTTTATTAACAAAATAGTTCTGGAACAGTTGAACAAATGCATGAGGAAAATCAACTTTGAACCCTACCTTATGCCTCATAAAACTTAATTCAGGCTAAATCATAGACCTGTACTTAAAAGCTAAAACTATAAAGATTCTAGAAGAAAACATAGACGACTATCTTTGTGACTTGGGGTAGGCAAATGTTTCTTAGAAAGGACGTAAAACCACTAAAACTAACAGGAAAAAAGCCAACAACTTGTATTTCATGAAAAAATTTTAAAATCTTTTATGTGTGTAACTGAATCACTTTGCTGTACACCTGAAACTAACACAACATTGTTAGTCAACCGTACTCCAATATAAAATAAAAAGATTACCTATAAAAAATGTCATTGTTAAGAAAATATTCCCTGTACATATATCTGACAACTACAACTATCCAGAATATACAAATTAAGAACAGGTTGAATTATCAGACCAACAGCTTCTGTGAGAGCCTACTAAATTTAGACAGAAGTAGGTACGGTTGACAGTCCTGTGGCACCCTGGACCTGGCCCTAAGGCCTCAGGGGAGAGATTTCTAAATAAGAATAGGCTTTCCCACACAAAGACATCTCAGGACATGATTCACTCTCCTAGTTCCGTTTATTCACGAAAATATGGTTACTAAAATCTTACCAAAGAACTTTTGTAAGTCATAACACTATATTTTCATGTAATATTCAATTTACCTAAACCCTCTGAAGTTTACAACTACAGAAAAACCCTGGAGGATATGGGAAGCTGCTCCAAAATATTTCTGAAAATCTTGCATGTGGTTTGGTAATCAGGGCTGTGGTAATTTTAATTCAATAAGGGATAAATATAGAAAGTTAACAGAGTCTAAGAATCTCAGAAGGAAACATTTATACAGTTTCTTTTTTCAGGGAGTCATACATCAGAGAATTGGTTGGTGGGTCCAGTCAGAAGGTTTATATAAGTGTTCAAATTTCTGTCTTTGAGTCTACAGTTTTCTGAGGATGATTGTTAAAGTAATATTGATATATATATATATATATATTTTTTTTTTTTTTTGGTTTTTGTGGTACGCGGGCCTCTCACTGTTGTGGCCTCTCCCGTTGCGGAGCACAGCCTCCGGATGCACAGGCTCAGGGGCCATGGCTCACGGGCCCAGCCACTCCGCGGCATGTGGGATCTTCCCAGACCAGGGCACGAACCCGTGTCCCCTGCATCGGCAGGTGGACTCTCAACCACTGCGCCACCAGGGAAGCCCAATATTGATATATTGTAGAGACTTTGCAAGACCTCAAAACATCAAAAGGAAAAAAGTACTTATAAATCCACATTCAGTGTTTCTTACTCCTATCATCATAGTTTAGATAATATCTTGCTCTTTTTCTCCTAACACTGTATTATAAACATTTCTCTATATTTAAAATTATCTGCAAATCATTTTCCTTAACTATTTCCCTAATGGTAGATATTCCAATTCTTTCCAATTTCTCTTTCTTTATGCAATGATGAATAATACTGTAATGGACATCTCTGTTTATTATTTTTAAAATCATTTCAGAATATATGCTTAGAATCCTACCCAGAATTCTATGTTACTATGTCAATGGATATGAAAAAAAAATGTTAAGGATCTTAATGTTCCATCAGACTGATTTCCAAAACCTTTGTGTCCTTTTATGAGTCCCTAAAAGTCCCTTTTCCACTGTATCTTTAACAGCACTAGTTATTCTCAGTTTAGAATCTATGCCAATTTAGTATGTGAAAAACACTCTCTGAATCTACTTTAGAAATGAGTAACTTTAGTTAATTTTCACTTATTTTAGTCACCCTTTCCCAACTTGGAATATATTTATTCCAAGTTTTAAAAAAGCACTTTCCTCCAGTGTTTTTGTACTCTCTGATCATCTTTCCTATTCTTTCTTACGCTCCACATTCCTCCTCCCAATTATGAAAATTGGTTAAGATTTCACTCAGAATGTCCACCAGATGTTGATGTGGCCGCTGGATAGGAATGTGGGGGAGGGATGGATACAAGAGATTGCCTTTATTTCTATTCATCAGAAACTTGTGGAAGGCTGGTTTGAAACATTCTTAGAGCAAGGATTGAATACAATCAATTTTCTAAAATCTTCAGAAGAGCCTTCCTCTGAATTCTGATGGCATCATGTGACTTGGGCTTCAGCTCCATGACACTCCTTGTGAAGTTATCGAATTCCTGATTATTGCCTGGGTGTGGTTAGAAGATGCGGCACTCCATATTCCCAGAGGCATGGTATGCCTCTTCCTCTTCTCTATATGTCTTTTGGCAGACTGCTAGACCATTCTTTTTTGTTTTTTTTTTTTTTTTTTTTTTTTTTTGATCGTACTTTCCCAACCAGGGGTTGAAACCTTGGCAGTGAAAGCTCAGAGTCCTATAACCACTGGACGGCCAGAGAATTCCCATGCTAGTCCATTCTTAAGCATCCAAATCTTGGGAATACAAAAACATCAGTTTCTTCTTCCCTGGAAAACCCTTATCCAATCATGTCTCTATAGTACAAGAATAACCTATAAATGGGGTAGGTCACACTGGCTCGTGTGACCAACTAGTGGCAGCCATTTAACGATAGGATTTTCTTATTTTAATGAAAGAGATACACTGGGAAAAGTAACATGGGAGAACTAGACAGATAAAGATAGACACAGAGTCACAGAGATTGAAACAGAAAGAGTGGAAAGTCATGAAAAAGACAGACTGATACAGAAAGAGACAATCAGACACAATGAGAAATGAAAGACTGTATCTGTGTGTCTCAGTGTGTGTGTGTGTATGTGTGTGTGTGTGTGTGTGTGTGTGTGTGTGTGTGAGAGAGAGAGAGAGAGAGGGAGAAATACTAATGTGAAACAGGGGATTTAACTTTCAATATGCAGTACTGATGTCCCCAAAATATACCTTTGCCTGCAAGGCTCCTGCAGGTTCATTTCAGCACTTGGAAAGGCTGGCCTGATTTGCATGGTCTCTCAGAGGCTCCCGTGGTCCCTGTCTGTGAGGCTGTCCCCTTGTAGATGATTGCCAACAGGCAGAGAGCTGCTTCTGGACAGCAGGAGAGGACAGGAGGCATCCAACTATTGAGCTGATGATTCCATTAGATGATTCTAGAATAAGTAAGTAACCAGCGAAAGAGAATTCAAAGAGACAGAGCAAAATCCACAGATTAAACATAAAAGACAGTATTTATGTTTTTGGGGGTAATCAGAAAGCCTTTGGGAAGCCTAGAAAACAGTCACTAATTACTAATGAGGAATTAGGATCTTTCAGACAACGAGAGAGACCAGAAGGCTTGAGAGTTGTTCTTTGGCGGAATGTCTCCCCAAGGTCCTCCATGGAGGAAGTCCTACCTGCCAGCTTCTTCAGATTCCGAGACAAGAGGCATGCTATAAAAAAGCACTCCAAAGAAGAAAATGACTCAGATATTTCCTCTGAGCTCGTGAGTTGCTGCTTCCGGAAGAGCAGGTGGGCAGCACACAGCACACACTATGAGGTGCTGATGGCCCATTCTCGAGGGAAACACCTGGAAAATGTGGCAGTGGTTTTGGAACAGAGAGAGAAAGCAACTCTTCTGTGATGTTTTCATCAGCTGTTCACAGTTGGATATATTTGTCTTGGTTCTGCATACGATTAGGAGCTAATGTTCCCCACGTTCAGCAGAAGGAAGATAGGTGAGCTTGGAAATTGTCCTACATTCCCCCAACTTCCTGAGTATCCCCTAGGGATAGACGATACTAAGGAACAATACAACCTTTGCTTGTTGATGTTTAGTGAAGCTCACTGAGCTTGGCTGAAGGGTGGCATGCTCAGGGCTTGTGAAAAGGAGCTCTGGTGAGACTTCGTACATGACTGTTTCCTGGTCATCCACAGGTTTGATCCCATCTTTTTATCACCTCTGAGATTTCCGGCTTTCGGGTGTGCGGTCCATGCCTCGTTCAGCAGGTGGAGCTCTATAGCTATGCAGGGAATGACATGTCTAAGCCTGGAGATTTTTCTCCTTTGATTCAATAGAGATCAGACTTTTTGGAGAGGGTGGAATACCAGGAACTATGGCGACATGTTTGTTCTTGTGGGATCTTCTTCAAAGAAAGTGTTTCTTGACACATTGCTTCTGAGAGTGTGCAGCTATAGAGTTCATGGTAAGCATGTTCTCTTTTACTCTGACTGGTATTCTTTGTAATTATTCCAGGTCAATTAAGTTTGGTTTGGAGGATTCGATTTATTAGTGTTATTAGCACACTCAGCACTGGTAATGATTACAGTTTGCCAAGTGCGCACTGGGGGGTTTACTGTTTAACTTAGAACGTATGATCATCTCTCTCCATTTTGCTCATTAGGCCTTGAAGTCCTAGCTCTACTAAATCCTCAGGACTTTTACCTATTTACTCAGGTTTGCTTTCCCAAAGTAATGTAAAAAAGTTATTTTGCTTTCTTCAAAAGGTAACTTTCTGCACTTCCCTGGTGGTCCAGTGATAAAGAATCCGCCTTCCAATGCAGGGGATGCAGATTTGATCCCTGGTCAGGGAACTAAGATCCCACATGCTGTGGGACAACTAAATCCGGGAGCCACAACTACTGGGTTCACATGCCTCAACGAGAGAACCCACGTGCCGCAAACTACAGAGCCCACGCGCTCTCGAGCCTGTGCACCACACCTAGAGAGAGAAAACCCACACGCCATAGCTAGAGAGAAGCCCGCGTGCCACGATGAAGAGCCCACGCACTGCAACGAAAGATCTCGCGGGCCTCAACTAAGATCCCGCGTGCACCTACTAAGATGACACAGCCCCAAATAAAAAAGAATTTTAAAAAATAAATAATAAATAAATCTTTTCTAAAAAAGGTAACTTTTCCCCAAACATGTCATATTTATCATCAACTCTGATAAAAGTGCTTATGATTAGATAAAAATACCGATAATAAATGTGTTAAGGAGAAATGACACATCCATATGGTCTTCTTTTCTCCTACTTTTAATGCTGAAAATTCTATAAGAAATACTACAAATATCGTATGATATCACTCATATGTGGAATCTAATTTTTTTTTTTTTTTTTTTTTTTGCAGTACGAGGGCCTCTCACTGTTGTGGCCTCTCCCGTTGCGGAGCACAGGCTCCGGACGCGCAGGCTCAGCGGCCATGGCTCACGGGCCCAGCCGTTCCGCGGCACGTGGGATCCTCCCGGACCGGGGCACGAACCAGCGTCCCCTGCATCGGCAGGCGGACTCTCAACTACTGCGCCACCAGGGAAGCCCTGGAATCTAATTTTTAAAAGATACAAATGAACATATTTACAAAATAGAATCAGACTTACAGATATCAAAAACAAACTTACGGTTGCCAGAGGGGAAACGTGGAGAGGGGGATAAATCAGGAGCTTAGGATGAACACATGCACACTACTATATATAAGACAGGTAACCAACGAGGACCTGCTGTACAGCACAGGGAACTCTACCCAATATTCTGTGATAACCTATATGAGAAAAGGATCTTAAAAAAATGAATATATGTACAGGTCTAACTGAAACACTTTGTTGTACACCTGAAACAAACACAACATTGTAAACCAGCTATACTCCAATAAAATTTAAATATTAAAAAAGAAGGAAAGAAATACTGAAGTGCATAAGACTTTAGTGTCTTGACACCATTTTGTGATAGAGTTTAAGCTTAACGGACATTAATTGGTGAATGGATGGGTGGAAAGAGGGACAGACAGATGGCTTGAAGTTGGGATGCTCCTTGCTGAAATTTGTCCACAGTACAAATTTCAGGACTGCTTCAGAGAAATATACAATGATTATTGTTATGGAGCTTACTAAGAAAAGTTAACCAAAATAGATATTGTTTCACTTCCATACATAACTTATAACAGGCTATTGCACATTTTGTCTCTAAGGTTTGCAGACTTCTGAAAGCATCAGCAATGACAGACAAAGAGTACAGTAGCACTTATTGTCTCTGGCACAGCAGAAACAAGGACAATTTTTAGAATCGGTATAAACTGGTTTTTATAAATTTGAGACTTGCTCGAGTAATATTTGCTAAGACTAGAACGATGAAATGTGTGTTTGTTCAGTCAGACAAATATTAGCTGAGAACCTACTATGTGCCAAGAAGTGTACTAGGCCCTGGGGGATCAAGAGTGAATACATCCATTTCTGACTCTGAGGACCATAGAGTCAACAACCTCATGGAGAAGGTACCATATATGAACAGATGATATTGGGACATTAAGGTGAAATTACTGCAAGGGATCTGGGAGGAGAATTAGACTATGGTATTCTAGAAAGCAGGGACTACCTGATTCATCTTTATTTCTTAGTATCTAGAGAGTCTCTGGAAGACTGTATGGGTTTAAAGAGTATTACTGAATATAGTTAGGGAGTGTGGGATTGACATGTGCACACTGCTATATTTAAAATGGATAGCCAACAAGGACCTAATGTATAACACAGGGAACCCTGCTCAATATTATGTAACAACCTAAATGGGAAAAGAATTTGAAAAAGAATAGATACATGTATATGTATAACTGAATCACTTTGCTGTACACTAGAAACTCTCACAACATTGTTAATCAACGATACTCCAATATACAATAAAAAGTTAAAATATAATAAAATAAAAAGTATTACTGAATGAATGAATGAAACCTGGAGGTTGAACAGAAATTTCTTGAAGGAGATAATGTCTAGAACATCAGTAACAATAAGGATACTAATGATGATGGCTAATATTTGCTGAAAGTTGATTATGTGCATTGTTTAAAATTCTCATTTGCGGGCTTCCCTGGTGGCGCAGTGGTTGAGAGTCCGCCTGCCGATGCAGGGGACGCGGGTTCGTGCCCCGGTCCGGGAGGATCCTACGTGCCAAGGAGCGGCTGGGCCCGTGAGCCATGGCCGCTGGGCCTGCGCGTCTGGAGCCTGTGCTCCGCAACGGGAGAGGCCACAACAGTGAGAGGCCCGTGTACCGCAAAAAAAAAAAATTCTCATTTGTGTCATCTTCACAAAATCTCTCTGAGATAGATACTATGATTATCCCTATTGTACTGAACTGAGGATAAAGCTAACACACAAAGATAGATTTAAAATTTGCCCAAAATCATCCACTAATGAGTGTTAGAACCAAGATTCAAGCCCAGCACCACCCCAAATATGGAGGGGCATTCCAGGCACAAGGAATGGTAAGAGCAAAGGCAGAGTGTAAATCAATGTTTCCAGAGATCTACTAAGGAGGTTGAATTTTCTGCTGCAGGAGATCAGAAATCACTGAATTGCTTAATCAAAGAAGTGACATAGTTAGATTTGTATTTTAGCTAAGGCATTCCAATTGCTGGGTGGAGGCTAGTTGTAAACCTTGGGGGTAAGATTGCATGGGTACTGAAGGATGAAGAAGAGTTCACCGTGTGAAATATGTGAGGAGAGAGAAGGGTTCAGGGCTCTGGGCAGAGTGTGTGTAAAGGCTGCATGATGAGAGAGTACAGCATTTGCAGGGAATCTGAAGTACTGCACTCAAGCTGTAGCATAAATTGCAAGGGTAATAAGAGACAAAGGCGATGAGAGAAGATGTTGAAGTGGTAAATGGGGACCAGATTGAGGAGCTTGAACTTGTTTCTTAAAAAAAAAAATGCAAGACCACTGAAGAGTTTTTGAGCACGGGGTGAAATAATTAAATGTATATTTCAGAAAGATCCCTCCATTAGGTAGAAAATGGATTGGAAACTTGCAAAACTGAGAGCAAGAGATGATGGCAACAAAAAATGGGGGCACCAGAGCCTGAGAGATCTTTAGGAGATGGAATTGGACAAGACTTGATGATTGATTGATTGATCATCAAGTGGTGAGAGAAAGTAAGGAGAGAGTCACCATGGGTCCTGGTTTGTCCAGAGCAGTTCTGGTTATGCCACAGTAATTACTATTAGCACCTCCTTTCACTCTCAAGAACACAATACTTTAAATGGTAAATATTATGGCTACTCCTGTTAGAAATGAAAGGTGTCTCATAGGGTTTTGGTTTGAGCCACAAAATGGATGCCATTCACCAAGACAGGGAAAGAAGGAGGAGTAAGAGGAGGTCTGAGGATGTGGTGGTGAGTCTAAATTCCGGACATATTGAGTTTAAGTGACTGGAGTTAGAGGACAATGGGAGTCTTGAAGATCTCATGATGTGTCAGGGCCAGAGATGTAGCTTTAGGCATCATCTGCATAAAAGAAATGATATCAGATCCAGTGAACACTTTAGTGCTGCTGTTACAGCCGAGGCAATGAGACATTTTGTCTTTAGGACCAGATGGTTGGTGAAAATTTGGAGAAAATCAATTAATCGAAAATTGTCTGGGTACCTTCCATTGAGTGGATGGATGTTTCCAGTACAGGGCTGGTTAGTGGTAGGCTTCTAAGTAGGGTCATCACGTAATGGGTACGACTGGGACTGCTAGAGGTGTCCCAGGGAGCAGGGTCAGG
The DNA here is from genome assembly GCF_026419965.1 of Kogia breviceps. NCBI lineage: Eukaryota > Metazoa > Chordata > Mammalia > Artiodactyla > Physeteridae > Kogia > Kogia breviceps. The sequence continues at coordinate 94,566,754 of NC_081319.1, forward strand.
CTCCTAATAGAAGAATTTGAGAGTTGCTTCTTGTCACGAAGAACCTTACTGTCAAGTTAGGGAGATACAGCTGACTATACCATCAACTCTTGTCTAGTTAGTGGCACATAAGAAACAATTAAAATGATGAATTTATTTTAAAAATGATGCATTTATATATTCTAAAGTTGGCAGTACAAACTAAGAGCGTTTTAGAATTTCCAAGCGGGGAGAGAACATCGTGGGCTGGGGTAGTGGCAGCCATTTGCTAACTTGGCATCACATTTTCCTGAGATGTTTTTTGGGAACAGGCGTAGAAAGATCGCCGTGAGTGGTTCTTTTGTAGGCGTTTATACCAGCCCTTACGCTGCTGTACACTGTCTTGCCTGATCACTGGACATCTCTGATGTATCAGCAGTAATGTCATTTCTCCAAAGAATGAGAGTTATAGAGACCACGTGGAAAGCTTCAGGGAGGTGTTGGGCCACCGCATTCAGGAGAGGGCATCCAGAGCTTGGCACACACGACAGGTAACAAGCAGAAAGAGTGGGCTGAAGATGAGTCTGGTGTAGATGAGAACCATTAAGGAAACTGGAAGTACTGGAGGGTTCATGGTGAGCGGTTATGCAGGGAAGGTTTAGGAGAGTCTCTTTTTGCTGGAGCTCTCTTCTGCAGACCGAGCAAGTTCCTGCTTATCTTGAAAAGCCACTCCAAATGTCATTACCTCCGTGGAGGTTTCTGTGATCCCCCAGGCCATTAAGCTGTCCTCTCTGTGTGCTTCCAAGACATTTGTTGATACCTCTTACCATAGCATCGATCATATTGCTCTAATGGAGGCTGATTCCTCCATTAGACTCTGAGTTATTTGAGGACAGAAACTATGTCTCTGTTTTTTCCTACCTCCTCAGGCCTGTAGTACAGTACTCAGCCTATAGAAGGAACTCAATTAACATTAGCAGATTAAAGATTTAAATGACAGATATGGTGGGACTCAGTTCTCCTACCAGTTAGGTTTACTGACTGTTCTTGGAACAAACTTCCCCCTGCTCTGTCCCTGCCCTCTGCACATCTACATTCCCTTCAGGGCAGCACTCTCCTCCTCTCTTAACCTCTAAATCTTGTGTTTTCTTCTGTGTTCAAAGACCAGAGCTTCTATGCAGGCTTCCCGGGTGTGTGCCGTATCCCTTCGGCAGCCGTCTTTGGTTCCTCTGAACTCCAAGACTCTCACTGTCCTAGACTGAATTCCCCTGTTTTATAGTGAAGAGATGGAAAACGGCCAGTGTAGGATTGGTGTCACCCTGAAGTTGGGCAACACGCATTCTGCAGAGTGAGAGCACAGCTCAGGGAAGCCTCCTGTTGTCCAGGCAAAGAGGGACACAGTTGAACAACTGAAGGGAACCAACACAGAGATCCTCTCTGTGCAATGCTAGGCCCCTTCTTCCCAGGCTCCAGCTGTATTTCTACATGTTTATGCGTCAAAATTCTCCCAGCTCAGCCTTCTAGCTGCCTTTGCTACCTGTGTTCTGCTTTGTGATTACAGTGGGTAAACCTCTGTCTAAGGGGAGATACACGGACACCTTCTTTCTAGAGCTTGCTGACCTCCTTGCCTAAACTTCTAAGCACAGCCAACCATTAATAACGTTGCGTTTTCATTAGTAAGTTCTTAGCAGAGCACTCTATCAGGTAAACCCAAATGGAAGTGCCAGGACAAATAGTTCAAACCCTTCAGTGTCTCTGAGTGGCTGTCCTACCTGTAGTTAAACTGAAAGGAATGATCATTGCTTTTGTCCCCTGGAGAGCTTTCACCAGTTTCAAAGTGGGCCAGGAACTCCCTGAACAGAAGAAGAAGCAAACTATATTTAAAGCAGTGCCTGCTTGTTTCTCTTTTAGCCATTTTGGCAAACCACTTGAAAAATGAAATCTTTTGGCCTAAACTCAGTTACATCTCAGATGCCGTTGCTGTGCCACAATAATTCCAATGTAGCATCACCTTACATTATTTAAAGCTGTGACTGAGGAAGAATCCATGGGGGCCATTGAACAGAACTGGCTTGAAATTTTGGATCTTGTTTGTTCTTTGTGTTTGCTTGCAAAGAGGGGATGTATATCAAAACACATAGCAAATGGGGGTGGGGGATGAAGGTAATTCATTGGTCTGTCCATTTAACGAATATCTTTTTCAGTGCTCTGTGTCAGATACTACACTAGGTCCTGCTAAAAATAAAGTGCTAAATAAGACCCAGGCTCTGCTCTTGAGAGGCTCATGAGGATTCAGATATTTCTAACCGAAACCAGAAGTCCTGAAAATATAAAGTGCTAAATGCTGTATGTCCGGGCACGAAGAATGCAGCACCTACACTTTTAGAGGATTCATTTGAGCTGGAACTTGAAAAACAAGTGAAGTTTGCTTGAGAAGAAGGGCATTCTAGGCAGAGGAAGGAGCCTGTGAGAACACAGAGGCATGAAAAGGCAGGGCATAGTCTAGAATCAAGAAGTAATTGTGGGAAATAGAGTTCGAGTGGTGTGAGGGACATACTTTTAGGGCAGATTCAAAAGGGTCTGATAAACCATAGTAAAGACTTGAAATTTATTCTGTAAGTGCATGGAGTTATTAGTGATATTTAACAAGCAAAAGAGTCATGGTAACTGGGAAGGAAATGTCAGTAGACTCCCTCATAGACAGAGCTTCTCCCACTGTTATCACATTTTTTGTTGCAGAAAGAGAACACTGACTGAGGTATGGTAGATAACTTTGTTCATGGAGACCGTGGGCAAGTTTAGGAGACTATTACGAATGTCAGATGAGAGGTAGTGAAAGTCTGAATTACTGCAGTTGGCAGTGGCAAGGAAAGACCAAATGAAGAGATATTTTGATGATAAAAGGAACAGGATTCAGTCTGGTTAGATTTCATTGTGACAGTGAAGGAGAAATAAAGCAGGACTCCGATTTCCAACTTAGATGGCTGTGAACTGTCAGTGTTGGAATAGGATACAAGAGGAGCCGGTTTGGTCAAACGTAGGGGAAGGAAGGATGAATGAGGGGAAGATGACGAGTCCTACAGAGCACGCTGGTTAACGGTTCACCATAGGCGACGCCCAGCCTGCCCCAGACCTGAGGAATCAGAATGTCTGGCAAACGAGCACGTCTTTAAAATAACTCCTCAGGTGATGTAACAACAAGGTCTTACTGTATAGCACAGGGAACTGTATTCAATATCTTGTAATAGCCTATCATGGAAAAGAATCTGGAAAAGAAAATATGTATATTTATAACTGAATCACTTTGCCGGACACCTGAAACTAACACAACATTGTAAATCGACTGTACTTCAATAAAACCCAAACCCCAAAAACCCAAAAGTATGTTGTTTAAAGTTTGGAGGGGTTTCAGGAGGCTGTACCCCACCATATACCCTCCATGAAAACAGGTGCTGCTTTTATAGCTCTAGTGCTTAGAACAATCACAGAACACAGTAGGTGCTCGGTAAATATCTGCTGAAGGATCTAATCAGGGAGAGAGGGAAGGAGGAAGAGAAAGAGGGAGGGAGGGAGGGAGAGAGAGAGAGGCAAGGAGGAGGAAGAGGGCACTACAGGAGCCCAGAGCATTGGCTCTAACTCAGGACACAAGAACCAGGGATCTTCTGAAAGAAGTGAGGTCAAGCTGAGTCTCGCAAAACAAAGAGATTCCCTCTAGGCTGAGAGAATGGACTGTTTGAGCTGGAGTGGTCAGAGATAAGGCTGAGAGATATCCTACGGCAGAGGCTGGGCCCTTCTGTAGGAGACCACAGAACATCCCTTAGTGGCTGAAATGTGATGTTCCAGGCCTTTCTTCTGGCAAATCTGGTGACTGGCTCCTGTTTCTGTGACCTCTGCAGAGTAGACCTGACATGTCTCTGTGTCACCTCTGACATTTCTTGGTCTGGTTTTTTCTATTAAATTCCTATCAACTGCAAGTATGCAATTAGAAGCGGTAGTTTGAAAAAAGGGGGGAAAAAAAGGAACTTCAAAACTATCGTATTTTGGGGTCAACCCATCTAGGAGCCTCGTCTCTACCAAGAGAACTGGGCTCTGAGTGCTCTGTGTTGTCTGTTAGATTGAGCCACTGCTGTGTGCTGTTTGTGCCAGATGTTGGCAAGAAGAATGGCAAGCGATTGCGGTTTCTCTCGGCCCCTCTGAAAAATGAGACGCCTAGCTCCCCAGGGCACTCAAGAGAGCCAAATTCTAAATAAAATAGAGCTGAAGCTTCATGAAGACTGTTTTGTACACTGTATTCAGAGGACTTGTTTCTGCTGGTTTTCTTTAACTGGCGTTTAGAACTTACATATAGAGCTTTCCCTACTTTCCCTGCTTCCTTTTCCTCAGATCATCCCCCTTTTCTATCCTTTTCTCTTTAACTCCACATCAGAACTAAAAATCTCATAAATTTAGAATCATTTAGTTCAGACATGAAGATCAAACAGGCACAAATTTGAAATAATAAGAGTCAGACTTGTTCTTACTTAGAATTTGCCAAAACCTATCACCCTAGTGGCTTTTTCCATAGGCACAGAATGTCAGTATGATCACTATTTTTCTCTGAATGGATTTCCTTTTTAATATTTTTTACTCATCTTAAGCGTTATAAAATCATGAATAAGGTACTATATTTATAAATTATCCAAAGTCTCATTAAAATAAACAACTATCTATTAAAAGTAAAAATATCTGTCCTTCTCAGTAAAGCTGGGGGAAAAAATATCTGTCCTTTACCAATTTATCATCTTATGAAGCTTCCGGAACTTGGGAGACACTGACCCAAGACTAAGATTGCAGTTTACATCTGCAATGGCTGACCTCATTGCTCCTGAAGATTCTGACCCAACCACGGGATTTTACGTGGCTTCCTCAGGCGTGTTTGCTCCTCTTTAATTGGGATCCAGTATTACTGAATTCTAAAGACTGTTTTGCAGGTTGATCAATTGGTTGATATTCATAATCATGCTTTGTAAATCAAGAGTGTCAAAGGCACGCTAAATATCATGATTTTGAAAACACTTTATAAGCAGCAGTTACCCTTGACGTCTAAAAGAAGAAAGCTCTCTTTCAGACATCTAGAACTCTGTCCCTCCCTTCCCTTCTCCTGCTGAATGTTTTATAGCCCCCCCAGGTTTGCGGCTTTTATCCATGGTCTTTCTAATTTTCCCTTTGGGGCTTTAATGCTGCAGATTGCACCAGTAGCCTGTCACCTCGCATTTGTTCTGAAGGTATTGCTGCATGTTTTGTAACCTTTGTCACATATCCATTTATCTAGTTGTAGAAGGCAATGAGGTGTTCCACACCAATGAGTCTTTAGATAATTAAAGCTTATCCTCTGTAAGCTCCCAAATATTTTAAAAAATCTCAACCGTTTTGATAGAAATCTTTCTAGATATATCATACGCTTGATTGCCTTCTTATAGAAATGTAATATAATTTTACCCTGAGAGATAGCAATATGTGTAGAGTAGAAGGAGAATCTCAAATCAGCCTGTATTTGTTTATATTTGTGGTTTTCTCTTTGACCCAAGAGTGACACCATCACATTGCTAATTAGGTTGACTTTTTGTTGTTGTTGTTCTGACTCCCATGTTCTGTCTCCAAGGAGCTCACAATTTTATGGGGGAAGTGAATATGTCCAATAGATAATTAGTGATAAATATTGTGAGAGCCTAAGAACCCAGACAGTCAAGGACAAGTCATAGTCTTATTTATTGGGACAGAAAGGATGAATAGAAGAAATTAAAAGAAGATGCCTGAATTTTAAATGACGAAAAGTCCATCCGGAGGACCAGAAAGGTAAATGGATTCTAAGGGAGAGCAAAGAAATGAAAACACAGAAGCTGGAATGAGTGATGTGTCTCCTGATAAAATCTGCAGAGCCGGGAATATAAAGATGGCTTTGTTTGCCAAGCCAATTTTCAGTTTTACTTTGATCACAATGAGGGGGCCTTGAAGATTTGTAAAGAGTAAAGTGGCATGATCAGATATAAGTTTTAGCAATCTTACTCTGGACCATTTTTGCATTCAACAAAATTAAGCATCCACTTTGTACAGAAATTGATCTATTCATGCACGATAGATAAGTGACCAAAGTGGGCGAACTCCTTGCTCTCACTGAGGTAGAATTGGGAGTGAAATAGGAGTTAAGCCCATTAGGAGATAAACTAAATTTGTCCAAGAGACAAGTTTTGAGAGATTTGTGCATGTAGAACTGATAGAAATTGATATAGATGTAGGAGATGACTCCAGAAAAACTCCCAGGATTCAGGCTGGGGTGGAGATTAGTAGTGGTGAGCATTAAGAGTGACAGACCAGCAGCTCTCTGTGGGAGCATTCCCTGGCACTGCTGACCTAATCTCCCTCCTACTCCAATCCAGATAATCATCTTCTCTTCCACGCTACCTCTATATCTTGTACATCTTTCTAGTTTTGCTTCTGTTGTTAAACTATAACTTATGTGTTTGCTTATCTTTCTTTCCTTCAGTTCTCTGAGGTCTCATTTATCTCTACAAGCTCAGGACCAGACACTTAGATATCCAGTACTTCAAGAAACCTTAGCTGAATTATCAGTAGTGAATGAAAGAGCCTTAGGGGGAGAGCAAGAGTTTTTGATTGGGGGTTGGCGTGGGTAAAGGAGTAACAGACAAAGATGATTAGTTGAACTTTGAACATGTTGAATTGGGAGAGGCTGTGGAGTATGAGGGAATGGAGAAAGAACAAAGTTTTAGATTTTATTTTGGATTCATCAGCATGTATTAAAATATGGGTGTGGATGGCATTCTTTGGGCAGAGGCTTTCCAAGCATCTTCCTCACAGAGTGAAAAAGAGAGCGCTCAGAAATTTAAAAGGGGGGCTATTGGAAGACCATGGGATAATCCCAAAACAAAAGGAGATCAAGGGAAGGGGATTTAAAAATGAGTTTCTCTGGCAGTTCAGTGGTTAAGACTTTGCCTTCCAATGCAGGGGGTGCGAGCTTGATCCCTGGTCGGGGAGCTAAGATCCCATGTGCTTTGCAGCCAAAAAACCAAAAAACATAAAACAGAAGCAATATTGTAACAAATTCAACAAAGACTTTAAAAATGGTCTACATCAAAAAAAATCTTTTTTAAAAAATAGAGTTTCCAGAGAAGTAGGAGAAAAACAGGAAGAGAGTAGTGTCATTTAAGTCACAGAATAGAATTTCAAAGAGGGCAATGCCAAATACCACAGAGATATCACCTATGATAAGAGTAGGAAATGCCATCTTATTCGGCAGTCACCTTGGCTAGGATGGTTTCAGTGTAATGATAGGGCCAATAGCCTGACTTGCAGCAAGATGGTGCAAAAATGCACCTGTTGAATACAGTCTGTTCTTCCAAGGAGTCTCAAGAAGGGAAGGACTAGAAAAGGGTAATTATTGAGGTTGATGGGAGCTATCCCAGAAGCCAGAGAGAGGTTTCCTCAATTGAGAAGGGTTGAATATATTTTATACGGAGGGACATGAAGGAGAAGATAGCTGAAGGAGCAAGGTCTCTAAGAAGATGAGAAGATACAGAGTGCCGGTGGAAGAGTTGACTTTGACCACGAGGGAGAATCCTGTTCTTCCAGGATAGGTGGGAAAGACATACAATGGGTACTTACAGGAAAGGGGGCAAGAGGTGGAATGCATGCATAACGGATGGCCTGAACTTTCTCTGTGTAGAGAAATGCAAGGATGCACTAAACCAAGAAAGAACAAAACAGAAGGAGGAGGTCTGGGGCTTCAGGGAAAGTCTTGAAGGCTTGGAACCACACGTTGGAGAATGGAAGAAGGCCTTGGGCATGTAGAATACCTGAGAACAAATTGCCCCACACGTCTTCCCAGCCCGACTTCTACGGTTTATTCTAGGTCCCTGAATCTTCTACTGTACTGATTCCAGCAAACCCTCTGATCTCTCCTTGCGACCTGTTAGGAGGAGCGATTTATCTTTCCCCTGTGCTTTTGAATGGGAAGGAATAGCTTCCAGCAGGGTGCGGCTAAAAACACTGCCCCTTGGAAACAAAAGATGCTTTCTTTTCTGCCCCTGCCCACTGTTCCCTTTGCAGTATCTGGCCAATGAGGATTTAAGTGTTACTTTCATGCACATCAAAATTGTCTGAGACTTGATTTTTAAAATGCCCTCTCGCTTTCCCCTCTATCCCCAACTGTGTGGGGGGGCTACATCGGGTTATGTACTCTATGGTAAAAGGTCCTGAGAGGCTGTGCTTTTATTGTCCTCAGGTCAGCTCTTTGTAGTTATTCTGACGGTTTCCTCTCTCCTCTTGTAACTTATTGTCAGTCTCCCTGCCTGTGACTGTCCTCACATAGACTACTTTCCTATAGGGCTGTCATAACAAAGCACCGCAAATTGGATGGTTTAAAACAACAAACACTTATTCGCTCACATCGTATTCTGGAGGCTAGAAGTCCAAAATCAAGGTGTCAGCAGGGCTGCACTCTCTCTAAAGGATAGAGAAAAATTCTTTCTCACCTCTTTCTAGCTTCTGGTGGTTGCTGGCAATCCTCGGCTTTCCTTGGCTTGTAGCCCCATCACTCGACTCTGTTTCTATCTGCATATGGTCATCTTTCCTCCGTGTGTGTGTGTGTCTGTCTGTCTGTCTGTATCTGTGTCTTACATGGACACCAGTCATTGGATCTAGGGCCCGTCCTAATTCAGTATAACCTCATTTTAACGAATTACATTTGTCTGAGATTTTGGATGGATGTGCATTTGGGGGGTGATAATATGTAACCCAGTACAACCCTCTTCTAATTTCCCATTGTTCATGTACTACGAGCTCGGACATCAATATAGCCAAGCATCGCCTCCTCTTCCCCAGAGTCTGGAGTCAACCTGAGCCCTCCGTTGTCAAGCTGGCTCTAGCCCCCGGATTTCTTAGTGAGGAAATGTTACTGTCTCTACCGTAAGAGGTATATGAAGAAAGCCTCGCCATTCCCTCTCCTCTAAGTGCAATGCACACAAAGATGGAGGAGGCCGGGCATTCCTGACCTCTGGCCAGCTCCCAACAGGGCCCTGAGACAGGGGTCACAAGGGCTCACCTGTAGGTAGTAATTCCTAGTGCCTAGAATTTTTTTCTGGACTCTTTGTACCAAATAAAAGCTACCCACCAAACTGAGACCCCCCCCACCACCAAAATCTGTTAAAATGAAGTATGAAAACTCATGCTATTTTGGATTTCAGAGTATGTGTGCTTGCTGATAAATGTATTGAATTTCCACAGACCAGATGCTTCTTTTTATCATTTTTTTCCCTTTTCAACATGCTGAATTGGAGTCATTTGCTGGTAATTTAGCCATGAGGTATAATTTTTGCCCCTTCCTGATTTTTCATTTGCAGACTTCCACTTGACCTACTTATTAGGGAGTTAAGGCTTAAAAGCTGTCAGTCTCCAGTGCCTTTCACACCCTGTGCAAAGCCACCCAGAGATGTGTGCCTTCTTCCCATTGAGTTCAGAGGACTGTCCCCAAGGGAACGGTGGGGCAGAGATGCTCGCCTGTGCCTCCCTCAGTGACCGTGTTCTCCATATCGTGACAGTGTTCTAAATATCTCTTGCCAACATCTTGACTTATTCGGTGTGTACCTGAGAAGTTTTTCAGTCACCTCTTGTTCTGATGTTGAGGGAAGCATTCTTAACAGGCAGGGTAGCCATTGCCTAAAGCCTTAGTATTTTCCCCAAGACAGGTCCCCCCATCACCCCAACTTCAGATAACCCACCTCCCTACCTTCAGTCAAAAACATGTGGGAGGAACTTCCCTGGTGGCGCAGTGGTTGAGAAGCCACCCACCAACGCAGGGGACACAGGTTCAAGCCCTGGCCCGGGAAGATCCCACATGCTGTGGAGCAATTAAGCCCATGTGCCACAGCTACTGAGCCTGAGTTCTAGAGCCCATGAGCCACAACTGCTGAGCCCGCGCGCCTAGAGCCCACGCTCTGCAACAAAAGAAGCCACTGCAACGAGAAGCCCACGCACCGCAACGAAGAGCAGCTCCAGCTCGCCGTGACTAGAGAAAGCCCGCGCACAGCAACAAAGACCCAACGCAGCCAAAAATAAATAAGTCAATAAACAAATAAATAAAATGATCATAGCAATTAAAAAAAAAAAATATGGGAGTAAACAAGACCTGAATCACAATGGATGCGGATGGAAGTAGATGCCAAACAGAAAAGTACAAATAGGATTATTTATAGGATGAGAGAAAGGGAAATAGGAGGACAATGTATAGAGAGGAGTGAACAGAGGTGTTTGTTCAACCAAAGAATGACCTCTCCACGTTTTATTTTCATTCAATCGCTGTCTTTTAGCCAATCCTTGATTTCTTATCCTTCCCCAAATTCTTCTCACGCAGCATTTGTTTCTCGTACTATTGATTCTCACTTTTAATCCACCTTGACTTTCCTTTTTTTTTTTTTTTAACACCCTGTTAGAATATTTATGACTGGGTAGCTCGTAGTGATCTGGGAAAGGCATTCATTTCTCTCTGCACACTTTCTATTTCCTTCGTGGCTTTCTTTTCAACAGCTTTATCCTGTTTCATTTCCCTCAGCACTTTCCCCCTTCTTCCAAAATTAGCTCTACTAAAATCTAATGTCTTTAGTTTCCCCTTCTGCTGTGGCTTCAATTCTCTCTGGTATAAACATGACTATTATTAGCCAATCTCTTTGCTGGTGGGCAAGTCTGTCGCTCCAGCATCCCACCCTTCTCACTGTGCCCTTGGTCCTGAAGCCACACAAACACAGCTGACCTTGCTTCACCTCATGCACGTGGTTGGCGTGAAGCGCTGGCCCGTGCTAGGGACACGCCTGTTGTGTAAGTTTTCTCTGCTTTCAGGGCGTCCTAATTTGTCACAGAGCACATGGTGTCCAGCTAACTCCTCCCCGCTCTGATGCTAAGGATGCCTAAATCGCTCTGTTAAAACGCGAATTCCCCTTGGACTGTTAAAAGGGAACTCGCTGAAGAAAACCACAGCCTGATTTTTTTCAATGTGCTGCATTTTCTGACACTGCCGAAACATTCACGTGGAATGGGCATGCTTTCGCTCTCAGCTTACCACTTTCAAGATGTTCAGTCTGGGCTTGCTCTCTGCTGTGTTTAGGGTATTTTATTCAGCATTCAACTTGAAAGCTTCATGTGATGGACACGACTGAAAGATTGAGGCAAAAATTGTTGCTGTTTACGCTCCCAGCCTTCTGGAAGAGTGGAAAAATACTCACCTCTCCTGAACATTTGCTCCACTGCGGTTGCCAAATTATCTCACAGCCAGTCACTCTCGAATTTGACAGCATGGTATATCTATTTTTTTTAATTCTGCGTTGTGGTGTCTGTTTCTGCTATGACACGTTCCTTATAATGATAATGGTAATGCTTTGGCCTTTTAATTCAAGAATCTTCCAGCGCTTTGGACCCGCGTCACCTCTGTGGCATTTTACAGACGAAGAGGCAAGGGTGGCGATTAAGATACAAGAAGGGCAGAGCTGAGTGGTGGCTTCTCAGCAGCCCTGGCCTCAACTAGCTGGAATGTCTTCTATCTCCATTTTAGCGACCCATTTTCCTTCTCTCTTCCCATCCCCCTACTCACCACCCCCTCCTGCTTGCTTTTTTTTTTTTTTTTTTTTGATTTAATTTTTATTTTATATTGGAGTATAGTCGATTTACAATGTTGTATTAGTTTCAGGTATATAGCAAGGTGGTTCAGTTATACTTATACATACATCAGTTCTTTTTCAGATTCTTTTCCCATATAGGTTATTACAGAATATTGAGTAGAGTTCCCTGTGCTATATAGGAGGTCCTTATTGATCATTTTATATATAGTAGTGTGTGTGTTAATCCCAAACTCCTGATTTATCTGCGCCCCCCTCACCTTTCCCGTTTGGTAACCATAAGTTTGTTTTGGAAGTCTGTGAGTCTGTTTCTGTTTTGTAAATAAGTTCATTAATATCATTCTGTTAGATTCCACATATAAGTGATATCATATGATATTTGTCTTTCTCTGTCTGACTTACTTCACTTAGTATGATAATCTCTAGGTCCAGCCATGTTGCTGCAAATGGCATTACTTCACTCTTTGTTTAACCTGCTTTCTTGTTAGTGGTCAGCTGTTTCTCAAATCCCGCCCCCCTCTCCCTGCATTTTCCCCACCATTCACAGACTCTCTAAGATGGGTCTGGGGACAAGTAAAGACCCCTCCACTCCCAAGGCCCCATGATATCAGAAGCCCCATCTTTCTCTTTTGCTATTTCTGGATCTCCCTGGGATATTTATAGCATGAGATAGTAACAGGTTAGTATGAGAACTGGATGGATAGATATTCTTTCTTCTCTAAAGGGAAGAAAGACAACCGCTTGTCTGTGTACCTTTCTTATGTGATAGTTCTCTTCCCTAGCCCCATCTAATACCTGACACCTTTTTGCTTGTTTATAAATAAGTGGAAAATACATTGATTCAGTTCCATTCCACAGATATCCATTTGGAGCAAGGGACTGTCCTGTAGAGGTTGCACTGTGACACAGAGATGAGGTTAGGACGCATTAGCTGCCCTGGGGGCGCTCTGACTGGAGGATGGGCATTGACGTAAGTGCACGCACTTCTAGGAGGAATACAGGTCTATTGGAGTTAAGGGGGGAGGGCCTCTCATGTAACTGGGAGACCCAGGAAAAAGTTTCATCAGAGAGATGAGAATTGAGATGGATTTTAGGGGACAAGAAAGATGTTAAAAGACAGGCTGGGGAAAGAACAGTGTAAAGATATACAGAGAACAGAAAGCCATCCACTTGGGCTCAAGTACAGAGCAGAAGTAGGGTGATGGGGTGGGGTATGGAAATGACTAAACTATTGGCTAGGATTTTATATGGGCAGCTCTCAACTGTACAGGATGAAAATTTCTACATCAGTCTAAAGATGAATAGCAGCCTTTGAACAAGGCAGGGCTGAGCAGAGCTATCCTCAGAAAAATCAATCTGGCAATAGTGATAGAAAAAACAAAGGTTAAGAGACTTACAAATGGAATAAGTGGGAAGTAATTCTGTAGATGAAAAATTGTGACCCCAAAACATTGCCTCCTTGGGCTCAGTAGGCCCAATAATTTATTTCCAAGGCCCTAAAGACATTCATTTCCTGTTGTCTATGCAAGCAGATTAGAAGCGTCCATTACTAACTGCGAAAAACTCAGCAGTAACAGCCCTGACTTACAGCAAGACATTTGTATCATTGTGGGAGAGATACAAAGGAGTTCTTAGAGGCAGCTTGTTGTAAGGGTATTTCCCACATTACTAAATTAACATTAATGTCCTTTTCCCTTGTATAGACTTAGCTCCATGTGTTCTAAATCTATTTCCAAGAAAAGCTTTCTTACTAAGATATTGAAGTTTGCATTTTAAAAAGTAAGAAAAGAGAAAGAACAAGAAGTGAGCTAACATGCACACCAGGACAATGCATCCAAACATACATCTATGTGCATTGAGAAACAAAGTCTTTTGGGCTGAGAATGTAGATTTCATTGCCCTATTGGCAATGATGCTGTTCTGTTCGAACGGCCACCTAAAGTTGCTGGAGTGTTGTCTACTGAAAGAGTGGAGTTTGCCCACTAGTTATAGTTGCAAAAGGAAGCCAGGGTCACGTCACTTCCTTAAAACTTTATGTGTTCAAGCAAGGGTGCTGGGGGATGGACGTTCTCTGCTAGGGAAGCCAGACCTTGAGCCTGCATTTTCCTTTTGGGTATTCTGTCATTTACTACATTTCTCTTCCCGATTATTATTGTTGAGTTAATTTCAGAAGTTGAATAGCTAACAAATGCCCCAGTTGACGCCTGAATGCTCTTTGGATTCCAATAACAGGAACTGAGATGCATAGCTTCATTCATTTTCAACTTGTAAGAAAATCTGTGTCTCTTCTTTGAGGTTCAGTTATTGCAACTTTGTATGTGTGCATAGTGTGTGTGTGTGTGTGTGTGTGTGTGTGTGTGTGTGGTGTGTGTGTACAAGAGTTTCTTATCTGCTTTCACACCACTTGGCCAACCAACACACAAAACTACTTACCCAAACAAACAGCAGCAACCCAAGTACGGCAACTGACCAGAGTGACTATTTCCTAGGTTAGCGCATCCCGCTGCCTGGAACCTTCTCCAAGGTTTGCTAAAAGTTTATTTTTCAATTGGATCTATACTAAAGGCCTCTAAAGTTATTATAACTCAGTATTTTTAGAAAATCAAAAGCCATATACTGCACCTTACTTATTCCAGCCAGCATGCAGTCACTGTGATTTTGTGACTATAGCGTGAGCCTGGGAGAAAACTATGACCAAATGTATATTAGTCAACCAAATTTATCTTGAAATGTCATTAAGCAAACCCTGTATATTCATCAATATCTGATGTGGCACAGGTAGCTAAAAGCAGTTATTCTGTTGGTGAAAAGTAACTGAGAAATCTTGCTGTGTTTTAATAGTCACTGAGCTACTACTAAGAGTTTGGCCTATCCGTTCAAGATCTGTTTGTTAACATCTTCACAGTTACTCTAAGTAGAAATAAAGTTCATTGGTCTGAGATTAGAGGACAAATGCATAGATATTTATCATTTCATGAGTGTTCAGAGCAATGAGGGTTTAAACCTTAATGGTATGCTTCATTACTTCAGAAAATAGAATTTTTTGGAGTACACCAGAACTGAACAACAGTTTTGAAAACCTTGCAATGAAAAGGATACATCCAAATACCTTAACAGCATATTCATCCATTGAATTTTTAATGGTTGAACTGACATTTGAAGAACAAATAGGAGTTAAACAGGCAAGAGGCGAGAAAGATCATTCAAGGTAGAGGAGGCAGCATGTGCAAAGTCCCTGTGGTGGGCAGCTGCACAATGTGTAGTATAAAAGGAAGGAGAGCTGGTGGGGCTGGAGCAGGGTCAGGGGTCAGAGAGAATATAGAGCCTGATGAGGGTTGGGACAGGGCAGTAGCAGTCTGTGTGGAGCTCCATTGACCTTGTTAAGAAAATTTGTCCACAGATGTAGAGAACAAACATGGATACCAAGGGGGAAAGGGGGGATGGGATGAATTGGGAGATTGGGATTGAAAAAAAAAGAAAGAAAGAAACTTTGTCAGAGCAACGGTTAGCCTTTAAATACTTTGGGGGAAGGAGTGATGAAAAAAATCTGAGTTTTTAAAAGATCACTCTGACCATGATTTGGAATAAAAGCCAAATTGAGCAGCATGGCTCTGCTTCCTCCACAGAGGGTAGGGACCTAAGCTCCAGAGGCAATGGATTTGGAGCTAACTTGATGCCCAGAAGATCAGGTAGGTCAGGCAACACCACTGCAGATTCTGGGAAGACCCAGAGAATGGCCCCATCAGTGAAACAGGAGGAGAAATCCCCAAAGACTGGATACTTACCTCAAGGAACATCTTTAAGCTAGAAAGGATGAAAAGCTCACATGTTTTGTGCCATCAGCATAAATGCAGGCTAAAGAGCAAGATGAAATTAGTAATGGAAAGTGAAGTGTGTAGTATGTAAATTCAAAACCAATACAAAACCAGTTGAGTCAACAGTGAGAAATGACTCACTTAAGTTGCCTTCAAAATTGACTAATCTTATACAATCTGATTTCCTTGTCGATGTCGGATTCCCATGATTTGGGGAGTTGCGGATTTGGAAACAACTGCTGATATGAATAATGACTACTCCCTGTGGCTCTGAAAGAAGTGAGTTTTGTAAGATGTCATTTTTGACTCAGTTTGAAAACCAGAGAGTTGCACTTCGAATATTAAAATAGATGCATAACACGTAAGTGTATTAATTGATGATAGAAAATGTAACTCTGGATAGCTCAGAAATTTGCACTGACCTGAACAATGTCTTCTCCCCCTAAGCAAGCTCTCTGAGAAGCTAGATCACCCTAGGGGGATTGGTGAATATGGCATCAGAATTGGATTGGAATGTTTAATGGCATAGAATCTGATAGTTGGATACATCCCTCGCTAAGATGGGAACATAACTCCAATCAGCCTGAGAGCGTCTTCCCCACTCAGCGGTGCTCGGATAGGCGTTGCCAACCTTATCTCTACAACTTTTCTTTCTCTTTGCACCATAGTCTTTTCATTTTCGGAATCATTTTCATTTCTCAGATATCTACCCACACAGATGAAGACCCACTGGTCAGAATTTGCTATTTCTTTATATCAAGAGCTTCCTACCAAGCTTAAAATAAGTGCAAATTCTGATGTCCTTTATAGTATAAGAACGAAAATCAAGTACCCTTCAGCCTTCACTATAGCAAGTCTTGTTATTTAGAAGTTAACCAGTTGGAAATTCTTTGCATCGTAGCCTCTGATAAATGAACATAGTCATTCATTTATCCCATCACAAATGTATCCTTCTCCAAAAGTGAATAATTCCAATTTTCATGCCTCAGCAGCTGAATCTGCAGGACTGGGTCTCGTCATCACATACTCTGCAGGACAAACATAGAGGCAACGTCCAGAAACTGGGGAATCAAGGGAATTGTTAGCCGGCATTCAGTTCTCACCTTTGTTTCATTCTTCTTCTATTTCCCTTCTGCCAAATCCAGCTTCCGCTCCTCTCTACCCCAGCACATTGGCACAAAGACTCCCCAAGGGAGAAAAACAAAACCTGGGGAACAGGGTGAGACCACAGATGGCGCCGATAAAAGAGCTTTGATATGATTTCACCTCCTGAGTCCTCCATGCTTTACCCGCGACTGGCACTTCTCATGGCCATAGGTCCAAAGCATCTCCTTGCTGCCTTGTCTGCATCCTTTGCTGTCCTCTTAGTTCACTCATTGCCTAACTCATGACTTCTGCTGTCACCTCGGTTATTCTTCCCTTTCCTTCCCACGTGGAGATGAAGGTGTGTGTGTGTGTGTGTGTGTGTGTGTGTGTGTGTGTGTGTGTGTGTGTTTTGAGAAATTAACTTGGATTAGAATGGACTAGAATGAATTGAAAGCCAGAGAGAAAGCTATCCACCCACTACTGCACAAACAGCCCTTAGAAGGGAGATAGAATTGATGAGAGCAACACATAGAATCCCACAGTCCAATCCCATGGACCTTCATTTTCTTTTTCCAACAGCACCTTCCACTCTACATGACTTTGCCCTTTAAAAAAGGAAGTAAGGGTGAGATGCCTTGAGTGTGTGCCCATACACTGTGCTTCTACTCCCTCCAGTAGCTAAAGAGACAGAGACTCAGCTCTGCTTCCAAGGCATACGTTAAAGCACCATATCATATCACCTAACCCCAGGCCCTTCCTTTTGCTTGTTTGTTGAAACAGCAGATGGCATCATGACCTAGGCCCTCCCCAGACAATGGAGATGGAGAACGGAGAGAACACTCAGCAGGGACCCTTTGAATGAATTACATTGGCTTCAGATAATGTTAATGACACATCATTTCCATATGAACAAGTAAATAGGCGGACACTTATTAAACAAAAGTAGCCAATGATAAGTTAGACACTTGATAAATAAAGATGGTCCATCACGGTAAAGTTGTCTTGAGGTGTGTTTTCTTTTTTAAATTTAATTATTTTTTCTTCCAGTTTTATTAAGGTAAAATTGTCATACAGCAGCGTATGAGTTTCAGGTGGGCAGCATGATGATTTGATTGAGGTAGTTTTCTGCTGTGCCTCTGGTTTAGCTGAAGATCCTCAAGTGTTCTTTGTGGTCGTGGACCCTGGCTTCCCTTCCAGGATGTTTTACAGGAACATGATGGCAGCACCTCAGTGCTCAGATATAATTGCCAACTAAAAACAGAAAGGAGGAAAATTATTCCTACTTTAGAAGAATGACAGATTGGTAGGCTGAAGGTGGGGAAATAGGAACAGGGATTATCTGCTTCAATGGTACCCATTCCATGGTTGTGATCTCATTGACACTACAGGCATGACTGAGATGGAGTTTCCATTAACACGCCCATTCTAGTTCTCTCTGTTTTCCAGTACTGATCAGTTCCTTAAAAAGCATCCTCAGGGGCTTCCCTGGTGGTGCAGTGGTTAACAATCCACCTGCCAGTGCAGGTGACACGGGTTCAAGCCCTGGTCCGGGAAGATCCCACATGCTGCAGAGCAACTAAGCCCATGCACCACAACCACTGAGCCTGTGCTCTAGAGCCCACGTGCCACAACTACTGAGCCCTCATGCCACAAGCACTGAAGCCTGCGTGCTTAGATCCCGTGCTTCACAACTAAGGGAAGCCACCGCAATGAGAAGCCCACGCACTGCAATGAAGAGTGGCCCCCGCTCACCACAACTAAAGAAAGCCCATGCCTAGCAATGAAGACCCAATGCAGACAAAAATAAATAAAATAAAATAAATTAATTTTTTTTAAAAAGTGTCCTCAGGCTGAAATTCTCCCTGTTTGACATCAATCCAAAGGTAGATTTGCCTGCAAAGTTTGAGGCAAATTGTAATTGTGTTCATGTCTGCTTCACAAAGGGTACAAGCCTCTTTTCCAGTCAATTTTCATTTTTGAGGGTTTTCTCTACAGCTTGCTTAGAGTCACTGACAGTGATTTGATAACAGACTTTTGCCTGCTGCATTGCCTAAGGAGAATCTACTTTACTTTTGCTCATTTAAAAAGAGAGGGTAAACATCATGACCTTATTGTGCCAAGTTAAGTCCCATAAAGTCTAGTAAGTACTAGCAAAACATATTACCTGGAACTATATTCATGTGATGATAGAGAGACAAAAAGATAGATATAGAAAGATAGATAGATAGATGACAGACAGACATACTCATGTTGGTTTATGTTTATTGATATCTAGACAGATTCATTCATCTCTTCATCAGTGATGAATTTAATTTATTTTTAACATCTTTATTGGAGTATAATTGTGTTACAATGTTGTGTTAGTTTCTGCTTTATAACAAAGTGAATCAGCTATACATATACATATATCCCCATATCTCCTCCCTCTTGCATCTCCGTCCCACCCTCCCTATCCCACAAAGCACCAAGCTGATCTCCCTGTGCTATGCGGCTGCTTCCCACTAGCTACCTATTTTACATTTGGTAGTGTATATATGTCAATGCCACTCTCTCACTTCATCCCAGCTTTCCTTCCCCATCCCTGTGTCCTCAAGTCCATTCTCTATGTCTGCATCTCTATTCCTGTCCTGCCCCTAGATTCTTCAGAAACAATTTTTCTTTTTTAGATTCCATATACGTGTGTTAGCATATGGTATATGTTTTTCTCTTTATGACTTACTTCACTCTGTATGACAGACTCTAGGGCCATCTACCTCACTACAAATAACTCAGTTTTGTTTCTTTTTATGGCTGAGTAATATTCCATTGTATATATGTGTCACATCTTCTTTATCCATTTATCTGTCAGTGGACACTTAAGTTGCTTCCACGTCCTGGCTACTGTAAATAGTGCTGCAATGAACATTGTGGTATATGTCTCTTTTTGCATTATGCTTTTTTCAGGGTATATGCCCAGTAGTGAGATTTCTGGGTCATATGGTAGTTCTATTTTTAGTTTTTTAAGGAATCTCCATACTGTTCTCCATAGTGGCTGTATCAATTTACATTCCCACCAACAGTGCAAGAGGGTTCCCTTTTCTCCACACCCTCTCCAGCATTTATGTTTGTAGATTTTTTGATGATGGCCATTCTGACCAGTGTGAGGTGAGTCCTCATTGTAGTTTTGATTTGCATTTCTCTAATGATTAGTGATGTTGATCATCCTTTCATGGTTTATATCTTCTTTGGAGAAATGTCTATTTAGGTCTTCTGCCCATTTTTGGTTTGGGTTGTTTGTTTTTTTGATATTGAGCTGCATGAGCTGCTTGTAAATTTTGGAGATTAATTCTTTGTCAGTTGCTTCATTTGCATATATTTTCTCCCATTCTGAGGGTTGTCTTTTTGTCTTGTTTATGGTTTCCTTTGCTGTGCAAAAGTTTTTAGCTTCACTAGGTCCCATTTGTTTATTTTTGTTTTTATTTCCATTTCTCTAGCAGGTAAGTCAAAAAGGATCTTGCTGTGATTTATGTCATAGAGTGTTCTGCCTATGTTTTCCTCTAAGAGTTTTATAGTGTTTGGCCTTACATTTAGGTCTTTAATCCATTTTGAGTTTATTTTTGTGTATGGTGTTAGGCGTGTTCTAATTTCATCTTTTACATGTAGCTGTCCAGTTTTCCCAGCACCACTTACTGAAGAGGCTGTCTTTTCTCCATTGTATATTCTTGCCTCCTTTATCAAAAATAAGGTGACCATATGTGCATGGGTTTCTCTCTGGGTTTTCTATCCTGTTCCATTTATCTATATTTCTGTTTTTGGCCAGTACCATACTGTCTTGATTACTGTAGCTTTGTAGTATAGTCTGAAGTCAGGGAGCCTGATTCCTCCAGTTCCATTTTTCTTTCTCAAGATTGCTCTGGCTATTTGGGGTCTTTTGTGTTTCCATACAAATTGTAAAAATTTTTGTTCTAGTCTGTGAAAAATGCCATTGGTAGTTTCATAGGGATTGCATTGAATCTGTAGATTGCTTTGGGTAGTAGAGTCATTTTCAGAATTTGATTCTTCCAATCCAAGAACATGGTATATCTCTCCATCTGTTTGCATCATCTTTAATTTATTTCATCAGTGTCTTATAGTTTTCTGCATACAGGTCTTTTGTCTCCTTAGGTAGGTTTATTCCTGGGTATTTTATTCTTTTTGTTGCAATGGTAAATGGGAGTGTTTCCTTAAAATCTCTTTCGGATTTTTCATCATTAGTGTATAGGAATGCAAGAGGTTTCTGTGCATTAATTTAGTATCCTGCTACTTTACCAAATTCATTGATTAGCTCTAGTAGCTTTCTGGCAGCATCTTTAGGATTCTCTATGTATAGTATCATGTCATCTGCAAACAGTGACAGCTTTGCTTCTTCTTTTCCAATTTGGATTCCTTTTATTTCTTTTTCTTCTCTGATTGTTGTGGCTAGAACTTCCAAAACTATGTTGAATAATAGTGGTGAGAGTGGGCAACCTTGTCCTGTTCCTGATCTTAGAGGAAATGGTTTCAGTTCTTCACCATTGAGAACTTTGTTGGCTGTGGGTTTGTCATATATGGCCTTTATTATGTTGGGGTAGGTTCCCTCTATGCCTGCTCTCTGGAGAGTTTTTATCATAAATGGTGTTGAATTTTGTCAAAAGCTTTTTCTGAATATATTGAGATGATCATATGGTTCTTCTCCTTCAGTTTGTTAATATGCTGTATCACATTGATTGATTTGCATATATTGAAGAATCCTTGTATTCCTGAGATAAACCCCACTTGATCATAGTGTATGATCCTTTTAATGTGCTGTTGGATTCTGTTTGCTAGTATTTTTTTGAGGAATTTTGCATCTATGTTCATCAGTGATATTGGCCTGTAGTTTTCTTTCTTTGTGACATCTTTGTCTGGTTTTGGTATCAGGGTGATACTGGCCTCATAGAATGAATTTGGGAGTGTTCCTCCCTCTGCTATAATTTGGAAGAGTTTGAGAAAGATAGGTGTTAGCTCTTCTCTAAATGTTTGATAGAATTCACCTGTGAAGCCATCGGGTCCTGTACTTTTGTTTGTTGGAAGATTTTTAATCACAGTTTCTATTTCAGTGCTTGTGATTGGTTTGTGTATATATTCTATTTCTTCCCAGTTCAGTCTGGGAAGGTTGTGCATTTCTAGGAATTTGTCCATTTCTTCCAGATTGTCCATTTTATTGGCATATAGTTGCTTTTAGGAATCTCTCATGATCCTTTGTATTTCTGTAGTGTCGCTTGTTACTTCTCCTTTTTCATTTCTAATTCTGTTGATTTGAGTCTTCTCCCTTTTTTTCTTGATGGGTCTGGCTAATGGTTTATCAATTTTGTTTATCTTCTCAATGAACCAGCTTTAGTTTTATTGATCTTTGCTATTGTTTCCTTCATTTCTTTTTCATTTATTTCTGATATGAACTTTATGATTTCTTTCCTTCTGCTAACTTTGGGGTGTTTTTATTCTTCTTTCTCTAATTTATTTAGGTGTAATGTTAGGTTGTTTATTTGAGATGTTTCTTGTTTCTTGAGGTAGGATTGTATTGCTATAAACTTCCCTCTTAGAACTGCTTTGGCTGCATCCCATAGGTTTTGGGTTGTCATGTTTTCATTGTCATTTGTTTCTAGGCAATTTTTGATTTCCTCTTTGATTTCTTCAGTAATATCTTGGTTATTTAGTAGTGTATTTTTTAGCCTGCATGTGTTTGTATTTTTTACAGTTTTCTTCATGTAATTAATATCTAGTCTCCTAGCATTGTGGTCGGAAAAGATACTTGATATGATTTCAATTTTCTTAAATTTACCAAGGCTTGATTTGTGACCCAAGATATGATCTATCCTGGAGAATGTTCCATGAACACTTGAGAAGAAAGTGTATTCTGTTGTTTTTGGATGGAATGTCCTATAAATATCAATTAAATCCATCTTGTTTAATGTGTCTTTTAAAGCTTGTGTTTCCTTATTTATTTTCATTTTGGATGATCTGTCCATTGGTGAAAGTGGGGTGTTAAAGTCCCCTACTATTATTGTGTTACTGTCAATTTCCCCTTTAATGGCTGTTAACATTTTCCTTATGTATTGAGGTGCTCCTATGTTGGGTGCATAAATATTTACAATTGTTATATCTTCTTGTTGGATTGATCCCTTGATCATTATGTAGTTTCCTTCTTTGTCTCTTGTAATAGTCTTTATTTTAAAGTCTATTTTGTCTGATATGAGTATTGCTACTCCACCTTTCTTTTTCCATCCCCTCACTTTCTGTCTGTACGTGTCCCTAGGTCTGAAGTGGGTCTCTTGTAGACAGCATATATATGGGTCTTGTTTTTGTATCCATTCATCCAGTCTATGTCTTTTGGTTGGAGCATTTAATCCATTTACATTTAAGGTAATTAATAATATGTATGTTCCTATTACCATTTTCTTAATAGAGTTGGGTTTGTTTTTGTATGTCTTTTCTTCCTCTTGTGTTTCCTGCCTAGAGAAGTTCCTTTAGCATTTGTTGTAAAGCTGGTTTGGTGGTGCTGAATTCTCTTAACTTTTGCTTGTCTGTAAAGCTTTTAATTTCTCTGTTGAATCTGAATGAAATCATTGCTGGGTAGAGTAATCTTGCTTGTAGGTTTTTCCTTTTCATCACTTTAAATATGTCATGCCACTCCCTTCTGGCTTGCAGAGTTTCTGCTGAAAGATCAGCTGTTAACCTTATGGGGTTTCCCTTGTATGTTATTTGTTGCTTTTCCCTTGCTGTTTTTAATATTTTTCTATGTATTTAATTGTTGATAGTTTGATTAATATATGTCTTGGCATGTTTCTCCTTGGATTTATCCTGTATAGGACTCTCTGTGCTTCCTGGACTTGACTATTTCCTTTCCCATGTTAGGGAAGTTTTCAACTATAATCTCTTCAAAATGTTCTCAGACCCTTTCTTTTTCTCTTCTTCTTCTGGGTCCCCTAAAACTTGAATGTTGGTGCATTTAATGTTGTCCCAGATGTCTCTGAGACTGCCCTCAATTCTTTTCATTCTTTTTTCTTTATTCTGCTCTATCGTAGTTATTTCTACTATTTTATCTTCCAGGTTACTTATCCGTTCTCTGCCTCAGTTATTCTGCTATTGATTCCTTCTAGAGAATTTTTAATTGCTTTTATTGTGTTGTTCATCATTGTTTGTTTGCTCTTTAGTTCTTCTAGGTCCTTGTTAAACATTTCTTGTATTTTCTCCATACTATTTCCAAGATTTTGGATCATCTTTACTATCATTACTCTGAAGTCTTTTTCAGGTAGACTGCCTATTTCCTCTTCATTTGTTTGGTCTGGTGGGTTTTTACCTTGCTCCTTCATCTGCTGTATATTTGTCTGTTTTCTCTTTTTTTTTGCGTTATGCGGGCCGCTCACTGTTGTGGTCTCTCCCATTGCAGAGCACAGGCTCCGGACACACAGGCTCAGTGGCCATGGCTCATGGGCCTAGCAGCATCATGGCATGTGGGATCTTCCCAGACAGGGGCACGAACCCGTGTCCCCTGCATCAGCAGGCAGACTCTCAACCACTGCGCCACCAGGGAAGCCCTCATTGTTTTTAACTTACTGTGTTTGGGGTCTCCTTTTTGCAGGCTGCAGGTTCATAGTTCCTATTGCTTTTGGTGTCTGCTCCAGTGGGTGATGTTGGTTCAGTGGCTTGTGTAGGCTTCTTGTTGGAGGGGACCGGTGCCTGTGTTCTGGTGGGTGGGGCTGGATCTCATCTTTCTGGTGGGCAGGGCCGCATCTGGTGGTGTGTTTTGGGGTGTTTGTGAACTTGGTATGATTTCTGGCAGCCTCTCTGTTAATGGGTGAGGTTGTGTTCCTGTCTTTCTAGTTGATTGGCATGTGGTGTCCAGCACTGGAGCTTGCTGGCTGTTGGGTGGAGCTGGGTCTTAGCGTTGAGACTTAGATCTCTGGGAGAGCTCTTGCTGATTGATATTACATGGGGCCAGGAGGTCTCTGGTGCACCAGTGTCCTGAATTTGGCTCTCCCAGCTCAGAGGTTCAGGCCTGACTCCAGGCCACAGCACAAAGGCCCTGTCAGCTACACAGCTCAGAAGAAAAGGGAGAAAAAAAGAAAGAAAAATAAATAAATAAATTAATTAATATTATTAAAATTAAAAAATTAAAACTAATAATAATAATTTTAAAAAAGAAGAGAACAACCAAACCAATAAAGTAACCCACCAATGATAACAAGCGCTAAAATCTATACTAAGATAAACATAAAAATCAGAAACAAATCTGTCGCAGACAGCAGACCCCAAGTCTACAGTTGCTCCCAAAGTCCACCGCCACAATTTTGGGATGACTTGTTGTCTATTCAGGTGTTCCACAGATGCAGGGTACAACAAGTTGATTGTGGGGATTTAATCCATTGCTCTTGAGGCTGCAGGAAGAAATTTCCTTTTCTCTTCTTTGTTCACACAGCTCCTGGGGTTCAGCTTTGGGGTTTGCCCCGCCTTTGCCTGTAGGTCACCTGAGGGCATCTGTTTCCTGCCCAGAGAGGATGGGGTTAGAGCAGCTGCTGATTAGGGGGCTCTAGCTCACTCAGGCTGGGGGGAAGGAGGGGTACAGATGCGGGGCGAGCCTGCAGTGGCAGAGGCCAGAGGATGTTGCAACAGCCTGAGGCACGCCGTGTGTTCTCCTAGGGAAGTTGTCCCTGGATCATGGGACCCTGGCAGTGGCAGGCTGTACAGGCTCCCGGGAGCAGGGGTGTGGATAGTGACCTGTGCTTGCACACAGGCTTCTTGGTGGCTGCAGCAGTAGCCTTCGCATCTCATGTCCTTCTCTAGGGTCCGTGCTGATAGCCACAGCTCATGCCCGTCTCTGCAGCTCGGTTAGGTGGTGCTCTGAATCCCTTCTCCTCGTGCAACCATAAACAATTGTCTCTTGCCTCTTAGGCAGATCCAGAGTTTTTCCCGGACTCCCTCCCAGCTAGCTGTGGCGCACTAGCCCCCTTCAGGCTGTGTTCATGAAGCCAACCCCAGTCCTCTCCCTGGGATCTGACCTCCAAAGCCCGAGCCTCAGTTCTCAGGCCCCACCCGCCCCAGCAGGTGAGCAGACAAGCCTTTCAGGCTGGTGTGTGCTGGTCAGCAACGATCCTCGGTGCGGGAATCTCTCCGCTTTGCCCTCCGTACCCCCGTGGCTGTGCTGTCCTCCGTGGCTCCGAAGCTTCCCCCTGGGCCATCCCCCGTCTCTGTCAGTGGAGGGGCTTCCTAGTGTATGGAAACCTTTCCTCCTTCACAGCTCCCTCCCAGAGGTGCAGGTCCCATCCTTATTCTTTTGTCTCTGTTTTTTCTTTTTTCTTTTGCCCTATCCAGATATGTGGGGATTTTCTTGCCTTTTGAAAGTCTCAGGTCTTCTGCCGTTGTTCAGTAGGTGTTCTGTAGGAGTTGTTCCACATGTAGATGTATTTTTTATGTATTTGTGGGGAGGAAGGTGATCTTCACATCTTATTCCTCTGCCATCTTGAAGGTCCCCCTGCCGATGAATCTAATTTTAAGTTTGACAAAGAGATCAAGATTTTGCTCATGGGCCTTTATATATTCTTTCTTGCCCCTGTAGATTAAATGACTTGTATTCTTCTTTGGAAGAACATGGACTCTACTTTAGACTATGAGAAATGCCCACTGATTCATGCCCAGCCTTCCTGGTTGAAGAATGTTCCAAGCCACATTGCTTGGACTGTAACCAAGGATGTCTGTAACCTAGTAGTCTTGTTACCAGAAAGATGTCTTTTAAGGTCATTGCAACATCAAATCCATCATGTCAAAGGGTGGCAGGATCCCAGGGGGCTAGAATGCCAGTGTGTGAAGCCAGACCAAGGGTGGTAGCAAGGCTGACCAGAATATGGGAGGTAGTGAACAGGCAGAGTGTCTGAGTTTTTATGTGGAGTTTCACTGAGGCTTCCCAATTGCCAGAGATGCTTCTTCAAATGATTCCAGACCATAGCGCTCTCCTTAGCTGCACTAAACATCCATGAGGTTGCTTTGCCTGCCAGGATGGAAATATTATCATATTGTTATTACTTCTTCATTTTCCTTTCCTACAGAGCAGAAAGGCACTTTTTACTAGATCTTGTAGACAGAGTCCTTTTCCTTCTTTACATGTCAACATGTAACTAAAATTTATAAGAAAGAAAGAAACACACCACTTAGACTCCATCACTTGCCTTATTCTAATTTATGTATTTTCTTCTTCATTTTCTTGGATACAGAAAGGGAAGGAATGAGAGAAGCCTGGATTTTTAAAAAGATATGTCTGTTTTCGTCAAATCTGATGAATGTTACTGTACCAAACATTAGAAATGTGTTAAGAGGAAATATTTGCTTACACCTTAAGCTGCATAAAAAGCAATACTGCTTCAGTCTTGTTATAACAACTACTCTCTGGGTTTTCAGGAGTTGGCAAGTGATTCTGCATGCCCTCAAAAAGAGCTGAAGTTGCAGAATTATTATTTAAAACCTATATGATTCAACCCCTTCAAAAAACCAAATATAATCCCTTCTGAATTCGTGATTGGACCATTTCAATAGCAAACACATTCATTTATTATTTCTGGCACTCCCTGGGTGTGAGGGACTTCTTTGGACATTCAGTTGGGCCCAGCTTTCATAATGAAATCTATCCCTTAGGATAAAGGAAAATAAACAGACTTGGTACCTTAGGCTAATGTGATTTTCTGGGTTTCAGAGGGCAGCAGATTGTTTATTTTTTTTCAACCTGATAAGTTTCCAAAGCAAAATGATTAATCTCTGTCCAGTTCTTCTTGGGATATTCACTGGGCAGAAAGTGGATTAAGGAAGAAGTAGAGAATGGGCTGAAATAGAAAGGGAAGAAGTTCTCTATGGGCAATACTGAATCAACGAAGCCCTAACCCAATTTCTGTGTATCCTCTAAAGAGAGCAAAAATCAAATTAAATTGGAGAAAAAGAAAGTGAAAAGAGGATATTTTGGTCTAAGGGAGATTGCATTGTAGGGTTAATAGAATTTAGATGGCAACATCATTTTTAAAACTAGATTGGCTTATGCCTATAATTCCTGAATGCACTGTTCACAGGCAAGGTTTGTGTGTGCCTTTCTCTGACACGACACAAGAGAAAAAACGTTCACAAATGATAATTGCCTGGTGCCAGCAGTCACATAATTCCCTTTCAAACGAGAACAGGGAAAAGAGCTGTTGCCAAGGCAAGCTTGGAGGCTGTGAGGCCCCAGAGTTCTCCACTATCGGAGGTCCCACCCACAGCCTGTCATTTCTCTCCAAGGCATCTGTCTGGCATCTGGGAAAGCGCCGTTCCCCAGCCTTAGAGGAACTGCCCAGCTGGGATCCACCTAATCCAACACGCATTCTCCAGTCACCACGACGACCCCATGGGCTTGAGAGGCTCATCACTCTCTGGGGGAGATGTCCTGAGTGTCACCGATAGTTCTTATCCTCCAGAGACAAGACACACATAGATTCGTGAGCAACCCAGTAACAGTCCAAGATGAATAAATGCCAAACTGCTGTAGAGACCAGCTGTTCTCAAGGTTGTCAAGATCCGTGGGGAGAAAAGAGTGGAGTTAGGTCTACTATTGCGATAGCACCAGATCCCACGACCTGACTTATCACAGTAACAGGCGGCATTTATGCGCACCAAGTGTGCACTGGGGGTGGCGGGGGGAAGGTTGGGTGAAGCATTTCCCTGCCTCACTGCAATCCTATGGGTGGTCAAGTGCAGAGAATGAAGAGTACCTACCTCTCAGGCGAGGTTATATGTATGATGCATTTAGTTAGCACCTGGTGCAGACATGAGCTGTCATTTGCACCATCTTCCCCAACTGACGGATGAGGAAACCGAAGCTGAGGGGTGGGAAGTAATAGGTAGTTTTGGTAAAACTCGAATTCTAACATTGGTGTGGCTGCAAAGGCCATTCTCTTAACTTTGATGTCTTACTGCTCTGTGGTGAGTGGCCAGGTGGGTAGAGCCCCATGATCTCTATCAGTAACTTTGAATCTCATCTCCATTAAATGCGGCAGTGAGTAGGAGGAAGTTTTAATAGAAGGTTCTGTGGAGGAAGAGAGGCTTCAGAAAATGGTTGGGGTTGAGTAGGCAAAGAGGAAGGAGGTTTAGATGGTAGAGAGAGACTGGGAGACAGGGGGTGGGGCAGTCCAGTGGGGGCTGATAGTTAACTGGAAAAAGGTCACTAAGGAAATCAAGCTTATATCCCAATCTCATTCTCCACGTGCTGCCAGGCATGTGCCACAAAGCCTCCTCCTCAGACACATAATTCCCACTGAGATCTTCTTCTCATCTTTTCATAAGGCAGTTGTGTGCTCAGTCAGTCACAAAACCCCAGTGTTTCATGGGACCTTCGTCTGGTTCAGCGCCCTGGAGCAATGTTCTCTACAGGAGAAACATTTCCAGGGAGGGGGAACTCACTACTTCTCAAGGGAGCCCAGTTCTTTGATGGACAGCTTTCTTTCCTGGAAAGCACTGTCTTTTGTAATCTCTGCTTCTTGAGCACCTCGGGTATTTAAAGACCACTATCCTGTACTGAGTTTCTTCCTCTCCAGGCCAAAGAAATCCAGTTTCCCCATTTTAAAACTTGTCCCCATGCCTTCACTTCAATGCAACTACTTCCAGTTTGTAACTTCCTGGACACAGCATGGCTTTGGGGACTGGGGAGTGAGTTCACATTAGCACATCTACATATACAGAGCACCACTTAAAAAGAAGAAGAAGGCTTCCCTGGTGGCGCAGTGTTTGAGAATCCGCCTGCCGATGCAGGAGACACGGGTTCGTGCCCTGGTCCGGGAAGATCCCACATGCCGCGGAGCAACTAAGCCCGTGAGCCATGGCCGCTGAGCCTGCGCGTCCGGAGCCTGTGCTCCTTAACGGGAGAGGCCACAACAGTGAGAGGCCCGCGTACCGCAAAAAAAAAAAAAAAAAAAAAAAAAAAAAAAAAAAAAAAAAAAAAAAAGAGGAAGAAAGGCTCTGAAAGGAGATGGAAAGTATATCACCTGTACATGTGCACAAGTAGCTAAAGTGAAACTACAAAGGAAGCATTGCCTGTCACATGAGGGTTTCCACAAGTCTTAGTGCAGCTTTAATAACCTCAGAAGTATATTTGCTAAAATCTTTCAAAATCACACTGCTGGGAAGTTAAATTATGTAAATTTCTATTATACTTGTTACATCTTATAAAATTTTAATAATACATTTTTATTGTAATATTTGTTTCAGGCAACCTTTGCCATCTTCAGAGGGTCAGGGGTCCCCTTAGAGATGTGTGACTCTCCCTGCTGACCTCCACATAACGGGAATTTTCCATGGCCACTCTGTGGCTGAATGTAGACCCTTTGTATTAGGAGTAAGTGGCTATTTGAAACCAGGAGGCCAAGTTTCAGACACCCAAATTTATGCTCAAGGTCTCTCTTTCCTAGCACCAACATGACTCTATCTCATTCTCAAAGTGACTTTGTGCTCCAAGATGGCCACTGGAGAGCCTGCCATCATAGCTATGTTCCATTAAAGCCATGGGAAGAAGCAGAATAGCAAAAATGGACACACTTCTCCTTTCTTTTAAGGAAGCTTCCCAGACTTCCTACACAGCACTTTCACTTACATCTCATTGGCCAAAACCAAGTCACAGCTAGATCTTGGCAACACTGAGCTGTGAGGCAGGCTTGAAAAATCTTGTCTTTATTCCAAGCAACAATACAGTCAGTTTAAAAAGGAATGAATTCTGTTACCAAGGAAAATGGGGAGAATGGATGTTGGAGGACAACTGGAGTTTCTCTTGTACTCAGCCAGCTTTGTATGAGAGCAACTGCTTCTCCACATCCTCACCATCACTGAGTATTACTATTTCTTTACATCTTTGCCAGTTGACATGCTCTAAATGGTATCATGTTGTTTTTATTTTTGTTGCTCTAATACGTGAAACAGGTGAACGTGTATGCATGTTTATTAACTACTGGTGGTCTTTTCTGATAAGTTTCTATTTATGCCCGTAGTCTATTTTTAATTCTTTTTCATCTTTTTTTATTGATTATTAAGAGTCCTTTATTTATTAGGAATATAAAACATATACCTTGCAAACATTTTCCCCAGTTTTTCATATTTTTTAAATTTTATTCATGTTTTTTTTAAAAAATATTTTACGTCCCTCACCTATCACGACAGATACTTTTAAAAAAAAAGAAAACAAGATAACAAGCATTGGCAAGGATATGGAGAATTTGGAATCCTTGCGCATAGCTGCTGAGAATGTAAAATGATGCAGTACTACAGAAAACAGTATAGCAATTCCCCAAAATATTAAAAATAGAATGACCATATGATTCAGCAATTCCACTTGATGAAAGCAAGGTCTTGAAGAGATATTTGTACGTTCATGTTTATAGCAGCATATTATTCACAATAGCCAAGATGTGGGACTAACTCGCTTGCCTATCAGCAGATGAATGGATAAATAAAATGCTGAGCAATGGAATATTATCCAGCCTTAAAAAGGAAGGAAAATCTGACACTTGCTACAACATGGAGGAACCTCGAGGACATTATGCTGAGTGAAATAAGCCAGTCACAAAAGGACAAATACTGTATGATTCCACTTGCGTGAGGGACCTAGAGCAGCCAAATTAACAGAGACAGAACATCGAATGGTGGTTGCCAGGGGTTGGGAGGAGGGGGAAATGGGGATTTGTTTACTGGGCACAGAGTGTCAGTTTTGTCAGATGAAAAGAGTACTGGAGACTGGTTGGGAAACAATGCGAATGTACTTAACACTACCAAACTGCACACTTAAAAATGGTCAAAATGGTAAATTTTATGCTATGTATATTTACTATAATTCAAAAATATTTTATTTCATTAGCTTGAACATCCTTTTCCTTTATAGTTTTTGTCTTTAGAATCATGCTGCGATAGTCTTTTCTTACCTCCACATGATAGAAATATTTACCTGTACTTTTTTCTTCTGTGGTTGAGTGTGGGATACTCAGGTGCAGTTGATTCATTTGCCAAGATATTATCAGTGGTTGATTCTTCTTAGGCTCCTCTCTTATTTATTTATTCCCTGTAATACCCATTTCCTATTCCAATCCTCCCCTTCATAAAACCATTCTAAGGTGTTGAATATGTATCTTTTTCATTTGCATATGTTTTTGCTAAATACATATTGTACGATTTTGACACATTTTAATTGACATACATAAATGATATTGTGTTATATATGTGGACATATTGTGTTATATCTCATATTATGTTATATATCTCATACCCCATGCTTCTTACTGGTTTCACTCAGCATTGCATTTTTAAGATCCATCCTTGATGTTTTGTGTGCATTTGATGCATTGCTTCTAACTTCTAGTCAGCCCTCCTTGGTGTGCCTCTAACATTTCACCAATCCGCTCTCCCAGCAATGGGCATTCCAACTGCCTCCAACTTCCCGTCACAAACAATCCTGCATCCACTTATGGATCCTGTGAGACAGATTTTGTTGCATCAAAATGAAGGACTTCTGTTCAGCAAAGACTAACATTACTAACGTTGGTATTTTTAAAGTGACAAAGAGGAAAATGGTATTTGCAATGTGCAAATTAACAGGGATTAATATCTAGAATACACAAGGAACCTTCTCAAATCAAGAAGAAAAATACAGAAACCCCAGTAGAAATTGGGCAAAGGGTATAAGCAGGCATTTTATGAAAATGGAAATCCAAAAAACTAAAAAGGATTTGAAGAGATATTCAAATTCATTAATAATACGAGCAATGCATTTTGAAATACTTATGCCTTATTAAATGGCAAAAACTAGAAACTAGATAATATCAGGTATTGGTGTGGATTTGCAAACATAGAACCCTTGCACTGCCAGTGGGAGAGTAAACTGTGGTCAAATTAAAGTACACACACACCCCTGACCCTGAAATTCCACTCTTCCACCAGCACTTTTATAGTTTGGGGGTTTGTTTATTTTTAGCACATAAATATTTAATCCATATGGGATTTGTTTTGTTGTAGAGTATAAGTATTGAGCAATATTTATTTTCCCAAAATGTTTGGCCAGTTGACTTAACACTTGTGGATAACACTACCTTTTCCTCTACTGTCACTCTATCATTTACTAACTTCTTATAGATTCCTGGGTCTGTTTCCAGATGTTAGGTTTCTAAATAGTGTATCTCAGGGCTGCCAAGCAATGACCCATTTGGAGAATGTTTAATCCCTCCTGTGCTTTGTGCTTTGATGTCAAGAGCCAACTAAGATCCAAAGATAAAACAGTCACAGAAACCAAGGGCTGTTTTTTCCTGATACTTATAAATTCCTGTTGGATGGAGCTTTGGTTTCTGGCTGTTATTCTTAAATGAGCCCCTTCTCACATTCCTTCCTTCCTTCGTGGTCTCCCAAACTTCTTGTAGCATCATTTTACTTCCATTTCTTTGACTCAAGAAGTTATATTTTAAATCTCTCTCTCTCTCTCTCTCATTGAGTGCCCAATTAATCCTGTTTCAAAAAGAAAGCTTAAAGTCTTGAACAGAGTTTGGAAACCAGAAAACCTCTCTGGAGATTAGCAATTTAGCAACTTGAAGATTTCACACAGACCAAATTTTTTAAAAAGCCCTTCAGAATTGAAGTGCCTCTTTGGCTCATAATAGCAAGCCTGGCGGCACTCCTGCGCGTTCTGTCTTCCCTGCACAGGCTCGGTCCAATGACCGGAAACAAGATGTCTGACCACAGAGGGTTAAAAGCCTAAGGAACAGCTCAGACACCTGAAAACCATCTTCACATCAGGGAGATCAAGTCACATTTCCAGGCTGCAGGAAAGTGTGTTCTTCTTGAAGAGTGTCAGTCACTTTCATTTTAATAGACGCAGACAAGCACTTAAAGGCTGTCAATCACGTCCTACGACGACGGGGAGACAAGAAACTTTTAACATCTGAATTGCCACTATTTTCCACAGTAAGTAGAAAAAAATTTTTAATGTAAAAAAATGATTATTTCCCAGACCAAAAGGCCAGGTCTTTTCCATGAGAATATTTGGAGCAGCATTACCTGTCGGATTAAGTAATAATAGTAATAATAATAATAATAAATCTATTAAAACATAAAGAAAAAGATCTGGTCTGACTTCCCTTGACTATAATGTTCTTTAGGCAACCTGGAGACTGAAAATGTGCTAGAATAGGACATTTCCTGCTGGAGAAAGCTGACAACCAAATTGTACTGTCCAATGCAGCAGCCACCAGACACATGGGGCTATTTAAATTTAATTAAAATTCAATAAAACTAGTTTTAGTCACTCTAGCCACATTCCAACTGCTCGACAACCCCATGTGGCTAAGTGGCTGCTGTATTGAATAGCACACATATAGAAAATGGCCATTATCATAGGAAGCTCTACTGCACACCGCTGATTAGACCTTTGCTACTCAAAGTATGGCCATGGGCCAGCAGCACTGGTGTCGTGTCACCTGGGAGCAGGGCTGCCTTCATGGGCGTGTGGCCTGTGGAGTAGCCCAGGGACTCACGCTTAAGAATCTGCATGTGGTTTTATACTTTGTTGTCGCCATTTTTTTTTTTTTTTTTTTGCAGTACGCGGGCCTCTCACTGCTGTGGCCTCTCCCGTTGCGGAGCACAGGCTCCGGACGCGCAGGCTCAGCGGCCACGGCTCACGGGCCCAGCCGCTCCGCGGCACGTGGGATCCTCCCGGACCGGGGCACGAACCCGTGTCCCCTGCATTGGCAGGCGGACTCTCAACCGCTGCGCCACCAGGGAAGCCCGTCGCCATTTTGAAATTGTTACTTTTTGAACAAGACATCCTGAATTTTCATTCCCAGCAAGCCCCACGAATTATGTAGCCACTCCCACTTGGGAGCTTGTTACAAATGCAGAACCTTAGCAGTTACACCTGCTGAATCAGAACCTGAATTTGAACAAGACGCCCAGCTGACTCTTATGGACATTAAACTTTGAGAACTAAGATCTAGAAGCGTAATTCTAAAACTTATGTTTTTAACATCTTAAAACTTATTTTAAATCTACAAACTCTTTCTTTAAATTGATTAAAATAAAATTTGCACAGATCCAAATAGATAAAAATAATTATGCCTATCAGGCAATTTATATAGTCATTGTTCAGCTGTCAATAATATCTGGTTATTTGGGAATCCCTAGGATTTTATGGAAGAGCTTGAACACCTTTAATCTAGAATTACTTGGTTGGAGACAGTTTGCAATGTTGAGACAACCCCAGTCCTATACCCAGCAGCCGGCAAACCCCAGGTAAGCCAACTTTCTTGGAATAAGCAAATTAGAACCATGGTATTGTGCAATCTTTGTACATGATATCAGCCAACCCACATTAGGGCATATTAGAGGCTTCCCACTTTGGGCTGGGCACTTCACCACGTTACCTCATTTAAACTTCACAGCACTGCTAAAGGAGGGGCTGACATAAATGGCGTCTTACACACAAGTAAGTGAGGCTTAGCTTGGTTATGTAACTTACCCAAGCAGAAGCAGCATTTACACCCAGGTTCAGAATTGGGATTTGGATGGGGTGAGTGAAACACTCTCCTCAGGTGCAAACTGTGAGAGGGAGGGGCTGCAAAAAACGCAGTAATCAAGGTAAATCATATTTAAATTCAATATTTTTTTAAAAGTCTAAATGAATGCCAAAATATCCATAATGAACCCATTATCCTAATTTTATTTTTATTATTTATTTATTTTCTTGGCTGTGTCGGGTCTTAGTTGTGGCACATGGGATCTTTTATTGCAGCGCGTGGGCTCTTCATTGTGGTGTGCGGGTTTCTCTCTAGTTGTGGTGCGCAGGCTTACTTGCCCCGTGGCATGTGGGATCTTAGTTCCCTGACCAGGGATCGAACCAGCGTCCCCTTCATTGGAAGGCAGAGTCTCAACCACTGGACCACAAGGGAAATCCCCGTAATTTTAAATAAAGACAGACTGTTGGTTTGTTTTACGACCCTGCATTATTGTGCAGCAGGAACGGTGGTTTCCAGTCAACTCATGGTTCCCAGCACTGCAGGACCTTGTGTCCCCAGTGCGTTGATGGCCAAGGTTGAACATAGTTTAAGAACAGATTGGACAACACAGACTTTGTATACAGCCTTGATATCTGACTGTAGAGATTTTATAAACTTTTCTCATTTTGTCTGAAATAGGGGAGGGTGTTTTGGTAAGTGTATACAGAGGCCACATTCTTCGCTCTTGCCTCAGGCTGCAAATGTGGCTCGCCACTGCCCACGTTGGTCAGATTCCAGATCCTGGGTTGAAAGTCTGCTTCTGCCTACACCTGTGCCTCTGAATCCTGGCTGCACATTCAAATCACCTGAGGAGGAACCATTGCAACATCCCCATGCCCGGGACCCCTCCCCAGAGTCCCTTCAGTCTGCCTGTGTGGTTCCGAATGGGGCTTGGCATTGGCTTTGTTGCCAAACTCTCCAGTTCATTCTAATGTGTGGCCAGGGTTGACACTGATTTTGCCACTCTGCACGGCCTCCCTTGAAGGATGACAGAAATCCAGCACACAAAATGAAACTCTCTCTGAGCTGTCTGTAAGGTGAGGTCAGCTGGAAAACGTATCCTCTTTCAGACAAGAATCACAGAATTTTAGATCTAGATGGTGCCTTAGGAATCATAGACTGTTGCGCTAAAATGACCTCTAATTCGATTGCCAGTTTTACTAATGAGAAAACAGAGGCTCAAATATCATAGGATCTCATTTATATGTGGAGTCTAAAAGAAACCCCAAAACTTGAGTTCACAGATACAGAGGACAGATTAGCGATTGCCAGAGATGGGGGTTAGGGGTGGGCAAAATGGATGAAGGTGGTCAAAACAGACAAACGTTCAGTTACAAAAGAAATAAGGCGTGACGATGTAACATACGGCAGGGTGATGATAGTTACTGATGCTGCACTGTATCTTTGAAAGCTTCTGAGGAAGTAAATCTTAAAAGTTCTCATCACGAGAAACAAAAATTGTAACTATGTGTGGTGAGGAGTGTTAATGAGACTTACTGTGGTGATCATTTTGTACTACAAACAAATATCAAATCATTATGTTGTACACCTGAAATTAATATGTATAATGTTATATGTCAATTATACATCAATGTTTAAAAAAAGAAACAGTGACTCAGAAAGGTGACCGGACTTGCAAGTGAGGGGCAGAGAGACAGGAGCAAAAGGGCTTCAGGAACTTATAGCCCAAGCTCTTTTCAAGGCCACCATCAAAGACAAAAACACTTCCCTCTGGCACCAAAAAGAAATTAAGGCAGCCCCCAAAGTCAGTAGCTTTCCCCCCAAGTCATAAGATTCATAGTACAACTTGTCTATTTAATTCAGCATCTTAAAACATTTTTCAGAATAAACGTGATTAATCTGAACCCCAGTTCATAAAGGGACAGCATGCATAGTTTGATCCACACAATGTTTTCTACCCAATATTCTGTAATAACCTATATGGGAAAAGAATCTGAAAAAGAATGGATATATGTATACCTATAACTGAATCACTTTGCTGTACACCTGAAACTAACGCAACATTGTAAATCAACTGTACTCCAATATAAAAGAAAAATTAAATTAAAAAATAAAAAGTTGACCCATCACTTAAACATGGAGAGACGTCACCTAAAATTTTAGATGTGTTTCCTGTGCCGGCTTGGAATACTTGGCCCTCAGACCTGCATTCCTGACCCTAACAGCTGGCGGGGGCCGAATCACCGCTGCCCCTTGAAGAAACCTCCACCACTTCCTGCTGCATTCAGGACTCTAGGCTGGCTAAATGTCTCTGCAAAATGTAAAACGACAGCGGACACCACTGAAGTGCCAGAATCCTCCACCCCGTCTGTTTCAGGCCTTCGCATTAACTCTTTGGCCCGGTACTATTTGAGTTTGCAGCCCATGATCGTGTTGTCACACACCCATCATCATTCCCCATACGTTGGGACAGAAAGAGCGATTCCTGGGCTCCCTTCTGACCGCAAGAGCTGGGCAGGCTGGGTGGCGAGGAGGTTTTCCGTAGCGGAGACCTGAGCAAGGTCCTCTGGAGAGCCCAGCGGGGCCAGATCCTCCATTCTTGGGCTTCCCTGTCAATCATCCCAATACCGCAGACTATCAGGTATTTTCACTAGAAATCTCTGCTCTGCGTGGTCAGGGTTTTTCTTCCTGCTGGCTTGTTTTCTCCCATCCCCGGGATGCCCTCCCTCTTTTCATCGGAAGTCCATTCGCCCTTCCAGCTTCCGTTTCCAGGATTACTCATTCATGGTGTTCTCTCACTTCTCAGAACTCCTCCTATGGCCTCATGTCAATACAGGAACCATATGCTCTTTTGATTTCCCCAAGCCAGAGGATAAGCTCCTTAAGTTTGCCTGCTTGTAATTCCTTTGAATCCTCCCTAACACCCTGGACGGCGCTGGACAAACAGGATCTTCCCAACAGACCCTGCGCTTTCAAACTCAGGATCCGCTCGGCCTCCCTCCGCCCAGTGGAGCAGGCGATGCAGCTCCCGCTTTCAGGCACTAGAGGTCGCTCGGCTACACACATCTCGCCCGGCCCAGGTTCCCTGCCGCACGCATGACCAGCGCCTGTGGAAGTAGGGCAGGCTCATTTATTTCCTCTCCCACACAGCCTCGGGCCATCAGAGCCTCTGATGTCAGGGTCCCTGCCGTGCGAGCTGCAGAATGAAAACACTGCAAATAAGAAAGGTCACTGCATCCGCTCTGCACGTTTACTTCTCACCTGAAATCTCTGCTTCACTAGCAACGTCCCGGCTCAGGCTCTGAATATTTTTCCTGACTCGGTGTTCCAGCAGGAGGGAGAAGAAATCTGTGACTACTGCGCATATGTGCGTATATGTACTTACAGATTATTGCGTCAGGTCCGTGGTACCGCGTTGTGTCAAGGTAGGTTTCCATCCGCCTTCCTCTCCCCCAATTCCCAGGAGGGTTCTGACCAGGGCACTGACGTTCCGACTCTGTTTTGCTTTGGCTGCTGTTGTTCTCTACGAATAACAAGAATGACCTTTTAAAACAGGCCCTATCAAATTGCTCAGCCTTGAAGTGAAGACAGTCAGGTTTTAGAGGAGAGATTTGATGAGCCCAAAGCAACGATATAAAGGAAGCACAGTAGGTCTGAACATGGGACAGATGCCCCAGGGGAGGGGAGGGGCAAAAGTGTGGGTACCTAACGTAACACTGATCACGCATGCCCAAGTGCCCAGCACGGTGTCACCTTGGCATTGCAGACCGTGATTCTGACACTGTTTGAGTCAGAGTGATTGTAAAGCTTGGCAAGTACTATGTTCATCACAGAGATTCAAATGGATGTCCAGACACTGGGAAGAAAGCTTGGAATAGGGAAGACCTGGATCCCAAAGCCCTAAGAACAAACTTTTGGGGCTGGGATAGCATATTTCCAGACCATCGCATTGGTAGCTTCTAAATAGCATTCATACCTGCTGGCAAACTTTAAAGGAAAGACAGATTTATGTGTCTATTTCATCCATCAAAAGGATGTGCTTAGTAGCAGGATAGCATTTCTGAAGCTAGAGTCCCGAAGTGGGAATCACAGTTCTGACACTTACTAGTCATGACTTAAACTCTCTCCCTCAGTCAACTCGTCTGTAAAATGGGACTAATAATAATACCTACCTCACTGGGTTACTAAGAGGACTAAATGAGTTAATATATGTAAAGTGCTTATAAGAGTGTCTGGCACATAGTAAGCATATATGTAAATATAAGCTTAAAAAATTGTCTGTTTTGCATGGAGCACACAACAAAGCCCTCTTTTCCATGCTTGGCTGTGTCTGGAATGAAGAATGCCAAAAAAATTTTTCCAATTTCATACCTAAGTGGTAACGATGTCATTTTCAGTTCAACAATCTCTCCTTTCCTTTCCAGTCAAGTTTATAATTATCTTAAAGGTACTTATTTTCGTTTCATTCCCCCTCCCTTTAAGGTTCTAAACAACATAGATAAGAACAAAACCAAGAACCAATCTTTTCGGTTCTTCGAAAAGATCAACAAAATTGGCAAACTTTTAGGTAGATTGACTAAGAGAAAAAAGAGAGAGTACTCAAATAACTAAAATCAGAAACGAAAGAGAGGTCATGACTACCAATTTTGCAGAAATAAAAAGGATTGTAAGAGAGTACTGTGACCAATTGTAGTCCAGGAAATTGAATAACCTGGATGAAATGGACAAATTCCTAGAAACACAACCTATCAAGCCTCAATCATGAAGAAATAGAAAATCTGAACAGACCTATAACTAGTAAGGAGATTTAATCAGTAATAAAAAGCCTCCCGGTAAAGAAAAGCCCAGACCAGATGGCTTCTCTGGCAAATTCTGCCAAACATTTAAAGAAGAATGACATCAAGCCTCCTCAGACTCTTCTATAAATTGAAGAAGAGGGAACACTCCCAAGCTCATTTTAGGAGGACAAGCATCACCCTAATACTAGAGCCAGACAAAGACACTACAAGAAAAGAAAACCACAGACCCTGATGAATATTGATGAAAAAATTCTTAACAAGATACTATGAAACAGAATTCAACAGCAGACTTAGTACTGTTAAGAAGTCAATACCAACCCAAAATGATCTACAGTTTCAATGCAATTCCTATCGAAATCCCAATGACTTTTCTGTTGTTGTTGCAGAAACAGAAAAATCCATTCTAAAATACAAATGGAATCTCAAGGGACCCTGAATAGCCAAAACAATCTTGAAAAAGGACCGTGTTGGAGATCTCACACTTCCTGATTCCAAAATTACTACAAAGTCACAATAATCAAAACAGTGTTGTACTGGCATAAAGACAGACATATAGACCAATGAAATAGAATAGAAAGCCCAGAATAAACTCTCATATACATGGACAAATTTTTTTTTTAATGTCAAGACCATTCATTGGGCAAAGGACAGTCTATTCCAAAAAATGGTGCTAGGAAAACTGGATATCTACATGCTAAAGAATGAAGTTGGATCCTTATCTTACATTATATGCCAAAATTAATTCAAAATAGATCAAAGATCTAAACACAGAGCAAAAACTATAAAGCTCTTAGAAGATAATATAGGGGAAAAACTTTATGACATTGGATTTAGCAATGATTTCTCAGATATGACACCAAAAGCTCAGGCAACAAAAGAAAAAAAAAAAAGAGATAAATTGGACGACACCAAAAAAAGTTTTTTTAACTCCAGTAAGTATGCTTTCTCCTTTCTTTGAAATCATAAAACACTTTGCTTCTACAATTGATACAGCATATATCACATACTGCCTTGCATTGCAATTACAGTTCTCATATGGTGGGTACAAATTTCATAACCATAAAAACTCCAGTGTACAGACATGAAACTTTCTTTAATTTTATTTTTTTTGAATTTTTTAACATCTTTATTGGAGTATAATTGCTTTACAATGGTGTGTTAGTTTCTGCTTTATAACAAAGTGAATCAGCTATACATATACATATATCCCCATATCTCCTTCCTCTTGCATCTCCCTCCCTCCCACCCTCCCTATCCCACCCCTCTAGGTGGCCACAAAGCACCGAGCTGATCTCCCTGACTACTCCAAAATTTAAAACTCTGTGCATCAAAGGATATAATCCACTGAATGAAAAGGAAATCCACAGGATGAAAGAAAATATTTGCAAACCATATATTGAGTAAGGGTTTAGTATCTGTAATACAAAAATAACTCCTACAACTCGACAACGACAAGAAACCTGATTTTAAAATGGGCAGAAGACTTGAACAGACATTACTCCAAAGAAATTATACAAATGGCCAAAAAGCATGTGAGTAGGTGTTCAACATCACTAATCATCAGGGAAATGTAAATCAAAACTATAATGAGGGCTTCCCTGGTGGCGCAGTGGTTGAGAGTCCGCCTGCCGATGCAGGGGACGCGGGTTCGTGCCCCGGTCCGGGAAGATCCCACATGCCGCAGAGCGGCTGGGCCCGTGAGCCATGGCCGCTGAGCCTGCGCATCTGGAGCCTGTGCTCTGCAACGGGAGAGGCCACAACAGTGAGAGACCTGCGTACCGCAAAAAAAAAAAAACAAACAAAAAAAACTATAATGAGATACCACCTCACATCCATTAGGGTGGTGGTTTCAAAGAGATAATTACACACGCATGTTCATAACAGCATTATTCATAATAGCCAAAAGGTGGAAGCCACCCACGTATCCATGGAAAGATGAATGGATAAACAAAATGTGGTCTATACATACATTGGAATATTATTCAGCCTTTAAAAAGAAGGCAATTCTGACACATGCTACAACATGGATGAACCTTGAGAGCATTGTGCTAAGCGAACGAAACCAGTCGCAAAGAGACAAATACTGTATGATTCTAGTTATATAAGGTACCTAGAGTAGTCAAATTCATAGAGAAAGAAAGTAGAATGGTGGTTGCCAGGGGCTGGAGGGAAGGAAGAACAGGAAGTTATTGTTTCATGGGTACAGAGTTTCCATTCTGCAAAATGAAAAGAGTTCTGCAGGAGGATGGTGGTGTTGACTGCACAACACTGGGAATATACTTAATGCCATTAAACGGAACACTTGAAAATGCTTAAGATGGTAAATTTTATGTTACATGTATTTTGCCACAATGAAATAACCTGGATCAGAACATACTCAACTCTTCATTCAACAACTATTTCCTGAGGGTCTGCAATGTGCCGAGCCCTGTTTCAGGTGCTGAGATGCAGCAGTGAGACAAATACAGGGTGCTGCCCTAATGAGAGTTCTAGCCCTCTAGTGGGCGGTGGGGACGCAGGCCATAAACAAGAGAACAGATGGATAGGCAAGGCAGTTTTGATACTGATGACGGCTGGGAAATTACCAGGGTGATAGGATAGGAATGCCTTCGAGGGCGGGGTTTACTTACCATGGGTTGAACAAGCAAAACATATCTGAAAGATGACATGTGAGCCAAGATCTGAAAGAGAAAAAGAACTAGACATGCAAAGAGCCAGAGTAGGGATAAGATAAGCAAGTGCAAAGCCCCTGAGATAGTAAGGAGCTTGGGAAATCAGGAAACACAAAAAAGCCCTGGGATTGCAGCATGAAGAGGAAGGGGAGAATGGGACAGGATGAATTGGGAGAGCTGAGCACTGGCTACGTCACGTAAAGCTTTGTTCAGTGGATTAAAGGGTGTTGACATTAGTCTGATGAGAAGCTACAGACCAGATCTAAACGGAGATCAAACCAGATCTAAGACAATTCTTGTTTTAAAATGTGGGAGAAAGAGAGAAAGCATTGAAACCAGTGAGGTGATGGTGGCTTGAACCAGCAGAGATGGAGTAAAGAGGATGGATTTTAGATAGATTTTTGAGTTAAAACACAGGATTGCTGATAGCCTGACAGTGGAGGTTGAGGGAAAGGGAGAAATTAGTCATTATTTCTAGTCGTTTTTGACACGAGTGGGTAATGTTGGCATTGACAAATGAAGAAGCAAGAGACAGTGAAAGAAGCAGACTGGGCTAGAAGAAGAGTTTGGTTTGGCACATGTTACATTTAATATGACTCTCAGATATCCAAATGGAGATGTCACATCAACATTTATATATACAAGTTTGGGGTCCAGGAGAAGGGCCAGGCCTGGGGACGTAAACCTGGGAGTCATCAGCGAATAGATATTTAGAGCCAAACGCCTGATCGATATTATTCTAGGGAGAGTGTGTGTTCTGGATATTCTATATGGCCCTTTGCCTGGAATGGAGCATATAAATGAGCCCGTTAGCAAGAAAGTCTCACAACAGTGTCCCACTAGAAGCAGTTTTTCTCTCCTGGATCAGACAAGCACATCCAGGTGCTATAACACACTGAGGAAGAGGGAGAACTGAGATGGGGGTGGTGTCTTTTTTTTTTCCCATCCTTTCTTCCAAAATTTTATTCATTGAGCAGCTTTTCAGTGAATGCCATACACAAATGAATTGCATTGCTTTCCTGTTCCCACTCTGAGCAAAGCACTGGTTGACAATTATGGGTGGCAGATAAGAGAAAGAAGTGTGATTCCTTCCTGTAAAAAGCCTAACTACTCAGAAAGAAAGGAAGTTCGTGAAAGAATAAAATAATCATAGGTAAGACATTATATGGGTTCAGTGCAGGGAAGAGAAACTACTTATTTTATCCAGAAAAAGAAAGACGGATGACATGAGCTAGGTGCGTAAAAAAATGTACAAGGTTTCAGGTCACTCTCAATGGCCCTTGGGACTGATTGTAACATTATGGAACTGACCACCGGGGAGCTAGGCACCAGAGGCTCTGTTGAGTTCAAGACCTCACTTTGACAACTGCTATTCAGGAATCAGGAAGTTGGAATCTGCAAGTAGCCAGCACTGGGCAATTCGGGAAATTGTCTCTTGACACTCAGAAAACTGAGTGGGATCTGGAACCCTGAGACCAGCCATCCCTCATCTCACCCCACAGCCACCACACATACACACAGCACTTTCTCAACCCGCAGGAGAGCGGGCATGGAATATCGCTGCAGAGATATTTTGCATCCTCACAACCCTTTCTGCCATTTGAAAACGGCCGAAGGTAGAGGAAGATGGTCCCCACCTCACTGTGTCCTTTCAAATCTAGCACAAGTTCAGCTGCTCATCAGAACCTATTTCCTGTGCAGAATCCTAGATGCCACGGAGTCTGAGAAATGTGGTTTTCAGCTTTCTTGCCTCTGAGTTTCAGGGAGGTACCCTAGGAGTAGTTCTTGAGTGGGGGTGACTTTGCTCCCCCTCCCCTGCCCCAGAGACACTTGGCAACGTCAGAGACCTTGTTGGTTGTCACAGCTGAAGGATGAGTGCTACAAGCATCTAGTGGGTAGAAGCTAGGGATGTCATTAAACGTTCTGCAATACACAAGACATCCCCTCATGACAAAGAATTATCTGGCCCCAAATATCAATAGTGCTGAGGTTATAGAAACTTTGCTATGGAAAGCATTGTGTCCAACAACGGTGAAGGACCCAGATTAGTTATACAAATAATTAGTCTCAAAGTGATTTTTATTTATTTGTTTATTTTTAATGAATGTCAATTACGCAGGAGCTGGAGTGGTTCCAGAATTTTTCAT
The DNA here is from genome assembly GCF_026419965.1 of Kogia breviceps. Taxonomy (NCBI): domain Eukaryota; kingdom Metazoa; phylum Chordata; class Mammalia; order Artiodactyla; family Physeteridae; genus Kogia; species Kogia breviceps. Next base: position 94,611,418 of record NC_081319.1, read on the forward strand.
GAATGACGTGGGGACCGAATTGCATTCCAAAGATGGTGAAGGATTGTATGTGTTGAGACAGGAAAGTAGGCGGTAAGAGTAAGGAGGGGGAAATAACCTAAGGCTTGAAGTTAGGAATGAAAAGCCATGTTTGTAAGCTAAAAGGAGGATCAGCCTGACTGCAGTGGGAAGCTGAAGTTATGAATTTTGGAAATAGGTGATTGAACAGGTGGTGTCATATTGTGAAGAGCTTTGACCGTCTGGCCCAGAAGTTTGGACTGTAGCATGGTGGAGTGGAAAGGCTTAGGAACCAGGCAAAAGTATATGGCAGCCTAATTCCTCCACCTCCTATAATGAGATCCTGACTTTTCCCCAGCTAGAGGTACTATGACAACCGTCTGTGGTTTATGTAAGATCAGTATTCCTCTTTTGACAATAAGGACCTGTAGGAGACTTGTATGTTACCCAATTCAAGAAGAAACCAGACAATTCTACAACCTACAAGCCAATCTCTCAATGCAACCACAGTGCTGGGGTATCTCGCCTGTTAGTAGAAAGCCAGGCAAAATAGTAAATGTAATCACATTGTTTTTTCCTTTTTAGAAATATTTCCGTTTATTTAGATTGTTAAGTAGAATATGAAACCAAACTTGTAGCTAGTACCAGAGAATGGACTTAACTGTTTGGTGTTTAATGAGAACAGTTTCTACACAGGATCCCAAGAGACCTACAGGAAAAGGGGGCAAAGCTGTAATATTAAGCAAATAGAACTCATGTTTCAAACAGGTTATACAAAAATTGATTTATACCCCATTTCCCCTTTTCTTTTGATATTTAGAAAGTGCAAATTTAACAAAAGGTAGCCATATCCTTTCTATGTGCAATGCAGATTATAATTATGCAAATAACAAAACTGTCAGTCTATTACCCCAAAATCCCAGTATTTAGGGTTAGGGCCAGGGTTAGGGTATTTTTATTACTTAATTAAACACACTAAGATCATCTGTATTTGTTTTTTGTTTTTGTTTTGGTTTTGGTTATAGCCATCTTAGTGAGAGTAAAGTGGTATGTTTTGTAACTTTGTTTGGCATTTCCCTAGTAACTGATGACTTTGAACATCTTTTCATGTGCTTGTTGGCCTTTTGTATCTTTTTTTTTTTTTTTTTGGAGAAATGTCTATTCAAGTCCTTTGCTCATTTTTTGAGTTGTTTGTCTATTACTTTGTAAGAGTTCTTTCTGTATTCTGAATACTAGACCCTTAATAGATACATGATTTGCAAATATTTTCTCCTTTCTGTGGGCTGTCTTTTCACTCTCTCAGTGGTATCCTTTTATGCACAAAAGTTTTTCATTTTAACAAAGTCCAATATATCTATTTTTTTTCTCTTGCTGCTTGTGCTTTTGGTGTCAATCTAAGAAAACGTTGCCAAATCCAAGGTCATGAAAATTTATCCCTCTGTTTTTTTTTAAGAGCTTCATCGTTTTAGCTCCCATATTTAGGTCTTTGACTCATTTTGAGTCACACTGTCTTTTGAAGCACCTTGCCTTCTATAGAACTCTAATTTCATGTTGCCCTATCAACCTCCATATCCCAACCTCCTCTAACAAATGTTGCCTGCTCATTACATTCCCACAATGGTCTATTTAGACTTTCTTTCTCTGGATAGTACCCCATTCTTCAGACATATCTTTGTAAAAGTGCCCCCACCAAAACCTTCTTTCATCACATCCCCTTCAAATATCTAGCTCTTGGCTGTTGGCAGTGGAAAAGCACTGAATTAACTGATGGGTTCTTAGAATTCAGAAGAGCCGATCACTGGAAGGTTTTGCCCTTTCCAAGACAGATTACATTTTACTAGTGGACATTTTTAAATAAACTTTATTTTATAGAGCAGTTTTATGTTCACAGCAAAATTGAGAGGAAGGTACAGAGATTTCTCATATACTCCCTGTTTCCACACATGTATAGCCTCCCCCATTATCAACATTCCCCACCAGAGTGATCCAGTTGTTACAATCAATGAACCTACATTAACACATAAAAATCACCCAAAGTCCACAGTTTACATTAGAGTTCATGCTTGGTGTTGTAGAGTCTATGAGTTTGGACAAATATATAATGACACGTATCCACCATTATAGTGTCATGCAGAGTAGTTTTGCTGCCCTAAAAATTCTCCATGCTCCACTTATTCATCCCACCTTCCCCCCGGCCCCTGGAAACCACTGATCTTTTTACTACTGCCATAGCTTTGCCTTTTCCAGAAGGTCATATACATGGAATCATACAGTATGTAGCCTACTAGTGGACTTTCAGAATCCATTATTGCCTTAGTTCAAACACCAAATCCACAAACTCTTTGAGGAGAGGGATTGTAATTTGTCTTCTCATGTGTCCAGGAGGCATTTAATATTTATGGAATGTGTGAATGAATTTCTAGTAATAACATTGCAATATCTTAGCAATCAGAAAATAGGCAATACCTTTGGAAAGAAGAGCCCTCTCTGAAGCATTGGTTTATAATGATCATCTGATGGAAAGTTAGCCGTGAGAAGGGTCTGGAATCAGTTTTGATGACCTGGGTGACCTTTTTCCAACAAAGTCTCGGACCATCCACCAGTCTAAGACACAATGACACTTTTAGAGATAAGGGTACAACTAGCAACTGCCATGAAAATGAGATAGTAATTGTGGCTTATAAAATTTCTACATGATTTCCTGTGATATCGCTCATTCATCCTTAGGTTATCAGGGCAGGTTAGGAACAAGGGAATAATGAACCATTTTTACCTTCATAGGAAAATGAATGATTCTTTCCAAGCACTTCAGAATTTCCTATCCCATGATGATAAGATACATATCCCATTCTTTCCCCTCAAGAATTCCCCCGTTTTCTGTAACACTCCTTCACAAAATTGTTTTGCCAATGGTATACTCAGTATTAGGGTCAATTTATGTTTTATCTTAGAGTTGTTTATTATCAGAATCTTGAAAGACCTAAACATGTCTTTGGTTAGTCAAAGACATTTTGCTTTGGTGATGTAAACTCAACAAATCAGAAAGTCTTTAATGTTGAAATTATGGAAGATCAGATATTTAATGTTCAACAGTCAAACAGCAGAACGATTAATTTCCCAGGAATTTTTACACAAGATAACTAACCTCAAAGAGGCATCATTCATGACTAAAAAAAATACCTATTATTTCAAATGTCGGTCAGCTCGGCCAACAAGCCAATTATTGGATTGTGTGTGTGTGTGTGTGTGTAAAATTGGCAACCATTTCCGCCTGCAGAATTGAACATTGCAGAAAAGCAATTATAATATTTAAAAAAAATTAAAAATTTTTTTGCTTATAGTTGAGCAAGTTGCTCTGACTTCTCCTTAGTTGGCCTCTGTGTGTCTGTTTCGTTTATTTATTTTGGAGACTGTAAGTGGTAGGAGGACAGGGCCCATGTCATCCTAGTTCATCCTATAAAGGGAAGGAGGATTGTTGGTGACTTTGGAGGGAGGGTGGGACAGAGGGAAACTGCTTAGCAAATTATTAAGGAAGAAATAAAGCCTTCCTGCTTCCTGTGGGCCATAAAAGACTAATAAAACATTGAAAAAGTAAAAAGGATTATTCTCATTTTACATTTCCTAAGTCCCACCATAAAATCTGTACAGACAGATATTCTCTGGAGGCTTTGCCTGACAGGAGAATGAAGCTTTGAGGAAGCAGGCCGAGGAGACGGAAGTCGCAGAGAATTGTTTAACTGGGTGGTTGGGAGAGGTTGGCCTTCAGCTCTGCGCTCTGCTCTGCCCTTCCTTTTGTGCACACACACACTCTTTCTTTGTATTCTCCTTCTCTTCCTCTTTCTCACAGCCTCTTTTTCTTATGCATTGTCTCGTTTCCTTGGAAAATAGGTACTTGAAGCATGTGCATATTTTTGCATTTGTGAATTAAAGTTGTATTTTTTTCCTCAAAAGAAGTAAAACAGATCAAATATCTTCTATATCTTTCACCCTGGTCTCTCTCCCCATGTAGGTTGGTTATTGGCTGCTTCTTCTACTTGTAGCTTCTTTATGCGCTAGGTTAGTGATGGATGTCATGGATCTTTTTTTTTCTTAAGATTTTTTTGATATGGACCATTTTTAAACTCTTTATTGAATTTGTTACAATATTGCTTCTGTTTTATGTTTTGGTTTTTTGACCCCGAGGCACATGGGATCTTAGCTCCCCGACCAGGGATCGAACCCGCAACCCCTGCATTGGAAGGCAAAGTCTTAATCACTGGACCGCCAGGGAAGTCCCTAGTGACTTTTAACAGAAAAATAAAAAAATTCCTTAACCTTGTCCAAGAAATACTGGTGGGGAAAATGAAAATGTGTGAGAAAAATGTCACATTGGAATACCTCTCTTTGCTATTTAATTTGTTTATTCCCTGCCTTATGCCAGAAATTAAGGATCACTCACAAAAATAGGAATAATTTGGAAAGATAAAGTAAATTAAAAGCAGGTCAGAAATTGAGTAAAAGGAAAAATAAAGATGGAAAGTTAAAAAGGACCAGAAAGATCATGTTTTAAACTTGCTCAGATTGGCTCCTTTTTTCGTTTTGGCTGACCAGATGTATTCAGAAAGATTGTTTTAGCAAAGCCCCTTTTGCAGAGGTAGGGGAGCAGATGATCTGCTTTGGAAAAAATATTGTCTGGATTTCTCTCTGGTTTTTATTTAGTTGTTGTATCATTGAAGTGAATGAAGCAGTTATCTCTGCTGGGATGAGTCTCATCAAACACAAAATGAAGAATTAGGGGCACGAAGGAATGATGTGAGGCCAGAATCAGAAAATGATGAAGAGCTTACAATCTTCTGATGTCTAGATAGAGTTTGCATGACACATTATGTTCTAGGAGACTGTTCGGCACATGCGTTCATTTAGTGACATTTTTTTCATTTATCTAAATCAGGATTTCTCAACCTCAGCACTCTGGGCATTTTGGCTGGATAATTTTTTCTTGTAAGGGAATGTCTTGTGCATTGTAGGATGTTTAGCAGCATCCTTGGCCTCTACAGACTAGATGCCATAACTCCCCCCAGGAGTGACTAGTAAAAATGTCTCTGGACGTTTCCCAAAGTCCCCTACATGGCAAAATTGCCCCTTGTTTTGAGAACTGACCTAAGTGTATTCAGATATTTATACCAGTCATCCAGTGAATTGGAGAGATGTGTGTTCTTCCTTCAGGGAGCTTGAACTCTTTATTTGCCAAATGAAATGCGTGAATTTGGACATAAGTGAATGAGGGAAAGAAAGAATGAATTCAGTTGCTGTGAAGATCCAGTCAGAAGACCTACAAAAAGTGTTCAGGGCAGTCCTTGGCACATTATACATGTTCAATCAATGTTTACCATTAAAAATGTGTATATTATTATTACCACTGTTATTATCTGCATTTATTTAAAGCATTACGTTTTTCAACGTTATGTTTAACTGCTCTCTCTTAATCATCACAACTTAGTGGGTCGTTGATGGTGTTGCTCTTACTGTATAGATGAGGAAACAGAGGCTCAGAGCAGAGATGTGTCCCACTGATAGCTGGTAAATAGCAGGCTCAAGACTCAGTCTAGTTAAATCCAACTTTTTTCACCTCCTCCATGTTGTCTGCTAAAAAGAGAAGAACTGGCAGGACAAATGCCACAGAGTGGGACATCCACCCTGGGTATGACTGGGATCAGCTATGGACATCTGTCTTTTCCTTCCAGACACAACTACTCCTAGACCACCATGTTATACTGTTAGCAAATGAAAATCGAAACCCAACTTGACACCTTTGTATTTTTTCTAAAACAATCTAGTACTCATCTAAGCCTGTGCATCCAATCCCAACCTCTGTTCAAATAAGCTGCATTAGCAGACACGTTACATCTTAAAAGCCTTCTGCCCTTTGTGTACACATAGTAGGGACAATTCAGAAGCAAAGTTCTCCTATCCTGCGTCAGAAGCACACAACCTTTTCCAAGAAAACCTTTGGCCTCCTACAATTACATCATGGATCATTTCTAAGACTCCCCCATTCAAGATATTGCCGTCTGTGGTTATGCTAGTTTCTGCATGAAAGAGAGATTTACTGGGCCTTACTTCTCGTATGCCCGTGTAACAACTTTTTCCCATGCAATACGACTTCCACAAAAGGCAGTTGGTCATGTGAGACCCTTGACTGCCAAAGCTGAGTCCTCAACATTGCAAGTTACCAGGGATGGCTGACAAAGAAGCAAAAGATGCTATTAGAAGGTTGAGGAATAGAAATCACAAAGTAAAGGACTCGTCATTGTTCCATGAAGATGTGAGAGAAGTTAGATTTGTTCTGAATGTCAAATTTGGATTTGGGAAAACATTGACCTTTACCATCAGAGAATTAACCGAGTCATTTCCCCTGTATAGTTAGCGCCCTCCCCAACCCTCCAACTTTATTACCACCACTCCACCTCCCTCCACCTACACATACAGACCAAGAAAACATTTACAGGCAGTGAATATTTCAGCAGTGTGGTTTTAAAAGGTACATTAAATTTTTTCTAGATGTCATCCTTTTGACGTGAATAATGTTACATGATGGAATGAAGACCTCCGAAGAGCTATTCCTGTTAATAAATTGGCTGATAAAATGTCAGAGTGAGCCACCATTCTGATTCTCAAATAGTGAATCATATTATAATGATAAAACTTCTCATAGGAAAGCACCAGGACCTCCTCTGCCTTGAAGAAAAACATACTTTTTCTGTTTAAAAATTATAATAAAAGAAGGACTAGAATGGAAAATTAAAATTAAAGAGAAGCAAAGAAACTAAAATATCATTTGATACCCTTTATTTAGAGAACCTGGGTGATTTTCCTGGTTATTTAAAATTTGCTGGATAATAAAAGCAATCTATAGATTGAATGCAATCCCTGTCAAATTACCAATGGCATTTTTTTACAGAACTAGAACAAAAAACCTTAAAATTTGTGTGGAGACACAAAAGACCCTGAATAACCAAAGCAGTCTTGAGGGGAAAAAATGGAGCTGGAGGAATCAGACTCCCTGACTTCAGACTATACTACAAAGCTACAGTAATCAAGACAATATGGTACTGGCACAAAAACAGAAATATAGATCAATGGAACAGAATAGAAAGCCCAGAGATAAACCCATGCACTGGTGGTCAACTAATCTATGACAAAGGAGGCAAGGATATACAATGGAGAAAAGACAGTCTCTTCAATAAGTGGTGCTGGGAAAACTGGACAGCTACATGTAAAAGAATGAAATTAGAACACTCCCTAACACCATACACAAAAATAAACTCAAAATGGATTAGAGACCTAAATGTAAGACTGGACACTATAAATCTCTTAGAGGAAAACATAGGAAGAACACTCTTTGACATAAATCACAGCAAGATCTTTTTTGATCCACCTCCTAGAGTAATGGAAATAAAAACAAAAATAAACAAATGGGACCTAATGAAACTTCAAAGCTTTTGCAAAGCAAAGGAAACTACAAACAAGACAAAAAGACAACCCTCAGAATGGGAGAAAATATTTGCAAATGAATCAATGGACAAAGGATTAGTCTCCAAAATATATAAACAGCTCATGCAGCTCAATATTTAAAAAAGAAACAACCCAATCCAAAAATGGGCAGAAGACGTAAATAGACATTTCTCCCAAGAAGACATACAGATGGCCAAGAAGCACATGAAAAGCTGCTCAACATGACTAATTATTATAGAAATGCAAATCAAAACTACAATGAGGTATCACCTCACACCAGTTAGAATGAGCATCATCCGAAAATCTACAAACAACAAATGCTGAAGAATGTGTAGAGAAAAGGGAATCCTCTCTTGCACTGTTGGTGGGAATGTAAATTGGTACAGCCACTATGGAGAATAGTATGGAGGTTCCTTAAAAAACTAAAAATAGAATTACCATATGACCCAGCAATCCCACTGCTGGGCATATACTTCAAAAAGACACATGCACCCCAATGTTCATTGCAGCACTGTTTACAATAGCCAGGTCACGTAAGCAACCTAAATGCCCATCAACAGATGAATGGTTAAAGAAGATGTGGTACATATATGCAATGGAATATTACTAAGCCATAAAAAGGAAAGAAATTGGGTCATTTGTAGAGATGTGGATGGATCTAGAGGCTGTCATACAGAGTGAAATAAGTCAGAAAGAGAAAAACAAATATCGTATACTAACACATATATGTGGAACCTAGAAAAATGGTACAGATGAACTGGTATGCAGGGCAGAAATAGAGACACAGTTGTAGAGAACAAACATATGGACACCAAGGAGGGGAAGTGGCGGGGGTGGTGGTGGGATGAATTGAGAGATTGGGATTGACATATATACACTAATATGTATAAAATGGTTAACTAATAAGAACCTGCTGTATAAAAAAATAAAATAAAATTCAAAAAATAATTTGCTGGGCTTCCCTGGTGGCGCAGTGGTTGAGAATCCGCCTGCTGATGCAGGAGACACGGGTTCGTGCCCTGGTCCGGGAAGATCCCACATGCCGCGGAGCAACTAAGCCCGTGAGCCATGGCCGCTGAGCCTGTGCGTCCGGAGCCTGTGCTCCGCAACGGGAGAGGCCACAACAGTGAGAGGCCCGCGTACCGCAAAAAAAAAAAAAAAAAAAAAAAAAAAAAAATAATTTGCTGGATAATAGAACACTATACATTAATCACAAATATTGTGTCATACTATGTATTATATGTACACCTGGATTATATGTCCAGCAATCATTTACTTGATGCCTCTGAACATTATCCTAAGTCAGTACGCATCCCATTCAAGAACTTTCCAAAAAAAATTATTGTTCCTGAGCTTGAAGTGGCAGAAGGCAAAATGACAGGTCTGGAATTTACTTATCTTCTATCACCATGCAAAAGCTCGAGCATTTGCACATGTGAATGCAAGAAGTCACTGAAGGTTTCTAGAGAAAAAAATAGTGCTTTCCACACACAACACTGCTCACACTTGGGCTTCCCAGAAAAAGCTACAGCTCCTTAATTATCTATCACCTGTGAACATTTAGATGGTTGGATAAACTTCTTTTTCAAAAAAGTAAAACTATATCTGAACCATTTCAATCACAATAAATGGCCCCATCTCATGTTTAGGGGTCTGGGTGATGGGATTAACAGATATACATTACTATATATAAAGTAGATAACAAAGACCTACTGTATAGCACAGGGAACTATATTCAATATCTCATACTAACCTATAATGGACAAGAAGCTGAAAAAATATATATTTATATATATATCTGAATCACTTTGCTCTACACCTGAAACTAACACATTGTAAATCAACTCTATGTCATTAAAATTTTTTTTAATCTAATGAATATGCTAATGTTTCCCTTTAAAGTAAATATTAGTTTCTTTTCAATTAAAAAAAACTGCACTAGAAAGAAATATTGTGTAAGTTACTAAATCTGTCTGAGTTTCAATTTTCTTGCCTATAAAATGTGAGTGGTGCTAATAGTTAATATTTATTGAATACTGGCCACATTCCAGGCCCTCTGCTCTGTGCTTTACATTCATTATTTCACTTAATCCTTTCAACAACCCTTCAGTGTAGATTTTAGTATTATCCCCATTTCTGAGATACAAAACTGAGGCTTAGAGGTCAAGCAAATTGTTGAAAATCACACAACTAATGAATTTCCTAGTAGGAATTCAAGACCAGGTACGACACAATCCACAGTACAAACTCAGCTATAGTCAATACAGTTAAATAATCCTTAACATAACCAGCAGTGTCTGGCAAAAATGGTAATAAACCATAGCTGTGTATTTAAAAATAAAATCTGCCCTTAAGTATCTTTGCTTATGAAAGAGGTTTTCAACTTTGTTATATGTTCAGATCACAAGGGCTATCTCAAAACCAAACCAAACCAAACCTTTGCTCATATTTCCTCCCATACAAAGTCAGAATCTTTGGGACAGAGACCTAGGTATGTGTTTTATTTTGTATCTTTAAAACTTCTGGAGTTCTGATTCCCAGAAAGATGGAGAAGCACAGGCCACCCCATCTCTCCCACTGAATGCAATTATAAATCTTGAACAGATTGCATGGAGCAGCTATTCCAGGGCTCTGAAAAGTAAAAAGTAATAAGAAAAAAAGCAGGTGGATTGGGGAAGAACATCAGAATTCTAGTCTCACTAAACCATCAAAAGATAAACCATGAGTTTTTCTTTTCTTTTCTTTTTGGCTTGAACTCAAGGCATCCTGAGACCCAGAAGTGATCACTGGCACAGACAGAAAGATCTCCAGGAGAAGCCCTTTAGTTCCAGCACAAGAAGAAGAAAAGTGGTCTCCCAACATACAAACAGCGTAGGAGAAATCCTGTTTTTATAATTTTTTCTTTTCCTATTCTCTTGCTCCCCAGGTCCCAGTGGCCAATAGGCACTTTGAACTCTGAGGGAGGGGTCCTTCTTCTCAAACAAGAGGAACTGTGGTCCCAAGAAGGTGAGGGGAAACTGCTACTTATTTTTCTCTCTCTGTCCTCTCACTTCTCGGCCCTGGATATGGGCACGTTGTAAGAAGTATGTGGCAGATTAGACAAATAAAAGCTCAGAAGACCACAAAGGGAGCCTCAGGAAACTGGACTGTATGGTAGAGATGGCAGAGAAGAAGTTCCAGGAAGCAAACTCATAAAAGTGTTTATGGATCTCTAGTCCCATGTGCTGTTCATAAATAGATTGGATCCTAACGAGCATCTCATAGGCTTTGAGAGCTGGCCTATCGGGTGGATTCCTGCTCAGGTCCTAGAACGGCCTCTGGATGGTGCAAATGTAAGGCTGATCTCAATAGCAGTGCAAGGCTTTAAAAATGGAATAGACATCAAAACTCCTGAAGGCTCTCTGGAGCCAACCAGCTTATTTGGAAAAATAAATACTTCAAAATTCTCCATAGATTTAAATAAGACACAGAGTCTCATAACAATCAGAAATGTCCAGGATGAAACCTAAAATACTCAGCATGTGAAGAACGAGTAAAATCTCAACTTGCATGGAAAAAGGCAATTGACAAATGTCAACTCTGAGACAATACAGATATTGGAATCATTTGATAAAGACTTTAAAGCAGCTCGGACAAATATGCTCCAAGAAGTAAGAATAAATCCTCTTTTTTTTTTTTTTAAACATCTTTATTGGAGTATAATTGCTTTACAATGGTTTGTTAGTTTCTGCTGTATAACAAGGTGAATCAGCTATACATATACATACATCCCCATATCCCCTCCCTCTTGTGTCTCCCTCCCACCCTCCCTATCCCACCCCTCTAGGTGGTCACAAAGCACCTAGCTGATCTCCCTGTGCTATGCGGCTGCTTCCCACTAGCTATCTATTTTATATTCGGTAGTGTATATATATCCACGCCACTCTCTCACTTCTTCCCAGCTTACCCTTTCCCCTCCTGTGTCCTCAAGTCCATTCTCTATGTGTGCATTTTTATTCCTGTCCTGCCACTAGGTTCTTCAGAACGAATTTTTTTTTTTTTTTAGATTCCATATATATGTGTTAGCATACAGTATTTGTTTTTATCTTTCTGACTTAGTTCACTCTGTGACAGTTTCTAGGTCCATCCACCTCACTACAAAGAACTCAATTTCGTTTCTTTTTATGGCTGAGTAATATTCCATTGTAGTTATGTGCCACATCTTCTTTATCCATTCATCTCTCAATGGACACTTAGGTTGCTTCCATGTCCTGGTTATTGTAAATAGTGCTGCAATGGACATTGTGGTACATCTCTCCTTTTGAATTATGGTTTTCTTGGGGTATATGCCCAGTAGTGGGATTGCTGGGTCATATGGTAGTTCTATTTTTAGTTTTTCAAGGAACCTCCATACTGGCTGCATCAATTTACATTCCCACCAACAGTGCAAGAGGGTTCCCTTTTCTCTGCACCATCTCCGCATTTATTGTTTGTAGAATTTATTTATTTATTTATTTTGCAGTATTCGGGCCTCTCACTGTTGTGGTCTCTCCCATTGCGGAGCGCAGGCTCCGGATGTGCAGGCTCAGCAGGCATGGCTCACGGGCCTAGCCGCTCCACAGCATGTGGGATCTTCCTGGACCGGGCACGGACCCATGTCCCCTGCATCGGCAGGCGGGCTCTCAACTACTGCGCGACCAGGGAAGCCCTGTTTGTAGAATTTTTTTTTTTTTTTTTTTTTTTTTTTGCGGTACGTGGGCCTCCCACTGTTGTGGCCTCTCCCGTTGCGGAGCACAGGCTCCAGACGCTCAGGCTCAGCGGCCATGGCCCACGGGCCCAGCCGCTCCGCAGCATGTGGGATCCTCCTGGACCGGGGCACGAACCCGCATCTCTTGCATCGGCAGGCGGACTCCCAACCACTGCACCACCAGGGAAGCCCCTGTTTGTAGAATTTTTGATGATGACCATTCTGACTGGTGTGAGGTGATACCTCATTGTGGTTTTGATTTGCATTTCTCTAATGATTAGTGATGTTCAGCATCCTTTCATGGTTTATATCTTCTTTGGAGAAATGTCTATTTAGGTCTTCTGCCCATTTTTGGATTGGGTTGTTTGTTTTTTTTATATTGAGCTGCATGAGCTGCTTGTAAATTTTGGAGATTAATCCTTTGTCAGTTGCTTCATTTGCAAATATTTTCTCCCATTCTGAGGGTTGTCTTTTCATCTTGTTTTATGTTTTCCTTTGCTGTGCAAAAGCATTTAAGTTTAATTAGGTCCCATTTGTTTATTTTTGTTTTCATTTCCATTTCTCTAGGAGGTGGGTAAAAAAGGATCTTGCTGTGATTTATGTCATAGAGTGTTCTGCCTATGTTTTCCTCTAAGAGTTTCATAATGTCTGGCCTTACATTTAGGTCTTTAATCCATTTTGAGTTTATTTTTGTATATGGTGTTAGGGAGTGTTCTAATTTCATTCTTTTACATGTAGCTGTCCCATTTTCCCAGCACCACTTATTGAAGAGGCTGTCTTTTCTCTACAGTATATCCTTGCCTCCTTTTTCAAAAATAAATTGACCATATGTGTGTGGGTTTATCTCTGGGCTTTCTATTCTGTTCCATTGATCTATATTTCTGTTTTTGTGCCAGTATCATATTGTCTTGATTATTGTAGCTTTGTAGTATAGTCTGAAGTCTGGGAGCCTGATTCCTCGGGTTCCATTTTTCTTATTCAAGATTCTGTTGGTTATTCCAGGTCTTTTGTATTTCCATACAAATTGTGAAATTTTTTGTTCTAGTTCTGTGAAAAATGCCATTGGTAGTTCGATAGGGATTGCATTGAATCTGTAGATTGCTTTGGGTAGTATAGTCATTTTCACAATGTTGATTCTTCCAATCCAAGAACATGGTATATCTCTCCATCTGTTTGTATCATTTTTAATTGCTTTCATCAGTGTCTTATAGTTTTCTGCATACAGGTCTTTTGTCTCCTTAGGTAGGTTTATTCCTAGGTATATCATTCTTTTTGTTGCAATGGTAAATGGGAGTGTTTCCTTAATTTCTCTTTCAGATTTTTCATCATTAGTGTATAGGAATGCAAGAGATTTCTGTGCATCAATTTTGTATCCTGCCACTTTACCAAATTCATTGATTAAACAGAAATCCTCTTGAAGTGGCTGGAGGGATAGAATGATAGATTTCTCATTAAATAAATAAAAATTATAAAGAAGAACCAAATAAAAATTTTAGAACTAAAAGACAGAATAACCAAAATAAAAGCTCATTAGATGAGCTCAATAGCAGAATGAGATGACAAAATAAAGAGCAGTAAATTGAAGATATAGCAATAGAAATTATCCAATCTGAACAGCTGAATGAAAATAATTTTGAAAAAAAAAAATAAACAGAGCCTTAGGGACCTATGTGACAATACCAATATATCTAATATTCATGTTAGTGGAGTCCCAGAAGGAGAGGAGACAATGAAATGCACAAAAAATATCTGAAGAGACATTTGCAGAAAATCTCCTGAATTTTGTGAAAGACATCAACCTACAGATTCAAGAAGCTCAGAGGACTCCAAATGGGGAAAGAAACCCACATAGAAATCCATGCCAAGATACAACATAATTGAACAGCTAAAAACTAAAGTCAGGTGTTAAAAGCAGTCAAAGCAACTTTTCAATTAATTGTGTATCTCTCATAAGAAACCACAAAAGCAGAAAAAAGTGGCATGACATTTTTTAAATGTCTGTGAATTTCTCATCAAAAACCATGGAGGCCAGAAGGAAGCATGGCATGATATTTTTTAAGTGCCAAAAGAAAAGGATTATTGATCCAGAATTCTATATTCAGCAAAAATAATCTTGAGGAATGAAGGAAAAGGAAAGGTCGTCTCAGAAGGAAAACTAAGAAAATTCTTAACCAGCAGTCCTACCAAAAAAAACCCCCAAAAAACCAAAAAATAAACCCCCCCCCAAAACAAAAACAAAACAAAATGGAAAGTTATAAAAGAAAGCTCAGACAGAAAGTTGTAAAGTTTCAGATGGAAATTTGTAATATTAAAAATGAAGGAAGGGCCATAGAAATGTTAGGTGTATAGGGAAATGTAGTAGACTATACTTCTTTTGTTCTTTAAAATATGTGGGATGATTGAGAGCAAAAATTATAACAGTATCTGATTGGGTTTTCAAAAGATATAGTTATAGTACATAATACAACTACAGCATTAATGGAAGAAGGCAAAGGAATCTATATAGTGGTAAAGTTTCTACAATATTGACCCTAAGTAGACTGTAAAATTTAAGTATGCTTATTATAATTTCTAGAGAAACCACTGGAAAACAAGAACAAAAGAACGAACAAACAAAGAACTATGCAAAGTGATATAGCCAAAAACAAAATAGAAAAATTTAAATGGAATACTAAAAGTCATTTGAATAACCCCAAAGAAGGCAGGGATGGGGAAGCAGAGGGATGAAAAGAGAGGAATAAAACAGAAAATGATAATAAAATGTAGACTTAAATCTAAACACAGCAATAGTTATCTTTTTAAAAAATTTATTTTATTTTATTTATTCTTGGCTGCATTGGGTCTTCGTTGCTGTGTGCAGGTTTTTTTCTCGTTGCGGTGAGTGGGAGCCACTCCTTGGTGGGGTGTGTGGGCCTCTCACTGCTGTGGCCTCTCTGTTGCGGAGCATGGGTTCCAGGAGCACAGGCTTCAGTAGTTGTGGCTCACGAGCTCCAGGACGCAGGCCCAGCAGCTGTGGCGCATGGGCTCAGTTGCTCTACAGCATGTGGGATCTTCGGGGACCGGGGCTCGAACCCGTGTCCCCTGCACTGGCAGGTGGACTCTCAACCACTGTGCCACCAGGGAAGCCCCAAAATAGCAATTATTATCTTAAATGGAAGTAATCTTAGAACCTTAATTAAAAGACTGAGATTGGGGGCTTCCCTGGTGGCGCAGTGGTTGAGAGTCCGCCTGCCGATGCAGGGGACACGGGTTCGTGCCCCGGTCCGGGAAGGTCCCACATGCTGCAGAGTGGCTGGGCCCGTGAGCCATGGCCGCTGGGCCTGTGCGTCCGGAGCCAGTGCTCCGCGATGGGAGAGGCCACAACAGTGAGAGGCCTGCGTACCGCAAAAAAAAAAAAGACTGAGATTGGGACTTCCCTGGTGGCGCAGTGGTTAAGAATCCGCCTGCCAGTGCAGGGGACATGGGTTCTATCCTGGGTCCGGGAAGATCCCACGTGCTGTGGAGTAACTAAGCCCGTGCACCACAACTACTGAGCCTGCACTCTAGAGCCCGTGAGCCACAACTACTGAAGCCCGCTCACCTAGAGCCTGTGCTCCACAATAAGAGAAGCTACTGTGATGAGAAGCCTGCGCAACTTTTATTTTTTCAGTCTCATAAATACTTTATTTGTTTATTTTTTTAACATCTTTATTGGAGTACAATTGCTTTACAATGGTGCGTTAGTTTCTGCTGTATAACAAAGCGAATCAGCTATACATATACATATATCCCCGTATCTCCTCTCTCTTGTGTCTCCCTCCCAGCCTCCCTATACCACCCCTCTAGATGGTCACAAAGCACCGAGCTGATCTCCCTCTGCTATGGCCTGCGCAACTTCTAAGCAAGAGTAGCCCCCACTCACCGCAACTAGAGGTAGCCCTGCGCAGCAGTGAAGACCCAAAGTAGCCAAAAATAAATAAATAGATGAATAACTTAAAATAAATAAATAAATAATAAAAGACTGAGATTGTTAGATTAAAAAAATCCATGACCCATCTATATGCTGTCTACAAGAGACTCCCTTTAAATACAATGATAAAGGTAGGTTAAAAGTAAAGGGTAGGAAAAGATAAGTCATGCGAACTCTCATCAAAAGAAAGCTGAGTAGCTGTATTAATAATCAGACAAAGGAGACTTAGGGGAAAGGAAAACTGTTAGGATAAAGAGGAACTTTACATAATGACAGAAGGATCAATTCACCAAGAAGACGTGACAATCCTAAATGTGAATGCACCTTGCAACAGATTTCAAAACACATGAGGCAAAACCCGGCAGAATTGAAAGGAGAAATAGACACATCCACGGTCATAGTTAGACACTTCAGCATATCTCTCAGTGATTGATAAAACAAGTAGACAAACCAAAAAAATCAGCAAGGGAAGTTGGAGAGAAGTCAACAGAGTAACGTTAAAATGAAGAACGGAGGAAGAAAGGCATTTGGATTATTGCAAACAAATATCACCTACCTCACAGTTTGTTTTGTGTACATACATCGGTTATAAAAGTGAAAATCCACATAGTGCTTTTTTCCAGTAGAGAACATTTTATGCAAACCATAGGCATCCCTCTGAAAGCATTTCCATTCGTTTCCCTAAAATATTATTGACCTTAGGCAAGTCATTTCTCCCTCCTGGGCCTCCTTTTCCTCCTCGCCCCCGCTCACCCCACCCTCCCTCCCACATGATCAGACTTCATCCAAGTTTTCTTCCAGCTCTGTGATTTTCCCTACGCTTTTATTTCGAGTGACTTTTTTTTCCTAGGCTGGTGTTCTCAAATCATTCTGCACTGACAGAGCCAAAATATCTTTCCATCTTCCTATTGTTTAATTTGCAAAGAAAGTATTAAAGATAAGACAGGGTAGGGAACTGATAAGTCACTGTCATTCAACCAAAATACTGCGGTCCGGAAATCTCCCCTCAGACACAAACATTTTGAAACAGAGGTGGAAACCAGTATGGAAAAAACCCAAAGTAGAACAAGTTCCAACCAAACATATTGCTTTATTTTCTGCTGAAATCTTTTTTCCCCTGTCATGTAGAAACAGCTTAGGTAATATTTAACCAAATATTACTTATGTGTAATGAGAAACATGGTTCTATTGCATTTGGAAAGTTATGTGTTACAAACAAAACCTGACAAACTGTTCCAAGTTTGATAATAGGAGAAGAAACAGAATAAATTAAAAGGTAAACCACATTTTTCTCAGCTTCCCGATGGGTTTTGTCCAAGCAGCTTGAACAATTGCAAAATATTATTCAGATAATATCCAGGCATTCTGCTATTTATCATTTGAGCTGGAGCAAAGCCGATTGCACATTTACTGTATCGTTCTAGTTCTAGACCCTTTGGAGGTCACAGAGATGTAAAAGACATGGTTTCTATTTTCTAGTTTTTTTTTTTTTTTTTTTTTTTTTTTTGCGGTATGCGGGCCTCTCACTGTTGTGGCCTCTCCCGTTGCGGAGCACAGGCTCCGGACGCGCAGGCTCAGCGGCCATGGCTCACGGGCTTAGCTGCTCCGCGGCATGTGGGATCTTCCCGGACCAGGGCACGAACCCGTGTCTCCTGCATCGGCAGGCGGACTCTCAACCACTGCGCCACCAGGGAAGCCCTCTATTTTCTAGTTATTGTGAGAACTTCTTACTGGACTACGAATTCCAGGAGGGCAGAAAGTACATGTGCTTTGTTTATCACTGTGGAACCAGTTCCGGCCACAGTCCTGCAAATGGGGTACTCCAAACTAGTTACTAGGTGATACGAGAGCTTGATCACAGAGCTAATCTTACTGAGAGGATGCATCTCTGTACAAAAATGGATTATACATATATACATACCCCGATATGTGAAATGTAGCAGACTCACACACAGAGTTTGTTATAGGTACGTATGTAACAAACAAAAAATAGACTTTTTAGTTTGTTTTTACCCATAGAGACCCCCCAAAACAACAGGATTGACAAAATTTGTCAGTCTCAAGGCTGTTTTTCTGAGAGTCCAGTAGCGCAGTGCATCTAAAAACCAATCACACGGAGATCTTGTTTAACTGTAGGTTCTGATGGAGTAAGTCTGGGGCAAGGGCTGAGCTGTGCATTTCTTACAAACTTCCACTGACCGTGGTCCATGGAACACACCTCAAGGAGGGAGACAAAAGCACCCGGTGCCAAATAGAAGTGCTGTTCAGGTCCAGGTGAAAGAAGTTATAATGACTGCATTGTGTGACCGTGACAGGGCAATAAACACAGAATTTTTATCTGGAAATGACTGCAGAGGTTATTTTGGAGATGTGGACCCTTAGATATAAAGAGGTTAAAGACGACCTTCTTGAAGCCCTACAGCCAGTTGTGGTTTTCTTCCCACTAGATCTGGACCTTGGAACTTCTGATTTTAAACCTCCTGTTCTTTCCACAAGTTAATGTGTCTACTTTGGTCAATAAAAGAAGTTTAAGAGCAGTCACTTGGGTATCTATGGGAGGAAAAGCATCTCCAGTTGAGACCAGGGGTGTGGTCTAAGCTTATAGCCTATGTATGAATGAATCTTGGGTAGTGTAGCTGAGCTGCCTTCCTTCTCAGAATCACTTCCCAGGTGACCTATGTCTGGTTCCTGCAATAGGAGAAGGAAGAAGAGGGGTTGGGGGTACAGATGAGGCACAGCACTCAGAGCACGCCAGAAGATAACCTCTGCAGCCTGAGTCGGGACATTTGCCTCACCCCAGCAGCCTGGCTATGGAGAGTTTGGGGCTAGGCTAATTCAAGTCCATGCTGCTGGGTCCTGAGACTGAATTTCGAGGGTCATCTGATCAGTCTGGGTTCCCTAGCCCTGACTTGGAAAATGTTTGATTGCCTGTTCTGACTTCACGACACTGGCAAAGTCTACTTCCTAAGTAACACCTTAGAAACTATTCTTACCTGGCTTTGTCTTCATCAGACAGGCCCACGTGGAGGAGAGTAAATGTGTACATGGGAGAGAAAATGGCCATTGAACATGTAAATAAAGCCCACTGTTTCTAAGTTGCCTGGAAGTCACCAGCATTTTTCATGAAGCATTCCTCTGGAGACTGTTTTCAAGGGAAAACTCTCATGCTAACCAAGTCTAAAGGCATCTACAGAATCTTAACTCTGTTTGCAACATGGCCATCGTACTCAGGTGATGAGCTTTGTGTGTTAGCTCAAGGGGTTGGGGAAAGAATGCACAGGCAGGAAACACCAATAACAGTTAGTGCTTGGAGCTCAAGGAAGCCTCTGGTCCGGCATCACTGCTAAATGTTGGAAGGTCTTAGAAGTCTCTAAGTACCTAGAGTCCTCTTAGAGTGAGAATCACAGGCTTTCTCCTAACTGAATGAAAATCTAATAATAAATTCGTATCAACCTGTTGAAGCCACCCCCTTCTGAGAAACCAAGTCCCTTTCGGGGCGCTGACTTTTCTGCAAACTCTCCCCTTCCTCCCATGCTCCACTACCTTTAACATTTCAATGGAAAGAGACAAAGCAAAGGCAGCAAGACAAGCACACATCTTCACAGTACAACGGAAAGCACATAGGGAGTAAATACACACGTGTCTGAGTTTTGACTCTGAGAGTAATGAGCTGTGTGACCTTTAGCAAGTTGCTTAACTTCTCTTATGTTTCCATTTCGGGTTATAAAATAAAGAAGTTGCACTAGATGATTTCAAACTATTTTTTTTTAGCCCTAAGTATCTAGGCTTCTACAGCTTAGTTTCTTTCTAGAGCTCATAAACCCATCCACTGGATTCTGACTTATTGAGACAAAAACTCATTCATGAGACTAGTGTCCTGTTTAGTTTGACATTGGAATTCACTTAAAAATGAAGATTACCTGGGTGATTGAAACACATATTAAATCCCCACCAAAGTCAAGGGGAGATCATCGCTCAGCACGTTATTAATTTCAAACGAATCAACTTGACAGTTTGTGGTTGATAGCCCGTTTCCCTGTCATTTTCCATTCTCTAAAGCATTCTTCTTTCCTTGTCCTCAGATTCATCTGAGAGCACTGTGACACTCTCAGGTGAATCTACTCAGTACCCACCCCTCCGATCTCTACCCCAGCCGGAGGGGGACTCTAACAAAGAGACACAAAGCCCCATCGGTTAACAACCAAACACTGACTCTCACAGGAAGTAGATCTTGCTTTGTTTTAATAAAAACAGTCTTAGAGCACATACACACACACCAACCACACATGGAAAATATGTGTCATTTGTACCTTTGCCTGGAGGAAAATGTTGATGTTGTACCATGGTTAATAGAAATGAAATCAACGTTAAATCTCTAAATGACTTTTCTCTGCAAGTGGAAGGGGTGCACAGTTTAGGACTCAGAGGAGAAAGGCAGAAGAAACCTGATCTAAAGTGACTTGGCATTTTGGTTCACCAGGAACCAGAGTGCTGAGAGTCAGATCTTGTGAAATAGAAGGGAAGGCATCTGAACTGCCTGAAAGAGATTACAAGAAAGATAATGGACAATTACATCAGCAGTAACTCAAACCTGCCATGAGGCTCAGTCGCTCTTCATTAATAATGGGGATACTGGCAAAAAATGAAATAGATGAGTGAGAGGCCTTGACTAAGCACACACACTTTAGCACACGATCTGCCAAACAAGTTTGCATGTGGCATGTTGTAACTTTACTACTCAGAATCATAAAAGAGCTGGGCAGGATTCCCAGAACATTGCTAACTTTTCTTTCTTCTGTGGTCCACATATTATAATTGTATGATTTTTTTTTTCCCAAAACCATTTTCAACTCTAGAAATGGAGAGAATATGCAATGCACATGCTACCCAAGTTTAGACCTAGTTGTCTCCTGACAAGTTCTGCCCCAGCATTTAGCTCCTATGGGAACAGTGAGGGTTTACAGTCAGAGATGAAACGGTGCTAGCACGGCAACTAAATTCAAGTCCCTTCATTTGGAGGGTTTGATTAACTAAAGGCTTCTTCAACCCAGCCCCACTCCCTTTTGGCAGGTGATCTCAGCAAGATGTAAGGTATCAGCCAACTCAGCTTCCTTTCTCTTCACCCTCCAAATTTCTGGGGATCGTCATTCATTTTCACGTCCCTTCTTCCATCTCAGAGAAAAAAAGCATCCTTCCTCTCCTCTAAGCCACACCCACCATTTATGCCCTGAATCCCGTCTCCTCTTCTTGATTCCCCAGTCTGACCATGCATACGGTGTGTGGGTTCATAAACAGAATTATGCATCTCCTTCCATGATTTTCTCCTCTCTACCCTCTGGCCCACAAGTATGCCATCACCCCACGCTTCAGATCAGAAAAATGGGTTATTATCTGCGTTTTAGCAGCCTGCACCTCAGAACCCCCCTTCCCATCTCTGTGCTTGAGGTAGTTCAGAGGTCAAAGCCACGGAAAAGGAAAAAAAGAAAAACAAAAGCAACCTGGAGAATTTATTCCCTTACAGATGACTTCTCCATCTTTCCACCTTGTGCCATGATCTGCCTGCATGGACCTAATTTTCAGAGTCCTTTTAACATCTTTTAGCAAAGTTTCATCATTGAGGCAGGTCATTTTTCTTATTTTACCTCTCCTGTGGGTCTCATGGCTTTTAAGCAAGTCCCTCCTTTCTAAAGCATCCTTCTCTCCACCCTGCCTCCCTACCAGAGTTCCATCCTGCTCTCTCCTTCGTTTTCTCTCCAAGCTACTTGAAAATGTACTTTTCCACATGAACTTACACTCCTTTTCTGGCAGAGGAGGGCACGCCCACCACAGCCTTCCTCTCCTATATATTGCAACTAAAAACTCTGGACAAGATACAAAAAGTAACTACTTGAGAACTCTGGAAACTAAGCCCATATCAACAGGGCACTTGAATTTCCCAGGTCTTTTTTCCCCTTTTCTCCCAGCTTTGCCCTGAGGGTGACCCCAAGCACAGAACTGGGAAGGGGTCAGCATTGCAGGTACCTAAAACTGAGCTAATATTCCCACTTTCTGGACTGAAAGCTGGAAAAGGGGGATTTGTGGGCCAGAGAGTGTGGAGAAGAGAGAACTACACAAGAGGATCCATAATTCTGTTTATGAACCTGCACAAGTGCATGTGTGGATCAGACCCAAACCAACATAGTCAAGGCTTTGAGAACTGAACTGATATTTAAATCACAGCCCAACTCTTATTAATCCCTAAGTGGCACACACAAGGGACATACTCAAAGCAGCACACTAAAGGCTTTAAAAGCTCAACTGAGATTAGAACTACCGCCTGCAAAAGGCAAAACAGAACTTTCAGTGTGAACAGAACTAGGTATCAAACAACAACAAAAAAATCAACACTTTCGAGAGAATTAGAACAAGAATCTACATGACATAATATTCTTGACGGCCAGGAGAGTTGCTCAGACATACATAGAACCAGAAAAATGTGACCAATCTTCAAGGGAAAAGAGAAGCAACATAGGTCAACCCTGAGATGACCCAGATGTTAACATTTTCAGGCAGAGATTTTAAAGCAGCTTTTGTAACTATGATCCATGAAATAAACCTCAAAATACTTGCAATGAATGAAAAGAAAGTAGTTCTCAGCAGAGAAATAGAAACTATAAAGAGGAACTAATTAGAAAGTAAAGAATTTAAAAATAAAATATTTGAAATTTTAAAAATTTATTGAGTAGGCTCAACAGCAGAATAGAGATGACAGGAATAAAAGAATCAGTGAACCTGAAGATAGACCAATAAAAATTATCCAATTGGAAGAATGGAGAGGAAAAAATAAACTAAAAAGAGAGCCTCAGGGAGGTTTAGAACAATATCAAAAGGTCTAACATATATGTCATGGGAATTCTAGAAAGAGAAGAAAAAGAAAATATGAGCTGAAAATTTCTAAAATTGGAGAGAGACATAAACTTAGAGATTAAAGCAGCTTAGCAAACTCCAAGTATGATAAACTCAAAATCAACCACACCTGACACATCATAATCAAATTACTGAAAACCCAAGATTAAAAAAAATCTTGAAAGCTGTTAGGGAAAAACTAACACATTGCACACAGGGGCACAATGATTTGAAGGAATGTGAACATCTCAGAAACCATAGAGGCCAGAAGAAAGTGGATCAAGGTCTTTAAAGTGCTGAAAGACCAAGAATGAGGTGGGGCTTATATCTGAGAGAGATTGGCGTGCAGGCTGATTACTAAATATGGGTTCAGGTCCAGGAAATGGGACAGAAATCTAGAGATTAGTACTGGGGTGGGGCTCAGAAACAAAACAAGGCCTGGTTGACAATCAAGGCTTGATTGGCAACTGAATATCAGATTCACACACACATGCACACATGCACACACACAAGTGCATGTGTACACACAGGGTCCAAGAGGTCATTAGTAAGCTGGGGATAGAGGTCAGATAGACACAATTGCAGGAGAGGAGGGCTCTGGGGGCTGGCAGACCTGGCTAGACATTAACTCTTTTTTGTATATGTCCAAAATATCACACCTTTGTTCACACCATTCCCTCTGCCTTGATCTCCTACTTTTTCAACTCAATATGACTAATTTCCTACTTATCCTCGATGGTCTGGTTCACATGCAACCTCATTCATTCTGCTGAATACTTACTAGTACCAGGAAGTGAATTTCTCCATAAAGACTTCCCAGGTCTTCCCACTGAGAGTAATGTCCCCTTCCTCTGAATTTTTACATCAATTCATTGTACTCATTTTACACTTTGTGTTAGAGTTAGCTATATGCATGTACACTATATATTGCTTGAGGTTAGAGATTGTTTGTTGCTTTTTACTCATCTTTGTGTTACCACCAGGGTCAATCATGGTAACTTAAATGTATTCCTTGTTTAGTACTTTAATGAACAATGTGACCATATACCTTTTTTCCCCAAAACCAATTAAAATACTACCAGTCATTAAGAGTAGCATGAATTGCTTATATTTTTTAAAAATTGCT
Source organism: Kogia breviceps (assembly GCF_026419965.1). Classification (NCBI taxonomy): domain Eukaryota; kingdom Metazoa; phylum Chordata; class Mammalia; order Artiodactyla; family Physeteridae; genus Kogia; species Kogia breviceps. Next base: position 94,635,595 of record NC_081319.1, read on the forward strand.
TGATGAAACAACAGTCTTTATTCTAGTTAGCAAATGGCACAAAAGTTAGAAGACAAAAAGAACACTGATATTTCTTAGAATTATTTCTCACAATTCTCTGGCATTTACCCAACCTCAGAAGAATCACAGAATGTAGATAGGGCTGGAAGAGAAACTTAAAAATGAAAGACCAAACTCTTATTTTACAAAGTAGAATACTGAGAGGTTAAAAGGCGGATCCAAATCCCACACTCATTGAACCAGACTAGAATCTAGGTTTTTTTCAGCTCTCCGTCTGAAGTTCATGCTTCTTTAATGCTGCAAGGTATAGTCTTATTGAAAGAACAGAAGACCAGAGATTGTTTGATTAACATCCTTGAAGAGGCTGGTCTTCTCCTTCCACAAGATTAAGGCGCTATTATGAAGGTTATCCTAATGTTTGGCTCGCCCTTCCTGAGTGTCTAAGGCTGGATACAGAAGCTGCTTCTGCCTCACCAGCTACTCACTGTTTATAACCCCATCACTTGAACTACCAGAGAGTTCAAAAGAAGCCAGTTATGAAACAAGAGGGAAAGCATGGTTGGAGAGAAAACTCGGCATCTCATGATCTCAATTCCTTCAAAAACCAAGTTGAGGATGCTGCCAAGCCCTTATTGCCTTTGTGGCCTCAGTGTTTCTACTTGTGAAAGGATGATGAAGGTGCCAGTAACTCTAGAAACAGAAATGGAATGCATATCAACTGGCCACCAAGTAAAACAGATTTCAGATGCAAATAGAAACAAAAAGCTGGGGAAGTATGAAGAGTTTTAAGGATAAAAGAAAAAAAAAAAACTAAAAAGATAATCCTTTTAAGAATCTGATTTTTTTTTTTTCTTAGTCATTCCCAAAGTAAGAGGGCCAGGGTAATACTGACAATGCTTAACTCCAAAATAGATGAAAGGTTAAAAAAAAAAAAAGAGGCTGCTCTATTGAGGAAAAAAGTCCTGAAATAACCTATCACTGGTGTTCAGAAGTCACAAGGTCATCATTCATCTTTATAAAAGGAGACACTGAACAAAGACAAATAAGGTAAAGCATTTACTTTTACATAACGCCAGGACAGGTAGAAGAAATAGCTATAATTCCACAGGCCTTGAGCATGACAGAGAAATATAAAGCTTTAGGAAATATCCTATGAAATGCTATACTTCTGGTTTCAAAAAATGCTTAGAGCCATCATGAAAGTTCTTTTAATACGGACAGAAAATTTGTTCACTATTTCTTTTAAATTCTTTTTTTGTCTTTTTTTAAATTGAAGTATAGTGGATTTATAATGTTGTGTTAGTTTCAGGTGTTCAACACAGTAATTCAGATATATATATATATATATATGTATATATATATATATATTCTTTTTCAGATTATTTTCCCTTATAGGTTATTACAAAATATTGAGTATCATTCTCTCTCTCTTTTAAATTATTTAAAAAAAATTTTTTTTTCAAAATCCTCCACTCTACTCTTTGTCTTGACCTAAGATTAGTCAGGGTCAAACAATCCATAACTTCAGAAGTTTACATCTACTTTTACCACCTTTGGCCTTAATATTTATTAACTTCAACACAGAACAATGTATGACTCTGACAATAGCTAACATTACTGATTCCACGAGCTCTCCATTTATAATTGCCTTTGTGGGGTTCTTGTAAATTGATATGCATACACACAGGCACACAATCTTACAAAATGAGGAATGGAAAAAAATTTAATGGGTTTGTCCAGTGAAAACTTGACATAAGTATACCTCTAATGGCAGAGGTAAATGTATAGGGGACCAGGGTCATAGACTAACCTGTAACAAGAATAAAATCTCTTCAAAACCTCCTGTTTATCAAAAAACTTATGTAAATTTAAAATTGTACACCATGACGTATACAAGATTCTTTTAATATTAAAGTAATATTTTCCTCCAAAATTTGCTAGTTGAATGGCATCCATCAATATAGTAAAACAAAAAGAAACCAACAACACTTTTGATTCAATCTTCTGGCTATTTTCAGGCCAAGTGTTTTGGTTTGTTTTCTCTTTTGAATTATTCAGATCTCCATGCCCAGTCATGCCCTGCACTTTGCAAAAGTATAATACTAAGAGATCCTAAAATTTTTTATTAACTTGCAGATTTTTCTGGGGCAGGAATATCATTTAAATGTTCCCTGAGGAGAAACCAAATGAGAGGGTAATTTTCCTCTGAGTTTTCAATTGTAGCTGATAGTGAATGGGAAAATCACTTCTCCCTTAGATCAACTTGGCTATTTGTGAGCAGAAAATAGTTTTAATTATTCTGCCTATGCAACCAAGATTTCTGGGACAATCACAGTTTCACTCTTTTCAATAAATGTGAATTTCCATTACACTTGCAGGAAATTGTCCAACACGTGTACTCACATAGGTGATTAAAGTCCATTGTAGAGAGCTGTTCACTGCACCCTTGTGGGTAATGGTAAAACTGGAAATGAGTTAAATGCCCTTCCGTAGGAGGATGAGTTTAAGAAATTTCCATTCATCCGTATAGTATAATACCAAGCAGAATCAGGTAGAGCTCCATGTACTGGTCTGGAAGAATATTCAAGATACATTGTTCATTGAAAAATATCAAGGTACAAAACAGATGTTTAATTATACTCCCATTTGTGTCACACTTTGAAAATTTCAACCATATATGTTTATAAAGGGTTAGAAAATGTCTGGCAGGACATATCAGAAACAAACAAATCCAAAAACTGCCTTCAAGGTTGGGATGAAGGGTTAGGGATAAATGGAGACTTTTATTTGTTCCTCATATTTCTTAACTCCCAGTATTTCTACGTCAACTTCTATGAATTAAACTCTCCCTGATTCCTCCAATTCTCCTCACTTTCCACCATGTTTGAGACCCTATATTGTCATAACTCATACAGTACTGGCCACAAGATATGAACTGCATGAGACTGGTATGAGATGGTTGGAAAAGTAAAGAAGGTAGAGGTCACAGGACTTAATTAGCTACGGGGTTGACTGAGGGCTACAGCCTTGGGCCGATGGTAGTATCTAGAGGGATGAGGTATTCCAGTCACCAGCAATGTCAAGACAGTCCTGATCAGAGGTGGGTTAGGAACTGTCAAGGAAAGGTGAGTAAAAAGGATAAATAAATAAGTGCTAACTGGAGGAGTCTCTTTTTAAATTTTTTTTTAAAAACTTACTCAGAAGGATGCATTATCTGTTAGTAAGTAGTGTAAGTAATTATCTTTAGCGTGGAACTGGTATATTTTTGGCAATCCCGCTGAAATGGTGTAAACAACATTTCCTGTGTCAAAAGCAGAGATCCAAGTCTGTTTTAGAATGGTCCTAATCTCCATCTATTATAATTTCCACCAATAACTTGTCTTTTTATATATGCTGGCATCTGTGTGAAAGACAGCATCCCACTTTGACCAAGTCTCCATCTGGTGGCAGGCGGGGGAGCAGGAACGTAGACTGTCACTTTATGCAGATGGATTTCTATTAATACAAACAAGTGACCCTAAAAGAGAAATTGGCTCGCTCCAGCAGAACTTTAAGAAGATTGTTCTGAATTTCCTGAAAGCAGGTTATTTCTAAATACATGGTGTTGCCTTTTAAACACAGATCAGGCATTTTTGTCCTTCTCAGAGCTGGTTTTATAAAGTTGGCTTGCTGTTCTGAGCCCATTTGCTTGGGGAGGGGGTGGAAGGAAGTGACTGCAGAGAGAGAGAGAGAGAGAGAGAGAGAGAGAGAGGGAGAGGGAGAGAGAGAGGGGGAGAGAGGGAGATCTTGCAGGAAGAGCCCCAAGTTTTCCTATCGCCATTTCAGGACTCATCAGTTATTGAATCCTGGAGAGCAAAGCATGGGGCAAGGAGAACTGAAGGGAAGGGAAGTGGTTTCACCCATCATGGCTACTGGCCACCCTCTTTTTTCCTGCCTTACCACAAGAACATGTAGCTTTAAAATATACTCCAGTGCATCCATCAGGTAAATTTACAGTCTGAACTTACACGAGCAAACCTTTTCCAAGGGAGTCTGCTTTTGAAGATTGCTAGAAAGGTTTTCACTGGCTACTTCCGCTTCCTCTGTGAGCCACCCCTGGCCAGCCATGGCAAGGAGGGCACCAGCTGGGCACTGGGGAGACTCACCAGAATAACAACTTCTAGTTGTGAACAACCCAATGGCCCATCAAGAGAGACTGAGTGATGCTATACCCACCCGTGCAACAAAATACTATGACGTGATTAAAAAAAGTATTTTGGAAGAGGTTTGTTGTTGTTGTTGTTTTGCAGCACGCGGGCCTCTCATTGTTGTGGCCTCTCCCGTTGCGGAGCACAGGCTCCGGACGCGCAGGCTCAGCGGCCATGGCTCACGGGCCCAGCCGCTCCGCGGCACGTGGGATCCTCCCGGACTGGGGCACGAATCCGTGTCCCCTGCATCGGCAGGCGGACTGTCAACCACTGCGCCACCAGGGAAGCCCTGGAAGAGGATTTTTTTAAACTACAGTTATTTCAGTACCATTTCAGGGCTTTTGCCCTATGTTTAGGCCTACTATTACATACTTAGTGTATTTCTTTAAATTGTCTCAGTTTTTAAAACATATATTCCCGCCTATCCTGATCCTAAGCAGTTATATCTATGACATGAGTTTGACGTGCTCATTATATTTTTCAGTACACAATAACATAAACGGATAAGTATTAAAATAAAAAGTGTTCAACAAAGTACCAACTAAAATTGTCCTGAGTATCCCCAGTGGTACTCTTCCCACCTTTTGGAAGAACCCTGCTTTACAGGAATATTTGGTATCCCTGGAGGAAAGCCTATGCTGTTACCTGAAAAAGAGTAAACACAGAATGCACTGTTTGATCAAAATCTTGTGGAAATAATGTGTGTGTGTGTTTGTGCAAATGTACATATGTACCCCAACATGTGAATAGCCTTAGCTTTATTAATATGTAATATGGTCTCAGATTGAGTTATGTATTTTTTTCACAAGTGCCATCTTTATTTAAAAATGACAACCCATTGGCTTAATTTTAATAACAACTTTATTGAGATATAATTCACATACTAGAAAATTCACACTTTTAAAGTAAAAATTTTTAAAAGCAATCAGTGTTGGTAACATTTAAGGCATGGGGAGAGCATGAGGAAATGGGTAGGGGCTGTGGCAATAGATATGGCTGTTTTGGTTTGCTGAGATCAGACGATAAAAAGTGTTAATGCCCTGTTCCAGCTGCTAGAATTTATCCTGGAGGTTATAGGGAGCCATTAAAGAATTTGGGGCAGGAAAAAAAATAAAGTAAAAATTCAGTGTTTTTAGCATATTCACAAAGTTGTAGACCATCAACAATATCTAACGTTAGAACATTTTATCACTGCAAAAGAAACTCTGTACCCATTAGAAGTTATTACCCCATTGTCCCCTACATCCAGCCGCTGGCAATCACTAATCCACTTTCTGTCTCTATGGACTTGCCTGTTCTGCAAATTACATATAAATGGAATCATGCAATACATGGCCTTTTGCGATTGGCTTCTTTCATTTAACATAATGTTTTCAAGGTTCATCTATGTTGCAGCATGTTTTAGTATTTCAATCCTCTTTGTTGTAGAATAGCATCCCCCTGCCTGGATATATTATATTTTTATTTATCTATTCATTATTTGGTAGACATTTTTGCAATTTCTACTTTTTGACTATTATAAATATTCTGCTATGAATATTTATGTACAAGTTTTATGTGGACATATGTTTTCAATTTTCTTGAGTCTGCTTTTCCAGAAGTAGAATTGCTGAATTATATAATGACTCTATGTTAAACAGTTTAAGGAACTACCAAACTGTTTTCCAAGGTGGCTACCCCATTTTATAATCCCAGAAGCAGTGTTTTAGGATTCCATTTTCTCCACATCTTTGCCAGCATCTATTACTGTCTGTCATTTTGATTTTAGCCATCCTAGTGGATGTGAAATAGTTATTGTGGTTTTGATTTACATTTCCCAGGTAACTAAGGATTTCAAGTATCTTTTCAAGGGTTTATTAGCCATCTGTGTGTCTTCTTAGGATAAATGTCTATTCAATCTTTTGCCTGTTTTTCAATTGGGTTATTTGTCTTTTTATTATTGAGTTGTAGGAGCTCTTTATATATTCTATACACAAGTCCTTTATCAGATATATGATTGCAAATATTTTCTCCTGTTCTATGAGTTGTCTTTTTTCTTGATAGTGTCCTTTGAAGCACAAAAGTTTTAAATTTCATTAAGTCCAATTACATTTTCTTTTGTTGCTTGTGGTTTGGGTATCATATCTAAGAATCCATTACCTGATTCAGGGTCACAAAGATTATGCCTGTGTTTTCTTCAAGGAGTTTTATAGTTTTAGCTCTTATATTTAGGTCAATGATCCATTTTGAGTTAATTTTTGTATATTATTTGAGGAAAAGGTCCAATTTCATTCTTTTTCATTGATAGCCAGGTGTCCAAGCACCATTGGTTGAGAAGACTGTTCCTTACCCATTGAATGGTCTTGGCACCGTTGTCAAAAACCAGTTAACCATAAATTTATGGATTTAGGGAATTCCCTGGCAGTCCAGTGGTTAGGACTCTGTGCTTCCACTGCAGAGGGCACGGGTTCAATCCCTGGTCACAAAACTAAGATCCTTAATGCCACGTGCATAGCATGGCCAAATAAATAAATAAATGTATGGATTTAATTCTGTACTTTCAATTCTATTCCATTGATCTATATGTTTAGCTTTATGACAGTACCTCATTGTCACAGTTATTGTAGCTTTGTAGTAAAGTTTGAAACTGGAAAGTAAGAGTCCTTTAACTTTGCTCTTTTTCCTCAAGATTGTTTTGACTCGTCTGGGTTCCTTGAATTTCCTTTTGAATTTTAGGGTCACCTTATCAGTTCTGCCCAACAAAAGGCAGTCAGGATTCTGATACAGATTGCATTGAATCTGTAGATCAATTTGGAGAGTATTACTACCTTAATAATACTAAGTCCCTTGATCCATGAACATGGGATATTTGTTCATTTAGTTAAATCTCCTTTAATTTCTTTCAACAATGCTTTGTAGTTTTCAGTACATAAGTCTTACACTTCTTTTGTTAAATTTATTCCTAAGTATTTTATCCTTTTCGTGCTATTATAAGTGGATTCAGATTGAGTTTTACTTTCTCCTTTTCTAAAATTTAAAATTATTTACAAAATATTCTTTATTATTGTCAATAATACTCTTATAGGCAGAAAGAATATGAAAAATAACAATTTTGACCCCAGGAAGAACTGGGAACCATAGACATGGATTTTCCGAGAAATTTTTTTTTTTTAATGTCTGAATTTGTGTTGTAATTTGATTCAAATAATTCATGTAGCCTCTAATGGAGCTTGAGGAGTTGGCTTCATTCTTAACTGCATCTTTAGCCTATTGTAAAAATGGAAGTACAAATTTATTACTTGCAACATAACAGATTTTAGGCATTTTGTTTAATGAAAATGAAAGATGTTTTGTTGGAACTAAGATCAATAAATTCTCCCTTTATAACCTTGAGTCTATAAAGCAAGTCAAAATAAAGCATTTCATGGTCTAATAGAGTAGAGGGGGAAAGGAATGGGGATCTCAATGAGAAGGGAAAAAATGCCTGGTGGCTTCCAAATTTTGAATGTAACTGGCCTGACAGAGAGATTAGCTGTATCAGCTGCCGATGCCCTGACCTCACTCCAGGCTGTAACTTACCTTTCCCTTGCAGGTTTATTATATTCTAGTTTTAAATCAGATCCATCAGCTGAATCACCGGGACCCTTGAAGATCTCTACTGGAAGCCTCAGCCAGAGACTTCTTAAGTTTATGGCTTAAACCTGTCTTTTACAGTTTTATTTGTTTGTTTGTTTGACTGTTGGCTTTAAATCAAACAGGACTTGCTCACATTGGTGGTAGGGTCCATTTGTTATTAGCCCTTAGCTGTTTTAGTGAATATAGGTCTTACTTGGTTGTCGTAGCTGCTCCAAAGAGTTAGGTCACTCGTAACAAATCTAAAAGAGCTTCCTGATCATAGAGATAGTCCCCTGGGGAAGGCTAAAGCTCCACATCTAAAATCATAGTTCCCGGCAAGAAAAATTACAAGCCAAAAATATCCTACGTGGAAAATAAGAGTTCAGCTTCAACGGTCACTCAGATAAGTTCTTGGAAAAACGTTTCTTGTATAATTTAGGATAATCAGCCCTTACCTGAAAAGAGTATACCCTAAAACTCAAAATGCTAGAATATAAAAAAAAGAATGTCTACATGTATATAACTGAGTCACTTTGCTCTACAGCAGAGGCTGGCACAACCCTGTAAATCAACTCTACTTCAATTAAAAAAAAATTGAAACTCAAAATTCTTTAAATATGCTTTTCTGGCATCATCCATGCTTTCCAGTAGCCCATGTCATGGATTGAGAAAGCAGTATATGAGAATTTACACCCAGAAAACACTCATCAATATGATCATTTGACAGATTTTAATTTAGAAACAAATCTGAGCTTTCAGACACAGAGAACCAACAGAAGACAGTTCACAATACCATTAGAAGCCTTTTAACAGCTGTCAGCCTTCAAAGCAAGAGCTGGGTAAATTGAATCCCTTCTCCCAAAACTTAGACTTCTAAAGTCTTGTGTACTAATGTCTCTACCCCATTCTCTCATTATGAAAAGCATTAAGAAGCTAGCTAGAAATGCAGTCAGCTCCCATAGTATATATCTTTAAGACAGAGGTAGACAAGGCCTGCTGATGTAGCCCTCCTTACAACAGACCCATAACTTTCTTTCCCAACAAGAAACTGACCAGCATTCTTCAGCCTTTCAGGGACTGAGACTCTGTACACATCCAAAGAATGCTTAGCTCGCCTCCCAAGAAAGGAAATTGAGTCAAGGGGATCAGGTAAGAAAGGTCAAGATGTTCTGTATGTCTTCTTGAAGATGAGCAAAAAGATCTCACACTGTTTGAAAGCAAACGGATTAAAGGGTCAAGGCTTTAACCAAGAGTCTCCTCATGAGGTAGAATCTTGTGTGATAACATTTTCATCAGTAGAAACACTCAGGCAAATTGCTCTGCTCATCTCTCTCCAGGAAGCTTAACCCTACCCCTCAGCCAATCTCTTTCTCAGCAGTCCCAGAATAATACCCTGCCCTGTATCTGCGTGACTTCTTTGCAAGACCTTTACTCCAAAGATGGCCTGATAGGCCCAAATCCTTCCTTTTAGTGCTATTCTTGGCCCTGATAGGTCAGGCCTCGCCAACAGCAGGTCAACAAGTATAGAGCTGTTTCAGGTCATGTCCTCAAGGAGAAAATATGGCCTTTTTTTCTGACACCCAGAGTGTCTTCTGGTGACCATTCATCTTTTCCTTGAAAGTGAAAAGGTATATAAACATTCTGACTTTAAAATGTTTCTTTTAGATGTTAATATCACCCATTTACAGATTACCCCATGTTCCAGAAAATGCTTCCTTATCTGACTCTTCACTTCCTCCTTGTATTCTTCTTAAGCTTGAAGGCAGAGGAATTCTGATAGAAGCAAAGGCTCTGGCTACACTGATTTTTGCTGTCGTTAGAGGGTCAGCTTGTGGAATATCAGGTGAATGTGATTCATTTTATTCAGATAGCAAGAATGGACACCTCCTTTTTCTGGTCCAGCTGCATGATGGGATCATCTTGGTCTATCCTCTTATACCAGTCCTACCTACTAATGGTCACACAGATTCCTTTAATGTGGGGTATCACTCTGACAGTTTTCAGCATACATTAGCTTACTAAACACTTTTTGGAAAATTGAATGACAGATTTGGCAATGGCTCTTTAAAATTTCATCTACAGAAACTAAGAAAAGTGAAGATTTATCCCTATTGATCATTTCCGCGGGGATGTCTGCCTGAATCAATAAGGACAAAATGAACATCATGACAATTCACTGATGGCATATTGGGTGAGTTTGTTATGAACTTTGCTAATATTTCTAATCAAGGGCGAATAGTACTGACTAGTAATCTTCACTTTTTAGTTTTTCTCTATTTTCAAAATGGATATTTTAAATTGCATTGAACGACATTAGTTCTCCCCTTAAATCTACTCTGACCACAGTGGCAGGTGCTTATTTATAATTAAAAATCCTAATTGGATAAATAAAAGGTGAATGAATGAATCCATGGAACAAAAATGAGAACGTAACTTTAATTTGTCATTATAATATTGCTGCAAATATATAAAAATCGAACATATACACTGACAGCTTTAAAAGGTAACAAGGACACATGAAAATATTGATTTTGTTATGTAATCAAATTGAAGGAATTTTTCATCTTGTTATGTCTAACACTTATTGCAACAAAATAATACTACTACAAATGAATGAATCTGATAATAATACTCAAAACTAGAGATGTAGGATTATGAGAGAAGAAAGCTAATAATAATCGCAAGAGATGACTGAAAGATTTAAAGCATGCTTTCAAGATATCTACCTCAATCAACCTAACCAAAAATTATAGATAAGCTAAAACCCATATTGACTGTCCTCTTTGGATAAGCAGTATATTTCAGTTTAATAGAGACTTTTAATAAGGAAAGGGGGAAAAAATGGCAAGGTTAAAAAGAAAAATATCCTTTTACAAAATTGGATTATATAGAGCTTCAAAGTATTACATTTCACTGTCCGGGCCAACAGTAAGTGGAGATAGAAAGAGTAGCTGCCTCTGGTGTGACTTCTGCAAAAAGGTTACCAAGAGCATCAGTCTTTCTTAACTTCACGGATTCTTTCTCTCGACTTTAAATCTCCCACAATCTCTTAACATTTTGTGGATCCCAGTTTTGACTTTGGGAAAAATATCTGTTTTAAGCAACTGTTCCATCATCTGAAGCTGAGAAAGCTCCCAGGCTCATAGTGAGAATTGCTTTAGCTCTGTCTTAATTTGATGGTCTCCAATGTTGTGTGACTTCGACAGTTTTGATGAGTGCTCTCACAATTCTCTCTCGCTCACCTTCTTTATTATTATTATTTTTTGCTTTTATTGGAATTTTATTGGGATAACTGTAGATTTGCACACAGTGTAGGAAATGATAGAGATTTGTTATACACTTGGCCCAGTTTCCTTCAATGGTAACATTTTGCAAAACTAAAGTGTAATATCACAACCAGGATATTGCCATTGATACAATCCCCTGATGGTATTCAGCTTGAGCGTGTACGAGTCTGTGTGTGTGTGTATTAAATTCTATACCATATTGCCGGTAGGGCTTCCCTGGTGGCGCAGTGGTTGAGAGTCCGCCTGCCGATGTAGGGGACGCGGGTTCGTGCCCCGGCCCGGGAAGATCCCACGTGTCGCGGAGCGGCTGGGCCCGTGAGCCATGGCCGCTGAGCCTGCGCGTCCGGAGCCTGTGCTCAGCAACGGGAGAGGCCACAGCGGTGAGAGACCCGCGTACCGCAAAAAAAAAAAAAAAAAAAAAATTCTATACCGTTTTATTAGTGGCCTCCAATTTTTGTCAAATTGTTTGTCCTAGTTTTTTCCTCAGATGTAGTTCATTCAGGGTATTTTCAAAGTGAAATCCACCCCACATTTAACCTGGAATGTTCCACATCTGCCCCAAATTAGAGACTCATTGGTTTACTATTCATCTCTTCAGTGGTCTACATCAGCTTTCTTCTCAACATTACAGAAGACAAATTTTCTTGGATTTAGATGAACATGAGTCATCGCTGGGTTAATCTGTTTCATCTGAGTATAGATTCCAAATTTTTCATGGTTTATTTGTTCATTCAAAAAATATTTCCTGGTTGCTTACTGAGTCCTTAAAGTACTATCCTAGGAGCTTGGTGTACAGTGGGGAACAACAAACGTGATCTCTGCTCTCAGAAGACTTATAATCTACTAGACAGCCAGGACTGTGCCAACAATAAACTGCCAGAATCAAGTAGGTACAGATTAGCTGAAAGGGTGGTCATATTTTTTAAAAGTTCAATGCTGCTTCCTCACTTGCCTCAACAAACAGATGACCTTCATCTAGTCTCCATAGGAATTCATCTACCTAAAAAACAGGAGAATACATTACAAATAGAATTCAAAGAGAAACACTGCAATGATATTCAGCTTCTGTCATTCAACTGGATTATGCAGCCATGTACAAACCAAGCAATCCAAGCTATTATCTTATAAGATTTTCCAAACTCTTTATCTTTCCCTTTAGTGTGGCATTGGCCAAACTTGAAGGACCTAGTTCATAGAGTTCTTCTGATTGTAGAGAAGATACCACTTCCATCCTTTCCAACCAGGCCAGAAGCTTTATGGTAGGATGATGCAATGGAAGGAAACTTGGGGGAAAAAAACGGAAAGAAAAAAAAAAAAGAGTTGAACTTATACCACATATTCAAATAATAGTGTGAGTAAAATTTGCTATCGGGCTAACACACATTTACTAAGCAAAAACTATAATCACTGTAGATATTAGACAGTCTCCGACATTCAAATAGACAAAACCCCTAGCTACAGGTTGACTTATTCAGAATCTCAGAATATATTGTTCATCTAACTCTTTAGGGTCCACCTTTCTAAAATTCATTCTTCTACCCAGACTATGCTTAAGTTATTTTATGGTTGAAACTGCCAGATTGTTCCACCTGCCCTTTCCCAGTCCCAAACTCTAATCCATACTTTGAGCAAGGGTTTTCCACCAAATTCTTGTTCAGGTGCATGCACTGATTCAAAGTTCTTTTCTGAGTAAAATCTGGCTTTGCACAGATACCCTGTTATCATCTGTGTGCACAAATAGGGTAGCCCCCCATCTGGGCTAGCATGCAAGTCAGGATACTAAATTTGCACAACAGAATGTTGGCTTTGCCACCTGCATACCTGTTATCGAAAGCATATGGCTCTCTCTTTAATCAACAATACAAAACATAGGCTCTTCAAAGGCACTCCTAGGAGATTTCAGTCCTGCCTCTGATCCAGCCCTTGGCAAAAGCTCACTTGAAACATCTGATATTTGAAGGAGAGACTTTAAGACATGCTAACTGCACATTCCTTTAGGCACCTATGTTAAAACATTTCCTTCTTAAGTGTAAATATTTCAAAAACAATGTATCTGGATGCTCTCTGTGAGCCTCTCACAGAAGTTCTCTCTCTCTGTAATGGATTCTAATGGACGTAAATACATATTTACTTGTAGTTTATTTTGGCATCATTTGTAATTCTATATCTGATGAGCATATTTACAAACAAGGATGAGGGTGCAGAAAGCTGGAGGGACCTGTGTCCCTTATGAATTGATGGAGTCACCATATAGCCCTCACTTGCCTATCTCTGAAACTACTTTTATCCTGAGAAATAAAGTTCTGAATTATTCAGACCACTGTTATTTTGAGATTTTTCTGTTGAATGTAGTAAGATAGAATCCTGACCAACAGCCTGCACTGAAAGAACAAAGAGTCAGTAAAAACATAATGCAAGCCACATATGTAATTTTAAACTTTTTGCTAGCCACATTTAACAAAAAGCAAAAGTTAACAGGTAAAAAAGATTTTAATTATTTATTTTACTTAAGCTAATATATCAAAAATATTATCACTAACATTAAATTAATATAAAAATATACTAATTAATTATATTAACCCCTTATCAGATATAGGGTTTACAAAAATGGGAGAACCATTTCATAGGTTGATGGTTTTCTTTGCTTTGTGGATCCTTTTTAGTTTGATGTAGTCCAACTTGTCTTATTTTGTTTTTGTTGCCTATGCTTTTTGTGTTATATCTGAGAAATAATTGCCAAGACCAATGTCCAAAAGCTTCCTCTCTGTTCTCTTCTGGGAGTTTTAGGTCTTATATTTGTCTTTAATCCATTTTGAGTTGAGTCTCACATTAAGCATTCTAACCAAAATTTTTTTTAATTAAAAAAAAAAAACCACTGAGATATTTTATGCCTTTTTCATACTAGGTCTTCAAAATCCAATGTGTACTTTAATTTACAGCACATCTCAATTTGGACTAGCGTATTTAAGATGCTTAAGAGCACATGTGGTGGGCTTCCCTGGTGGTAATGTGGTTAAGAATCCTCCTGTCAATGCAGGAGACAAGGCTTCGAGCCCTGGTCCGGGAAGATCCCACATGCCATGGAGCAACTAAGCCCATGTGCCACAACTACTGAGCCTGTGTGCCACAACTACTGAAGCCCACGCACCTAGATCCTGTGCTCCGCAACAAGAGAAGCCACCACAATTAGAAGCCCATGCACCACAATGAAGAGTAGCCCCTGCTCGCCGCAACTAAAGAAAGCCCGCACACACAATGAAGACCCAACACAGCCAAAAATAAATAAGTAAAAATAAATAAATTTATATTTTAAAAAAGGGCACATGTGGCCAGTGCCTCTAATATTGGACAACACATATCTAGGTAAGTATATGTGTGTGCATGCACATATGTGTGCACATGTATGTGCACGCTCACACATAATCCAACATGTAAACAGATACTATTACATGGGGGTAAATGCTTCAGCAGAGACATTTACCAGATGATTTGTGTAGCAAAAATGCAACATCTAACTCTGTCTGGAAGTAAAGAGGAAAGGGTCATAGAAAAGGGGAATTTATGAGGACCATTAAAAAAAGATGAAATATTTGTCAGCTAAATGAAAAGAAAAATATAGTCAAGAGAAATACAGCCTGTTTTGAGAACTGTAAATTTTTTCAATTGAGAAATAGAACTTGAATACAAAAAAATGGATAAAATATGACTTTATAGTAAACTGAATAATTAGAAATGAATTCTCATCCAACTATCACCCAGATCAAGAAATAGAACATTGTTATACCCCAGAAACCCACCATAAGCCTCTTCCTGGTCATACTTTGTCTCTCATCTCAGAAGTAGCAATTATCCTAATTTTAAGGCAGTCATTTTCTTGCTTTTCTTTATAATTTTACCATCAATATCTGTATCTCTAAATAATATAATTTACATTTACTTGTTGAACTTTTATAAACAGAATCATACTATATGATTCCTTTGTGTTTTGCTTCTTTCATTCAACATTATGTGTTTAAGATATGTACATATTACAGTGTGTGGCCTCAGTTTATTCCTTTTCACCTGTGTATAGTATTTTATTGTATAGATACACTGTAGTTTGGCCATTCTACTTTTTTAAAATTGAAGTATAGTCGATTTACAATGTTGTGTTAATTTCTGCTGTACAACAAAGTGATTCAGTTATACATATACATACATTGTTTTTCATATTCTTTTCTATTATGTTTTATCACAGGATATTGAATATAGTTCCCTGTGCTATACAGTAAGACCTTGTTGTTTATCCATCGTATATATACTAGTTTGCATCTGCTAACACCAAGCTCCCACTCCATTCCTCCCCCATACCGCCTCCCCCTTGGCAACCACAAGTCTGTTCTCTAGTCCGTGAGTCTGTTTCTTTTTTGTAGATAAGTTCATTTGTGTCATATTTTAGATTCCACGTATAAGTGACATCCTATGGTATTTGTCTTTCTCTGACTTACTTCTCTTAGTATGATAATCTCTATGTCCATCCATGTTGCTGCAAATGACACTATTTAATCTTTTTTATGGCTGAGTAATAATCCATTGTATATATGTAGCACATCTTTTTTATCCATTCATGTGTCGATGGACATTTAGGTTGTTTCCATGTCTTGGCTATTGTGAATAGTGCTGCTATGAACATAGGAGTGCATGTATCTTTTTGAATTATAGTTTTGTCTGGATATATGCCCAGGAGTGGGATTGCTGGATCATATGGTAATTCTCTTTTTAGTTTTTTGAGGGACCTCCATACTATTTTCCATACTGCACCAGTTTACATTCCCACCAATAGTGTAGGTGGGAAGGGTTCCCGTTTCCCCACGCCCTCTCCAAGATTTGTTATTTGCAGACTTTTTAAAGGTGGCCATTCTGACTAGTTTGAGGTGCTACCTCATTGTAGTTTTGATTTGAATTTCTCTAATAATTTGCCATGTTGAGCATCTTTTCAGGTTCCTGTTGGCCATCTGTATGACTTCTTTGGAGAGATGTTTATTTACGTCTTCTGTCCATTTTTTGATTGGGTTGTTTGTTGTTTTCTTATTGAATTGTATGAGCTGTTTGTGTATTTTGGAAATTAAGCCCTTGTCAGTCGCATCATTTGCAAATATTTTCTCCTAGTCTGTAGGTTGTCTTTTCATTTTGTTTATGGTTCCCTTTGCTGTGCAAAAGCTTGTAAGTTTGATTAGGTCCCATTTGTTTATGTTTGCTTCTATTGCTATTGCTTTGGGAGACTGACCTAAGAAAACATTTGTATGATTTATGTCAGAGAATGTTTTGCCTATGTCTCTTTTAGACGTTTTATGGTGTCTTGTATTTAAGTCCTTAAGCCATTTTGAGTTTATTTTTGTTCATGGTGTGAGGGTGTGTTCTAACTTCATTGATTTACATGCAGCTGTCCAACTTTCCAAACACCACTTGCTGAAGAGACTGTCTTTTTCCTGTTGTATATTCTTGCCTCCTTTGTCGAAGATTAATAGACCTTAGGTGTGTGGGTTTATTTCTGGGTTCTCTACTCTATTCCATTGATCCATATGTGCATTTCTGTGTCACTACACACTGTTTTGATTACTGTAGCTTTGTAGTATTGTCTGAAGTCTGGAAGGGTTATACCTCCTGCTTTGTTTTTTTTTTCCTCAGGATTGCTTTGTGCTTTATATTTTTCTCTCATAAGTATTATATACTTGGATTTGGTTTTTTATCCTGACTGACAATTTTTAGTGTTTTAATTGAAGCATTTCATCCATTTACATTCAATATAATTACTCATATAGATTGGGTTTAAGTTTAAATCTATCATCTTATCTTCTTTCTCACCTATTTTATGTTTTATTTTCTCTCTCCTTGCTTACTTCTGGACTGATAGACTCTATTTTATTATTCCATGTTCCTCTCTACTATTAGTTTCTATTATTTAAATGGTTTCCCTAGAAATTATAGTGAAGACCTATAATATATTAAATTCAAATATTAGTTAGTACAGTTCACTTCTCTCTAAGGAGTACAAGAGTCTTTAGCTTTATTTATCCCCCTCCCAATATACAAGTTACATTTGTTGTAAATGTTAATTATATATTTATATATATGACTGTGAAGCTTTTAAAAAACAAAATTCATGCCCATTTTTTCCAGATCATAACTGCCTTCAAAGCTAAAATATCTTTGACTCTTAGGCTTACATCTTTATATCTCTGAGTTCTTTCCTTCTTCTGAATTTGGTCTGAAGCTTTCTCAACCTCTTATTAGATTTCAGTAGCTTTAAATATTTTCTCAATCAGTAAATGAAATCCAATTAGGAGGTCCTCAAATTAGTGTAAATTAAAGATGATCATATGGAATGGAATGACAAGGAAATATTTAAGAAAGATTAATGATGGACTGGATTAGTTTCCCAAGTTCACATGAAGATAAGTATTCCTTTCATTCTACAATGATCCATACCTTCCATACTTTTAAGACCTTAATGCCAGGAAAAATTTGTCTTCCCATCCTAAGTTGTGTGTTTCTTTTTCTTCAAGTTAAAAATTAAATAATTTTATTTTCTGTGGGTGGGTAGCTAATGACACAGTTTAATGCTAAGTTAGAATACTAACTTAGCTTCTGTGCCTTACTTAGCTACTTTCTATTTCAAAATGGCTTTTTTCAAAAGTTTAAGCTTTCCCAGTAACTTTTGAATATAAATAGGAAAAAATAATAAATTCTAAAGTAGATCAGTTGACAAAATTAAGATACTAATTTCAAATATTTCTGTTATTAAGGGTTGTAACTGAGTAGCCCATTCAAACTATCTAATTATATTACATTATATTATGTTATATTATATTAATATAGTTGCATGAATTTGGGGAAATCATGATGTGATTTTTAATTTAATTTTTATTTTATGCTCAGCTCCACTATTCTCCACCTGTGAGTTCTGCTAACCTAAGGAGATAATCACTTTCACCTCTTTTGTTTCTTTTTATATGTACCACAATATTTTTAAATAATAGGCTTATACTACTATTTTATGATTTTTAAACTTAAGAATTTTTATCTTTCTTTAATGGAGATGAAAGTTTAGCTCCTTTACATTCTCTTTTCCATACATTTACATATACATAATTTCTTTTCCTTCACATTCCCAGCAATAGTTACTATGATTATGTTAAAATTGTTCAAACTGAGATACAAAACATAATATAAAAATATTTAGTTTCTTATACAGATTTTTGGGTTTTTTTCTGGAGCTGATAGTTGCCTTGGTGTTTTCACCAATGTAAACCATGATTTTTTTCTCTAAGCACTCCTATACAGATGTAAAATAAATCATCTTAGCATTAGCAAATGATAAAGAATTGTATCCAGGGCTTCCCTGATGGCGCAGTGGTTGAGAGTCCGCCTGCCGATGCAGGGGACACTGGTTCGTGCCCTGGTCTGGGAAGATCCCACATGCTGCAGAGCAGCTGGGCCCGTGAGCCATGGCCGCTGAGCCTGTGCGTCCAGAGCCTGTGCTCCACAACGGGAGAGGCCACAACAGTGAGAGGCCCGCGTCCTGCAAAAAAAAAAAAAAAAAAAAAAAAAAAAAAAAAAAAAAATTGTATCCATTTAATTTTTCCCTCATCAGTATGTTTCCTGAAACTCTTTAACCTCCTGATTTAATCTGAACTCTGGGCCCCTGGGCTTAACATGTGGCTTTCATCCTGGACCTTTTCTTTGCCACAATACTAAAACGTCTCTGATCCTGTGTTGATCTCTTGTTGCCTCTCTTTCTCTTTATTGGTTTACTCTCTTGCTTGGGTGGAACACATCTTCCTGTTGCTTCAGGAGAAAGGATATATGGAAAGCAGATTTTTGAGAACTTGAATGCCCCTGAATGTTTTTATTTTCTTCTGATACTGATTAATAATAGTTTTGTTGTACAGAATTTTAGGTTGGACTAATGTTTCCTCAGAATTTTCAAAATACCATTTTGTGGTTTTATAGCTACCTATTTTGCTGTTCAAAAAACCAGCTCCATATGATTATTAATCATTGGTCTTTGACCTTCTTTTTTCCCTAACAGCCTTTTTAACCTTACTCCTTATTCCAGGTTCTGAAACTTCACAATTATGTGAATTGTGAGTTTTTGCTTCATTCACTTTAGCCCTCGATGGGCCCTTTAAATTTGTAACTACATGTTTTCACTTCTTAAAATTTTTTATTTGATAATATCCCCTTTCATTTTTGTATTTTTCTCTCTCACTAGAACTTTTATTAACCTATTTGGGTCTCTAATTTTCTTTTCTCTTCTATTTTCCATATCTATGTCTTATTTTCATACTTTCTGAGTGAAATTCTCAAACTTACCTTCAAGTCTTCTGCTGAACATTTTATTTCTGTTATTGCATGTTATCATTTTCAAAAAACTCATATAGATTCAATTCCACAAACATTTGTGGAGTACTTAATATAAAGTTACTGTATTGCAGAATGCTTTATTGGGGACAGAAACAAATATAAAAATATCTCCCAATTCAAAAAGCTTATAATATATAAATATATATACAGGTATCTATAAAATAAAAGCTACATTAATTTGAGTCAAAAATCTGAAAATAGAGAGGGAAGACATGTCATCCGTATTTTTCCCATTTCTAAACCATAAGTTCAACTAATGAGACTATCAGAAAGTTAATTAAAAGATATTACTGATGATCATATTAAGCAAGCTGGCAAATTCTCAATTTTGATTGACACTACTCAGGGTAAACCTTTGATTGACATTAGTTCAGTCATTCTAATATGTGTCTCAGAGCCCATGATAGATATAATGGGCATAAAATTAAACTCTGGAGAAAATATATTGCATCCTGTTACAGAATTTTATGAGATCAAATAATAGAGCTTCTTAAAAAGTATGTAGAATGTTCAAATACTGACACACCCTACTTGAAGAGATCACTCAACTGTTTTTTGTCCTGGTTAAAAAAAGAATCCTCTAATCAAGGTCGCATATGGTATTATTCACAAGTCTTAAATCTAGTAATAGAATGGATAATGGGAAGACAATAAGGGATATTTCACAGTTTTGACTCAAAATGTCTGAGTAGTATTTATCATGGAGCAACATAAAAGAATTGCTATTTGACACAAACAGCAGGGGACTCCAATCCACTTTCCCAGCATTATGGAAACAAGACAAGGTTCTAGAAAAGGAACTTGGAAAACAGGGCTGTATTGCTCTGAGAGAACCCTCTCAAGTAAACAGTGGCTTTTCTTTCCCCTGTCCCCAGTTTTGTTGAGATATAATTGACATATAATATTGTATAAGTTTGAGGTGTACAACACATTGATTTAATATACTTGTATATTGCAAAATTATTACCATCATAGCTAACACTTCAATGTTACAAACTATCATTTCTTTTTTGTGGTGAGAACATTTAAGATCTACTGTCTTAGCAACTTTCAACTATGTAATGCAGTATTATTAACTATAATCATCTTGCTGTATGGTTAGATCCCAAGAACTTATTCATCTTATAACTGCAAGTTTGTACTCTTTGACATCTCCCCATTTTCCCCACCACTAGGTGGGCCTATAACCACCATTCTACCCTCTGGTTCTGTTCGTTTGTCTTTTCAATTCCATATGTAAATGATCTTATACAGTATTTGTCTTTCTCTGACTTATTTCACTTAGCTTAATAACCTCAAGATCCATCCCTGTCGCAAACAGCAGAATTTCCTTCCTTCTTATGACTGAATAATATTCCATTTTATATGTAACGCTGCAATGAACATGGGAGTGCATATCTCTTCAATATCCAATGTTTATTTCCTTTGTATATATACCCAGAAATCAGATTGCATACAGTAGTTCTATTTTTAACTTTCTGAGAAAACTTAATACTGTTTTCTATAGTTGCTGTACCAATTTACATTCCCACCAACAGTGCACGTTTCTCCACATTCTCACCAACACTTATCTCTTGTATTTTAGATAATAGCCATTCTAATAGGTGTGAGGTGATAGTCTCATTGTGGTTTTGATTTGCATTTCCCTGATGGTTAGTGATGTGGAGGATGTCTTCATATATATCCGTTAACCATATGTATGTCTTCTTTGGAAAAAGGTCTATTCAGTTCCCCTGCCCAATTTAAATCTTATTGTTTGGGTTGTTTGCTATTGAGTTGTATGAGTTCTTTATATAATTTGGATATTAATTAACCCCTTATCAGATAAATAATTTGCAAATATTTTTTCCCTTTCTATAGGTTGCCATTTCTTTTTTGCAGTACGCAGGCCTCTCACTGCTGTGGCCGCTCCCGTTGCGGAGCACAGGCTCTGGACGCACAGGCTCAGTGGCCATGGCTCACGGGCCCAGCCACTCCGTGGAATGTGGGATCTTCCCGGACCGGGGTGTCCAGGCGTCCGGACCTGCGTCCCCTGCATTGGCAGGCAGATTCTCAACCGCTGCGCCACCAGGGAAGCCCCATTTCATTTTGTTGATTGTTTTTGTTTTTGTTTTTTTGCTGTGCAGAAGCTTTTTAGTTTGATGTAGTCCCATTTATTAATTTTTGCTTTTGCTGCTTGTGCTTTTGGTGTGGTATCCAAAAAATCATTTCCAAGACCAGTGTCAAGGAGGGTTTTTTCTTTTTTACAGTTTCAGTTCTCATTTTTAAGTCTTTCCAATGTGTATGGTTTTGTTCCACACAACCAAGCAATACTCTGACACCAGCTGGGCGTCCTACCATTCAATTCAATTCAATTCTGATGCTGTCTACCTGGAGATAATATCGGATCTCAAAGGGTCAGTCCTACAAGTCTCCCCCTCTCCCACTTCACATGCAGTTGCAAGCCCAGCTTGTCACCTGTGCTTCTGACCAATTGGCTATATATCAGAGGTTCCAACAACCCCCCTCTTCGGGTTTGATTAATTTTCTAGAGTCACTCTCAGAACTCAGAGAAACATTTTGCTTACTAGATTACTGTACCAGTTTATTATAAAAGGATATAACTCACAAAGAGCCAGCTGGAAGAGACACATAGGGCAAGGTTTGTGGGAAGGGGCTCGGAGCTTCCATGCCGTCTCAGAGTGTGTGACACTTCCAGCACCTCCGTATGTTTACCATCTTGGAAGCTCTCAAACCCCACCCTTTGGGATTTTTAAGGAGGCTTCATTACATAGGCATGATTGATTAAATCATTGGCCATTGGTGACTGAACTCAGTCTCCAGCCCCTGTCCCCTCCAGGAGGTCTGGGGGTGGGACTGAAGTTTCAATTCTAACCATTTCCAACCTTCTAATCATTTGGTTGGTTCTCCAGGAAACCAGTCCCATCCTAGGTTACCTTGGGCTTTCCAGAAGTCACCTAATTAACATAACAAAAGACCCCTTTATGTCTTTCATCATTTAAGAAATTCCAAGTGTTTTAGAAACTGTGCCAGGAACAGGGCAAAGACCAAATATATATATATATTTTTATTATAAATCAAAATATCACAGTCTTTAATCCATTTCAAGTTAATTTTTGTGAGTGGTCTAAGATAGAAGTCTAATTTCATTCTTCTGTATGTGGTTTCCCAATTCTCCCAACACGATTTATCGAAGAGATTTCCTTTCCCCACTGAATTTTCGTGGCTTCTGAACAGGAGCTTTTCATGCCTCAGTGTCCAGAAGGGGAAGCCAGTTGAAATTAATGGATGGGGGACATTGTTTTGTCTGCAGATATAAAAGATGCTCCCTAAGGGAGGTGCTGGCATTTGACATTAGTAAAGAAAGCCTAACTATTGTGTGACTGCTATTCTTACTTGAACTCCTCAGTTTCAAGGGCCCCTCATCACTGGGCCCAAGTCTTGGGAGTAGCTTTGAGTAAGTGGTATAGCAATAGCTTAATTAAACTTGTGTGGTCATGACCAATAGCACTGTGTCTGTGTTACCCAAGTTCAGTCAAGGAATAAATCTGCTGTAAGGGTATGGACAGCAAAATGAAGGCTGTTTCTACAGGGCTAGAATATATGGGTCAGAGCAGCCCATTTCATTGGCTTAACCGATTCAGATGTCTGTAAGGCTGACCCAAACAGCTGTGTGGAAGTTGGTTGTTTGCATGTCATAAAAAAATGAGCAGTTCATGTACTTAATAGATTTCTTCCTGAGAACATTATCTTTGTATCTTAAGAGCCTAACACACTGTCTGGCACAGCATGGCTGCTCCATAAATATTTGTGGAATGAATGAGCTCTAGGAAGTCTTAGACAAAGCAACTTAGTTCCATCGTCACTACCTGCTGTGCTAAAAGTCTCCTGGGCTGATTCCATATGACACTTAGGAGACCTGTCTTGTTTTCTTATATTGCATTTCATCAGCTCCTATTAGATTCAAAGAAAAGTTGAAATAGTTCTTGAGCAAATATTTATGGAAACCTACCATGTTCAAGGCACTGTTGGAAAAATAAAACTCTAAGATAGTATTTTCCCTACAATAGCTTACAGCCTTAAAGAGAAGATATGTACACACAAATACGTTCTCAGAATTATAGACCTCTAACTAATAAATGCATTCATATGCAGTTGTATGCCTCAAACTTATATACGTGGTAAGAAATAAGTCCCTCTTTAGTTTGATGCTTCATTTTGTTTAACGCTAAGATCTAAAGTGACTCTAAGCCCTCCCTGGCTATAAGTGACAGTCTTTTCCCTTACTAAATATTTCCCCAAAACCTCTGGAGTTTCTGTGCTGGGTAGTCTCCATTTGCCCCTCCTCCTATCCTCCTCTTTTGTCTGCCTGCTCTGAGCCCCAGGAGGCTGCCCTACACCACTGACTGTATCACTCAGACTCCAAGGTCCACTGGCATTCGGTTGGGCCAATGGAATGCAGTGGCAGAAGATGGGTGTGCAGAGAGAAAGAATGGGGTGTATACTCACTCCTCTTCCTGCCTGGGAGCTGTTCTGATAGCAGCTGCACCTCTCTCGACCACAGATCCTTTCTCAAGACTCACTACTCCAGCTCATGCAAGTCTCTGAGAACACTATTCATCCTTTGCCTCTGTCGTGGTTAATTTCACGTGTCAACTTGATGAGGCCATGGGGTGCCCAAATATCTGGTTAAGCATTATTTCTGAGTGTGCCTGTAAGAATGTTTCTGGATGAGATGACCATTTGAATCGGTAGATTAAGTAAAACAGATTGCCCTCCAGAGAGTGGCCTCATCCAATCTTTTGACGGCCTGGATAAAAGTCTGAGTAAGAGAAAATTATTTCTCTCTATCTGACTGTCTTTGGACTCACACTCAGACCGGAACTTACACCATCGGCTCTCCTGCTTCTCAGGCCTTCAGACTCGGTCTAGGACTCGGACTGAAACTCAGACCCTCTGTTAGACCTGAACGGTCTCCGAGGGATCCCAGCTCGCCCAAGAACCGCCAAGAGTCGAGAGTCGCTGCAACACGCAAGAGGTTTATTAGGAGCCGGTGCACCGGGGTTCCTTGGTCCTCACGCAGGAGGCCGAAGAGGAACCCCCCCCAAGCGGCATCACATACATTTTATAGCTTTCATTTTTCATTATGCAAAGTGTGGATATATCAAGGGTTTTTTTTCTCATTGGTTTGTTTGTTCCGGACCGGAGTGGGGACTTGGCTCTAGTTCCTTGATTGGTTGGCTGTCGGATGCCTACTTTACATTTACCGGAGTGGGGTCTTGGCTCTAGTTCCTTGATTGGTTAGCTGTCGGATGCCTACTTTACATTTTCGTGTTTTTGTGGTGGGGGGTTGAGTCACATGAGTTATGGTTGGCTAGGGCGACCTTTAAACTCTTTGGCTTAATCATTCTTATCACCCGCCATACTTGTTTGCTCGGAACGGTTTCTGCCCAGGGGGGACATTCCAGTATCTTATTGCCAGCCGAAAAAAAACTCAGAGCTCAAAAGTATCGATAGGGAAGTAGGGGTGTAAGTATAGTTAAGGCCCTATACCACCAGCTCTCCTGGATTTCCAGCTTGCCGACTGCAGATCCTGTAGCTTCTTAAACTCCATAATTGCGTGAACCAATTCCGTATGTCCGTATGTGTATATATATATACATATATATGTATATGTATATATGTAATATACATATATATATGTATATACATACATATATATCCTTTTGGTTCTGTTTCTCTGTCTAATTTTTTCTCCTGACTAAGACACTCCTTCAGATCTAGAGATGGTAACAGCTTCCTAGTGTTCTTAGCCTCTGGGTGCTTCAACATTGCTTGTTGGTAGCTTTAGCCCTGCCCATACCTCTGTAAATTGTCCCTTCAGTAAAGCTTCTCAGAATCTTGGTTGAGTGCATCTGTTTCCTGCCAGAAGCCTGAATGACACAGTTGCTCAGAACCATCTTCTCATTTCCTCTACCAGCTGGGAGGACACAGGAGTTCAGATCCCCCGAGGTACCTTATGGCCGCTCCAAAGCTGCTGGTCTGAAGACACTCCCACCCACTGATCTAGGTTTATTCAGCAATGACCATCTCCCTCCCTCACGTGAAGACTTTGTGTTATCTAGAAAATGAAGAATTTGGATAGTTCATCTAATACAATGGAATTCTGTAATATGGAAGAGCTAGAGAAGCATCTGATGTGTTAAGATTTTATTCTATTTAAATATAGAATGATAACAGGTTACTTATGCTCAGGGGTGCTTACTCTGTCTTAATCTTTCATGAAAATAAGATGGTAAAATGACAGACCACAAGAGGTAGCTGAAATAATCCTTTTTTTTTTTTTTTAAACTGTGTCTTTGGTACATTATGGGTCAAACAGGCTTTGGTCCCTTGGTTTTAAATTCCAGCCACTTTCAATACAATTATTTATTGAAGACAACATGTCCTTTGTTCCAAACAGCTGACTTTCATACTTTCGTCATGAAAATTTTCTTGTATCACAATTATTTGTTTGTGTATCCAGAGTAGTACACTTGTTCTCATAGCAAGACCTTATCTTATTTATCATTTTATCTCCAAAGCTATAGCTGTGCTACTACATAAGCATTTATTAAATGAATGAGTGAAAGAATGAATAAATGACA
Organism: Kogia breviceps; assembly: GCF_026419965.1. Classification (NCBI taxonomy): domain Eukaryota; kingdom Metazoa; phylum Chordata; class Mammalia; order Artiodactyla; family Physeteridae; genus Kogia; species Kogia breviceps. The sequence continues at coordinate 94,661,716 of NC_081319.1, forward strand.
ATGAACCTTGAAATGTAACTCATTTGTAAACTGAGAACTATGAAGCTTGAGTGGCACAGAGCAGTGCCTGGAGCCTGGATTTTTCTCTCCTTGCTATGAAGGGTCCTGCCTCTCACCTCTTTCCAGGTTATTTCCTACCTATTGTGTGTTGCACTCCTCTGAAATTGATTAGCAGCCTATGAAATTACCCAAAAATTCTGTGGCTGGCAAACTGCCTTTTACTAGTATAAGTAAAATTTGCCATTTTCAAATCCTTACCTATGAACTTATGATTCACAATATATCCCCTCTATTCTCCAAACTTCAGACTCATGTACCACAGAGAAATCTTTATTTCCCTCATTCTGATTATTTATTATATAATAGCAAATTTATAACTCAGTGATGGACCTAAGAATTTTAAGCCCCTGAGCAAACTTGTAAACTTTCCTTATCCCTTGCAATGCAGGGCTACTCTTGCTTTATATATATATATATATATATATATATATATATATATATATGCACCCACATACCCACCCCATATACATATATATATCCTATATATGTAATTTATTTATATTTAGTTATATATAATATATATTTATTATATATAATATGTACATATAATTTAAATATATATCTAAATATATTAATTAATTAAAGGGAGAAAATGGCAGTAACCTCTTTCCTCATTTTTGTGTGTTTTCCCCGTGCAAAAGTTTCAGAGTAATTAACCCTCAGCAGGCTGAACAACCTATGCGCAATCATTTGCTACACCTTTGGCTTATAGAGTTCAGCAGAAGTGGATGTTTGCTCAGTCTTAGGTAGAGATGCAGAGAATTCTAACAATTCTCCAGTGCTATCCCTTGTTGACTTGGAATTACTTTCAAGTATTACTAGCCTTACGTAAATTGTAAAATATCAGTGGCTTAACACAATAGGAGTTAATTTCTACATGTTTAACAGTCCAGTGAAGATTTCCTGGTGGGTAGACAGGTTTCACCCAGTGGTGATTCAGGGGGTCCCAGGCTCCTTCCATATCATGGCTCTTCCATCCAGGAGGGCCTGAGTCCTTGGAAACCAACAGCCAACTGGAAAAGAGCAAGAAGAATGTTCCATGAGAGGTTCCAGTTCACACTTCACTACAAAGAGCTCGGCCATTTGGCTGCTCCGAAACCCAAAGATGCTACTGCTCAGTGACAATTATACAATGGGAAATAAGGACACAGATTTTTCTGTGACCAAAGAGTTGACTCTGCCACGGGAAGCATGGGTACAGGGGATGTAATCCCAAATAGAATTTTTCTGTGGATTTAGAGTGGGGGAAGAGGCAGGAGTTGAATCCGAAACTCCGAATGTGAGCCATCTTCAGCACTTGTCCCTTCAATAATAGGGAAGAACCTTTATAGTCTATTACAAGTTATTCACCAAAGGGATGTTTCCTGTAAGCTAAAATTATACATAATGGCCCATCTCTGGGAACCCTGCCTCCCAGGTAATGAACATAAAGCTGAAAAACCTTTGTTTAGCTCACAGGAAACATCCGGACCAGATACCCCACCCCCCAACCTCCCCCAAAGCCCCCCACCCTCACCCCATCCACGTGAAGGACTGCAGGGAGGAAGTAATTAACACATCCCCTCTGGAGGCTACCTGGAACTAGGAAATGTTTTACTTTACTCCCTCCCCTTTTAGTATACAAGAAGCCTGCGTTCTAACTCAGGCAAGATGGTTCTTTGCAACATGACTCCACCATTTTCTCGGTCGGCCGGCTCTCTGAATAAGGTCGCTGTTCCTGGCCTCAACAACTCATCTCTCGATTTATTGGCCTGTCGTGCAGCGAGCAGTACAGGTGAGCTTAGACTCGGTAATGAATTTTCATGCAGCTAGCCAGCAGCCTTGCTGTTCGTGGCCTGCTGGGCCCCAGTTGGGGAGTCTAGCAGCTTCCGCAGCCACTTGTCCTGGGCTCTTTCCTTCAAAATTCCCCAAAGCAGCCCCCGCTTCCCCAGCGCTTGGCAGTTGGAGGAAGTAATCCACATTTGGAAGCTGACAGACTCCATACAGGAGGGTAAGTCGCTCTGGTGTGTATAGCCGGAAAGTTTTTCCTCTCGGTTTGGGGCTTTTTCTGCAGAATAAGCCAGTTTGTTTGGGGTACCCTGTTGGAGAGAGGAAATAGTTGCATTTTCTCTTCGTTTGGGGCTTTTTCTCTGGAATAAGCCAATTTGTTTTGTATTTGAGTGGGGTACCCTGTTGGAAAGAGGAAAGAGTTGTTGGACTTCTACCTGATTTTTGAACTGGTTGGTTTGTTTCTTTGGATGCTAGCATTTGTGTGTGCCACTTGTATTTTGTCTGTCTTGAATTTCTGTCTTTAAAAATGGGAAATGTTTCAACTATCCCTAAACAAAGTCCTCTGAGGTGCGTTTTGGATAAGCGCTGAGAGGAGGATGATATCTTATTGAAACAACGTGTGGCCACATTACCTGTTAGTATCTCCACAAAGGGTTTAGAAAGGGTTATCCTGGGACCCTGTGCACCGTGTACGACGACCCTTGATGTGTTAATTACATTGTTTGTGGTCTCCTGTGTCGTTGGTATATGTAAAACCCCAAGACCAAACTTGAGGTTTACTTTAGGATTTTCTGTTTGTCCTTTTGGGTTTTTCATTTCATTTTGTTTGGTACTGTTTTTCCATTTATAGCCAAATCAGCTTTGTGATATTCAAAACTTTTACTGATGTCAAATGGAGGAAAGGAACGGGAAAACCAAACAAAATGAAACACTTGTCTGTTCTTATCCTAGAGGGGACATTCCCGGGAAGAAGAGGAAGCTTCCACTTGGTTCCTAAAATCACCAAAAGCTGCAAATAGACATAAAAGTCTTTTCCATAAATATTAGTAAAAAGGCTTTAGTGATCTAGGCAAGTGACCTTGACTTGTCCCATCTGCCAAAAAGAAACCCAATTTGAATCCAACTTCTTTTGTAACTGATGGGTTTGACACTGTTGTACCTGACTCATGGCTGAAATTTTGGAATGGAAACTGTGAGGTCCCTGTGTTTGTACCTGTATTATAGATGTGTGGCATCACCAAAGTTAATTTGTAAAAGAGTTCTATTTAATTGGCTTAAAGGAAACTAAGTCCTTATATAAACATTCAAATATAAAAGAAACAGGCTGGAATGAATTTTGCATTCATGTGATCCAGGAAATATTCAGTATTGAATTAATATCTGGTATTAAAGTTAGCTTAAGTTTGTTGGTGTGATTAATATGGACATGTCTTTAGAGTCATCAGTATTAAATACAATGCTTTCATTGTACCTAGGTTTACTAGAAATCAAATAAGACCTTATTATTCCTGTTACAGAGTTTGTCAGCAAGAAAAATAATATGACAAAGCTTTTAAGTAAATAAAATAGAGGTAAATGAGGTGTAAGAGTTTTACTCCATAGGAATAATTATGTCTTGGGAATGTCTTGAATGTCTATCTAAAATAGTCTCTCCAGATTTTTGTAACTTAAAACTAAACTAAGTTGAATGAAGAGAATTCGTTGACTATCTGGGTCATTTTAAATAGAAAAAAAATATTAGAACATTAATTGCCGGGCAGGTCCAAGTTTTCCTACCTTTGCCTTCCTAGGAGAGGAAGGTATGACAAACAGTTGACAATTACTTGCTCCTTGGTTTTCACTAGAGATTAAGGTTTTAAGGTTAAGACTTACAAGAGAAACATTTCAGTATGCAAAGATGTAGAATGTGTGTTTTCAGTGAAGAAGGTATGAGGAATGAAAATGCATTTTGTTAAAGGGAAAAAGGTGGTTTTGTCCTACAGCTGGTTGTTTCTGAGGGGAAGAGAAAGTGAGAGACAGATAAATATGGATACAGAAAGTTATGAAAGGTTTGTGGAAGAGGCACACAGAGTTTTGTGCATGGTCAGGATTGGCTAAGATAAGATTGAACTTAATTAAGAAAATGAATTTTAAAGGTAAAGTGGTACAAAGCCTGAATTTGATTCTCTAAGAGGACAAAGTTCTTTAAATATTGAACTGCTTTTGATAACTGTGAGTTTCTTTAAGTGATTTGTATTTGCCTTTGTGATCTTTTATTATCACTCGTTAAAACATTTTGCAATTTTTGACAAAATTCCCAAAGATCAAATTCTAAATGAAGTTCATTTGACCTCTAGCTGACTTTGGGGTTTTCCAAAGGGTCCTTGAAACACCTCAAAGTATTTCCTCTCTCTCCAGCTGAGAGAGAGTAATATTAAACTAACTAGGCTTATTTGGTATGTTAACTCATGTGAGAAGCATTGTCAAATAAATGGTGATAATACTTCTTAGACTGTATCATATGGGTAAAATGTTATTACTATATACATTCTAGAAATTATATGGAACTCCTAAAATTCTGGTATATCTGGTAAATGATATCAGTCATAATTTTAGTAATTAAATTGTATGTCACAGTAAGTAACCGACTTTCTTTTCAGCTACATTGTATTCCCAGTTGGTTGATGTCAAAGCAAAAAGCCATCATTTTAATGGTTTTACAGTGGCTTGTGAATGACTCGACATCTATTTTGTGAAGAAGCAGGGAGGAATGATGAAATCCTTTATGTGCAAGTATTTGTGCTATTACATCAGAGAAAATAAGAAAAGGAAGAGAACGAGGGAGAGGATATGTCGTTTCAAGCCTTAACTCCTCCAGCCGAGATAGCTCTTCCAGCCTCTCTGGCCATTATGCCAAGATATCCATCCCTTCCACCACCTCTTGTTCCTATCCAGCCCCGGTTCCTGACACTGGGACTCAGGACTTGCCCTCCTTCTCAGGATCAATTAGAAAAACCTATGTTAGTTTCTGGGGCACAGGGACTTGGTCTGGTATCACCATCTAAGACCCGCTAGGGCACCCAGTTTGGGCCAGGAGCCACTTCCAGGTCAGGGCAGTTTCCATTGTTATTATCGCATATAGGGGGCTAAATGCAAGCGACCAGCCAGCTGGGTTTCTCAGACTTTTTTTTTTTTTTTCATGGAAAGGCATTTTATTTTATTTTATTTTATTTTTCTTTTTTAACATCTTTATTTGAGTATAACTGTTTTACAATAGTGTGTTAGTTAAAGGCATTTTATTTTAAACATAGCAGTGCATACATGTCAATCCCAAACTCCTAATCTATCCCTCTCCCCTACCCTTCCCCACTGGTAACTAAAAGTTCATTCTCTAAGTCTCGGACTTGTTTAATTGGAAAGATCGCAACCCTACTTTATGGGACTTGAGACCCATTTCAGACTTCTGACCTCGAGAAATGTAAGAGAATAAGTTTGTATTTTAAGTAATTAAGTTTGTGGTAATTTGTTATACTGACAATAGGAAACTAATACAGCTAGTAAATAGCAGCTTTCTAATAGCTGCTTGAATATCATTTTAGAATGAGCTCAGCATGGGTATGAAGAAAATGGTCCCTATTCTTCGTGGCCTTTTATAGAGGAAGGAGAGGAAGCTACTTTACCAAATGGTTCTTTCAAAAATAGGTTTAGGGGACCGGGGGCAGGGTTTATGCAGGAGGATAGAGAGTAGGTCTCTTGAAATTCCAAAAACATTGAGTTTAGGAAAAGAAGTAGGTTCCATAGAGTTTACTCCTTTTTTAGAGACAAGAGGGTTAAGAGGCAGACGTGCTGTCTTAACTAGCTGAATTAGCCATCTAGAATAAACAAAGCTCTACTCTTGAGCTCTTTAACCACTTTTTATAGAGCATATGTGGCTTACCAATCCTGTCTTCATGTCCCGCTCTTTTTAATGGAAAAATCACTTCCTGACACCCAGTTGTTAGTAGGGTCCCATGCTTGGAGAAGACTGGAGATTACCATCTATTAAAACTTTTTGGTTGACCTACTGCAATTTTGTCAGCCTATGAGCACACAAGCTTTGCAACCTGAGATGATCTTACCCACACTACAAATGCCTTTAAAAAAACCCACTCAGATCAAGCATCGCTTCTTTTTCAGACTACTCTCTATCGTAGACAATGATAGCTATTGGTTGTGAACTTCCCAGCAAGATTTCTTCCCTCTTCCTCTTATCAGAGCCTGCCTCCTAACCACAGGTGTAGGCAGGTGAACCAAGCTTGACTGATCAGTGTCCCTCCCTGGGATTGATATATAGACACTGGAATTTCTGGAAGTGACAATACCAATCTGGGGTTATCTTCCCACTATGTTAGTTGAGACTGTCCTGAGAATAACTCTGTACAGAGACTGCTATAAATGAGGAAAACAGAGCAGAACAACACTGTGACTATGGCATTGAGTCCCAAGTGTTAATCTCTACATCCCTATCCTATAGATTTCTCTTCAACCTTGTGAGCTCCATGTTCTTTACAGCTGCATAAACCAATTCATTCCGTTTTTGCTTCAGTTAGTTTGAATTGTGTTTCTGATTCTTTTGACAACTAAATGAGCACTTCTCGTCACATTAGAAAATATGTCAGTGTATAAAGGTTAAATTCTATTTCAGTGAATTCCAGAGAACCTACTTTGTCATTGGAGAACATACTTTGCATAATCCTAATTCTTTTAAAATTTATTAAGACTTGTGTGATGGCCCAGGAGGTGGTGCATCTTGATTAATTCTCCATGTACATTTGAAAAGAATGTGGATTCTGCTGGTGTTGTAGGATGGCTTATTCTATAAATGTCAGTTGGGTCAAACTGGTTAATAGTGTTGTTCAAGTCTTCTAAACTCTTATAGATTTTCTGCCTATTTGCCATATCAATTATTGAGAGAGAGGTATTGGAATCCCGACTATAATTGTGGATTCTCCTATTTCTTCTTACAGTTCTATCAGTTTTCACTTCATCTGTTTTGCTCTGTTATGAAGTGCATATACATTTAGGATTCTTATGTCTTCCTCTATGAAATTATCCCTTTGCTATTATGAAATCTTTCCTTTTATCTTTCATAATATTCCTTGTTCTGAAGTCTGCTATGTTGGATATTAATATAGCCCATTGATGCAACTTTCTTTAATTACTATTTTTATAGTCTATTTGTTCCATGCTTTTACTTTTAACATATATGCATCTTCATATTTAAAATGAGTTTCTTATATGTAGCATATAGTTAGGTCTTGCATTGTGATCCAGTCTGACAATCTCTGCCTTTTAATTGGAATATATTGACCACTTAAATTTAATGTAATATTTTATTTTATTGGATTTAAATATATCACCTTGCTATTTGTCCCATAGGTTCTTGGTTACTTTTTTCCTTTTCCTGCCTTCTTTTGGATTAACTGAGTATGTCAGGATTCCATCTCCATTATTGCTATCGTCCTTTATTTTATTTTTTAGTGTTGGCTCCAAGGTGTATAATATACATCTTTAACTTATCACCGTCTATATTCAAGTACTATTATATCACTTCCTGTATAATGTAATAGCCTCACAATAGTATACTTTCATTTCTATTCTCCTTTCCTTTATACCACTGTTGTCATACATATGACTTCTATATATCATCAACCCCAAAATATATTTTATTTATTAATTTTGCTTTAAGCACTTATCTTTTAAAGTCACTTTAAAATAATAAAACATTGTCTTTTATAATTACCCACATATTTTTCATTTATCATACTTTTTATTCCTTCATTTATATATATAGATCCAAATTTCCATGTAATATTAATTTCTTTCCACCTAGAGAACTTTCTTTAAACTTCTTGTAGCACAGTACTACTGGCAAAAAGTCTCTTAGCTTCTACTTGTCTGAAAAGTCTTTATTTGTCTTCAGTTTGAAAGATATTCTTAGTATAGAAATTCTAGGTTGATAGCATTTTGTTTTGTTTGTAAAGGTGTTGCTCCACTGCTGTCTAAGTTGCTTTATTTCTGACAGGAAGTCTACTGCCATACTTATTTTGTTATTCTGAACATACTGTGTCTTTTTTTTTCTCCTTGGTGCTTTTAGAGTTTTCTCTTTATCACTGGTTTTAAGCAATCTGCTTATAATATGCCCTAGTGTCAATTCCTTCATCTTTCTTCTGCTTGAGTTCATTGACCTTCTTGAATCTGTAAGTTTATACTTTTCATCAAGTTTTGAAAAAATTTAGTCAGCATTTTTTCAAATATTCTCCTATTCCTTCTTTCATACCTTTCCTCTGGAACTCTGATTACACATATGTCAAGTTTGTCAGTATTTTCCCACAGATCCCTGATGGTATGTTCACTTTTTTCAGGCTTTTAAAAATATTTCTTTCATTTTACGAGTTTCAATTGCTATGTTTCCAAGTTTACCACAATGTCCAATCTGCTGTTAATCCTATTCACTATAATTTTCATTTCAGTTATAGTTTTTCATTTCTGGAAGTTATGTTTAGTTCTTTTTTAGTCTTTCCTTTCTATTCTCATCATGTTCATCTTTTTCATAATATTCTTGACCATGTTTACAAGATTCATAAAGCTGTTTTAAGGTCCTTGTCTGCTAATTCCAGCAGCTCTGCTGTTTCTGGGTTTGTTTCTATTGATTATTTTCTTCTCATTAGGGGTGTCATATTTTCCTGGATACTTTGCATGCCTGTTAATATTTTTATTGGATACTAAACGTTGTGAACTTTATATTATTGGTTGCTAGATTATGTTGTATTCATTTAGTGTGGGACTTCGTTATGCATGCAGTTAAGTAACTTCATATCAGTTTGATTCTTTCATGGCTTGCTTTTGATAAACCTGAGAAGCCTTTAGTCTAGGACTTATTTAGCCTCAGTGCTAGGGAGAGCCCTTTCTGAACTCTGTATGCCCATTTATTACAATCTTTTCCCTCTGACAGGTGGGAATGTGACCTGTTCCTAGTCCTATGTAAGCTTGGGAAAATTTCAGCTTCTTTTTGGTGGTTCTTTACCAAACTTTTTCTGCCCCCCAAAAATCAAGAGACCTCTCTGCACATCTCTGGAGCATTTATATTCTCCCTCTCTGTCCCTCCCTCCCTCCCTCTCCTCCAGCGTATGTCTACAAATGTAGCTGCCTTATCCTTCCTGCCCTTCATCTCTGGCTTTCTTAACTCAACAAGACTGCTGTGTTGTGTTTGGGTTTCCCCAACCTGTGCTATGGCCTGGAAACTGCCTCCAGGTAAAAACTGCAGCAATCATATGACTCACTCATTTGCTTTCCTCCTCTAGAGGTCATCATCCTGCACTCCCTATTTTTCAGTGTCTGAAAACAGTTGTTTCATATAACTTATCTGATTTTCCAGTTGTAACAGCAGGTGAGCAAATTCTGTACCAGTTAATCCTTCACAAGAATAAGTAGGGTTTTTCCCACTCTATTTTGGTTGTGCTGTTTATTTAGTTTTGCTATTATTGTGATGGTTTTTCTTTTGTATGATATATCACATCACATTCAGATGTACAGCAAAACTGGTCTGTAATTGCTCTGATCTCAAGTGCTGAAGACCAGTGGAAGAGAGGGGGGATTAGAGACAAAATTTTAGCCCAATTTGGATGAATCATTCCATTGCACAGTTTAAACTGTCTCTTGAATTAGCTCAATTTTTGTTTGGATGAGAAAATAGTATCCAATCTTTCAGAGTTCTGCATCCCCGTAGGGTAACCAATATGTAGTAGTTTGCCTCCAAAGTGTTTCAGTTCTAGCACCCAAAGTCCTGCATCCTGGGAAACCTCTCAGTTCCAGGGAAATTAAAACAATTGGTCACTACATCCCTCCCACTTCTCTCCAAGTTGGTATCTGAGTGGTGAGGCAGCGATGTGTTTTTCCTATCCCTGTGGTTGCAGAGGAAAGATTGAGTGTGAGTCAAGTGAGCAGTGGATTTTTACTAGCCACTAGCCAGAACTAGTGAACAGAGATTCAACTGGTTACATTCCTGGTTATTCTATTGGAGCTGTAGCAACATGTCTAGGGAGCAATGGCTATCTACTCTTTTTTTTTTTTTAATTTTAAATAATTTTTATTGGAGTATAGTTGATTTACAATGTTGTATTAGTTTCTGCTATAAGCAAAGTGAATCATTTATACATATGCATATATGTATACATATATCCACTCTTTTTTAGATACTTCTCCCATATAGGTCATTATACAGTATTGAGTAGAGTTCCATGTGCTATACAGTAGGTTCTTATTAGTTATCTGTTTTATATATCGTAGTGTATATATGTCAATCCCAATTTCCCAATTTATCTCTTTTCCCCTTTCCCCATTGGTAACCATAAGTATGTTTACTACATCTGTGACTCTGTTTCTGTTTTGCAAATAAGTTCATCTGTACCATTTTTTTAGATCCCACATATAAGTGATATCATATGATATTTGTCTTTCTCTGTCTTACTTACTTCGCTCAGTGTGACAATCTCTAGGTCCATGCATGTCGCTGCAAATGGCATTATTTTGTTCTTTTTCATGGCTGAGTAATGTTCCATTGTATATATGTACAACCTCTTCTTTATCCATTCATCTGTTATCTACTCTTGATGACTAGGATATACTTCAGTCTCACTGGCACAAGGAACCCATGTTCCCATGAACTCACAGGCTAGGACTCCCATTCTTCCCCCAGCCCGAACCACCTGCCCCACAGCCTCAAGTATAGGGCCACTGTGTGGAAGCCCACATTGGCAAGCTCTCCAGATAGCACTCCTAGCTACCTTTGGCCTTTCTCCATAAGACTTGCTGGAAATACTTTATTTTATCCCCAACCTGGGAGTTCCCATGGAGCTTTTTCTGCCTCACCACACGATCAGAGTTTAGCTTGATGTGGTCACCCTCAGCTTGTTGTGAGGACAGGCAGTGAATAATCACCTTCCACAGTCTCAAACGGAAAGTGGGTCAGTCAAGCTCATCTGTGATCAGGATTTTTCTTAACTTAATATATCTTTCCAACTTGAAACTTGATCCTGGGAAGGGCTGATCTTGATGCATGTCTGACCATTGGTTTCTTCTCTTCCTGGCTCCTTATTTTCTCACCATTCTTGGGGAGCTGAGAAAGGTGGAATTTTTGACTTTTACTTCTTCTTTATCATTTGCTTCTACTACAGGCCTCAAGTATAAACTAAAACTGACCCACCAGGTATAACTCTTATAGCATAAAAGGTGGAGACTTTACAAAATCATAATACTTTTTTCCCTACCAATATAGCCTAGCTTTCTAGATGTACATGTCACAATTTTAATATTAACTCTCTCTTCTTACACTTTAGCTATAACATTTAAACTCTTCCCTTACCCCCTCCATGACCAGTCAAAAGCAAATTCAAAAGAAAATTCTGTTTGTATTTTACAATTACATATGATGTTCAAAACTTTACTTTTAACCTTCTTTAGTTTTAAATGTATTTCTTGAGGACAGTATTCTTTTGAATTTTCTTTTTTGAAGTTTTTGTCTTTCTATGAGTTTTGTCCTTTACATATGGGCATAACTGATACCCTTGTCTTACTTCTGTTATTAAGTTTTCTATTTTTAGGGCTCCTTGCTGTAATTACCTTAAAAACTTTTGTATTATTATGAATTTTTTTTGTTGGTTGTGATTTGTAAAGTAGACATCATACTCTTAAACCTGATAGTACAGTGTTTCCTAAGGTTTCATGGGTTGTAAGGGTTTTTATTTATAACTAAAGAATTCTCTCATTAAGTAAGTTTGGGAATTCAGGATGATATAAATTTTAAAATGCTTCTTATTGTAGTTCTTCTTATAATTTTTAGTTTATTAATGAATTTTAGGCTCCAAAAGTAGAATACAGGATATACCAAATTTATTTGATCACAGAATCCCATTTTCAGTGAACCTTTAGTGAAACAATTATTCTCAATTAATAAAAATTAATTGAGAAATGCTATGCTAGTGATTTCCTAGTATTTAAACAATATGCACATCTATTTATGTGAATATTAATAAATTAAAAGTATCTCTCATCGTCATCTGTGTGAGATATTCTTTTTCTCCTCGGGTCCATTTTCCATCCTTCTCCAATCTGCTTGAAGGCTCAGAGGCTGTCCTCTATGGACTTCTACTGGGTTCCCCCATCCTGAGGCTCTCAGCTGGGTCAGCCAGTGGGAGGCTCTGGCAGGAGATGGGAGGCTGTGAGGAAAGAGCCCGTTATTACTCTCCTGGTTCCCTTCCTGTCAGGCTGTGGGTTGGCAGTGCTCTTCTCTTGAAGGCAGCAGCTCCTGATGGAAAGCCAATTCTACAGTTACTGCTCCAGCTCCAGCTCTCTCTAGGTTCCAGAAACCATTCCATTCCCTTATCTCTTCAGGCTTAGGGGTTGGTAACAGCTACCTGCTATTACCACTGCCAAGGTGTTTCACCATCTATTGCTGGTTCCACATAACCCTGTCTAAGGTTTATGATAAATCATTTCTTCATTAATCTCTACTTGATTTCACCATTTGAGTGAGTTACCTATTTCCTGTTAGTTTCCTGACTCATATAATGTCTGTTTATAATGTTGAAATAAATTTACACTTTCTCACCCCCTCCCCCTTCCAACCACAATTTTTGTTAGTTAATATGGAATTTTAGATGGAATTTCAGAGTTTTCAATTGTTATTATTATCATTTATTTTAGGCTGAGATTTTTGTCTGCAGGAAATATTAGTGACATTTGCATTTCGTTTCTTCAGTCATACTTATTATTTAGAATAACTTTTGTTTAAACTGTTTGAAGGCTCATTTTTAGTGATTTTATGCTGGGTCTACTCCATTCTTGAATACTTTACTTTGCTTAATCACTCAGTTACCTAGAGTGATTGTCAGAAAGAATATATGAGTTGTATATTTTAAAAGTCATTGCATAGCTTAAAATATCATTCTGTTTCCTTCTCAAAACAATGCTTTGGCTCGGTATAAAATTCATGAATCCGCATTCCTTCAGTTCCTCTACATGATTTTTCCAATATCTACTATATTTTAAATAATGGAGAAGTAGTCTGGTGCCAACCCAATTTTTCTTTGAGGCCCTATATGACCAGCCTCCTTCTCATCACTGCCAGCCAAAATTTCAGGGAAGAGTTCCCTGTATTTCAGAAAACTCTCCTTCCTTCCTCCACCTCTCTCTCCTCTCTCTGTCTTACACACACACACACACACACACACACACACACACACGCGCGCGCGCGCACGCACACACGCACTTTAAGACCATGAAAATATTCTGCTCTTCAAATTTTCCTATGAGATATATCATTTAGTAATGTTTCTTGCCTGATTCCATCTTTACCATGATGCTTGCAAAATAGTTCTCCAACTTTTACTACTTGGTCTCTGGCACTTAACTGTAAGCAAGAGTTTTTCTTTTCTCCCTGAATTATTTATCCATTTGTTATCGGTATGGATGCATGATTTCCTGTTTTTTCAGTGGTTTACATTTCATTATTATACTTAATTTTTTTTTAAACCCACATTTGTTTATTTATTTATTTTTGGCTGTGTTGGGTCTTTGTTTCTGTGCGAGGGCTTTCTCTAGTTGGGGCAAGCGGGGGCCACTCTTCATCGTGGTGCGCGGGCCTCTCACTATCGCGGCCTCTCTTGTTGCGGAGCACAGGCTCCAGACGCGCAGGCTCAGTAGTTGTGGCTCACGGGCCCAGTTGCTCCGCGGCATGTGGGATCTTCCCAGACCAGGGCTCGAACCCGTGTCCCCTGCATCAGCAGGCAGATTCTCAACCACTTTGCCACCAGGGAAGCCCAATATACTTAATTTTTTTCATGTTCAGATTTTCCCAGACCTGTCCAGTGGGAGCCTTTTCAATCTGAGACACCCTCTCTTGACATTCAGTTGCTCATTTACAACAAAATTAAGATGCAGGTAATAAGATTCCTAAGCTCAAATCACCAGCCTGTTCTAGAAACTACCATCATTTTCTCTTTGTATGTTTCCCCATGGCCAGAATAGGCATTAGACAGCAGTCTACTGAGTTCATTCTATATTTCTTCAAGTCTTTTCTGATGACATATTCTTTTGTATACTGATTGCTACAAGCTTCTGTATATACTCGTGTGTATCTAAATTAGAGAAGTCTGTACATATGATTCTTTTTTTTTGTTAGATCACCATAAAGCAAGATCTGACATTTTGAACATAAGTTCAAACGTGCTTATGCAAAAATCCATCTAAAAATACGAGCCTTATGGCTGCACAGTCTAATGATGTGTGTATATGTGTGTGCACACATGCGATCATGTCCACTATTGCTGGAAACCATCCGAGAAACAGGCTGTCCCTTATTAAAACCATAGTGAAAGTAGCATTGGGTGCAGGTGGTTATCAAAACCAGACCAAGCTTGATGCTTGCAAGTCGTTGCTACTGGGATCAGTGAAGTCCATCAGGACACTGATGAGGGAGGAAGCTGCAATGAATTAGAACTGAAGTCAAGTCCAGGGTAGAGACTAGATGCCAGGTACAAAACAGAAGGCTCTAGCCTCCAGGCCAGGGAGAATCAGAGGCGGAAGCAGCCTAGTACCCTGGATAGCTCCCTGTGCAGGACAGCTTTGCTGGGCAAAGTGAGGCTTTTCCTCGGAATGACATCTTGATTTCCTGCTCTGTCTGGGATTCTCAGGTACTTAAAAGCTCTTATCCCCTTTGTGTTCCCATCCTTCCTTTATCCAACCCTGTGACCATTTCCATTCTTGTGATGGTTGATTTTGTGTGTCAACTTGACTGGGCCGTGGAGCCCCCAGATAATTAATTGGTCAAGCATTATTCTGGGTGTTTCTGTGAGGATGTTTCTGGATGAAATTTACATTTGAATCAGTAGACTGAGTAAAGCAGATTGCCCTCCCTGGTTGGGAAAGAGCCTCATCCAGTCAATAGGGGGCCTGAATAGAACAAAAAGGCTGAATAAGAGGGAACTCCTCTTAACCAGCTGCCTTTAGCTATCACATCAGAGGTTTTTTTCTGCCTTCAGACATGAACCGAAGCATCATCTCTTCTTGGGTCTTGAGCCTACCAGCTTTGGGTGGTGGAACTTACACCATCAGCTCTCCTGGGTCTCCAGCTTGGGACCTGTCTGTCTCTATGATTGCATGAGGCAATTCCTTATAATAAATCTATATATTGATAGATAGATATTCTTTTGGTTCCATTTTTCTGGAGAACTCAAATACAATCCTCTTAAGAGCTGCAATTTTTACATTGAGAGGGAGGGTCTCTCGTGAAATATTCATATCTTTAGAGAGATCTACAAAGCCTAGAAGTAAGGACCCTGGGACATAGCATCAAACAAACAAAGAAAATTAATGGCATTTTCCTCTTTACCTCTATGTGAGTATTTCATATGAGTGTCATCTCTCAGGATATATTCCTGCATTTGCACGCAGCACATGCAGGCCTCCGAGGGCTATGAGCTACAGCCCATAAACTCCTATTTTAACCCTCTCCTGCCTCTCAGCCTGTGGCACGCAGCAGTCACCCTGAGCCGGCACCCAGAGTTCCACGGCTCTCCCTTCCCAGCGAGGCTGCCACATGTCACCGAGAGCTGCAGTTCGCTCTCACACATTTTGCATAATCAGTTTCTATTCTGTCGTGTTCTCTCACACATGGTGCTCAGAGACTTCTGGAAAATAGGGAACATTTTTCAGTTCAGTTGAGTAGCATAATTTTACGTTGTGCTCAGACTTTTTGGTAAATGAAGGCAGTTACTCACATATCTGTCAGATGAAGAGAAAGACACATAGTTGAGTAGAACCTGTTTTTAGATCCACAGACCACTCCTTTTCCTCTATCCTCCTGAGAAGAGCCGTGATCTACACCATGGTTTCAGAACCATGCTGTTTGCATTCAGATTTATAACTTAATCTGCTACTTGCGTTTCTGCAACAGCTTTTAAATGGTTCCCTCCTTTTAGTACATTTTCTTATACATTCTACAGGCCACTCCCAGATCAAACTCCTGAAAGCACAATTTATGCTCAGCTTAGAGACCCCATTTTACCGTCGACTGGCTGCCCAATCTGTTAAGGTCGCCCCTTCTCTGAGCCTCACCTTCCTGAAAAGTAACAATAGGATAATAATGTTGTTTCTTCCTTGAAGGGTTGTTAGGAGGATTCACTGAAAGACTGTATGTGAAGGGCTTGCTCAAAAGTCCTAGCAGGTGTTCATTATTTCTCAGAATCTGTCTATGGCTTCTCCTTACCTAAAGTTCAAACTCTACCCTGGCATTTAAACAACTCCAAGACCCAAATCCACCCAAACACCCCTTTGTTGTTTTGGCTTTCTATTACTCCCAGATATGAACCGTCTTTTCCAGCTGGACATGTGTACCCACATTCTCAGTGGGTGTGGCTGGTGTGAAAAAATGAAATCCAGGGAAATTCAGGACATTGAGGAAACGTGGCAGGAACAGCAGATGAGTTGGCAAAACTTAGATTTACATAAACATTTTAGACATCGATTTTTTTTCTCACTCGACTCCTGACGGTAGTGTGTACCAACTCAGCATCCTTAACTTGGAAAAAATGATCAAGGCTTGGTTTCTGGCTGTCACTCTTTTCTAAGTGTGTGACCTTAGGCTGCTCACTTTAACTACCTAAGATTTCCTTTCTTTCTCTGTCAAAGCTTTGAATGTTACCAGATTGTTGGGAGGAGTTGATGAGGCAATGTATGTTAAAAATAAAGAAAGAAAGTTAAAGGAAAATGTTAAAGGATTATACAAATGCTGGTTTGCCATTAATGGGTCATTGTGAGGACAGGTGAATGCACAGCGCTTGACAGACACCTGCGGAGCAGTTCTTTTGATCAACAAATCCTTGTGTAATCCCCTAGGGTAGATGATTCCATGATTCCCTCAATAGGTCTGTCCTAGAATTTCATAAGCAGTGCCATTCTAAGGGCAGAGGAAAAGCAGTTAAACAATCCCAAAGCACTAATTTCCCCTAAATTTGGAGAGCAGGTATTATCTGTGCAGGTAATTGCCTCGCCTCAGAGCACTCTTGGGTACTTCAAACCTCTTTCCATCTACAGCCAGCTTTTGATCATCTAGGGACTGTTCACTCCATTTGGGGCTTTGTTTTTCTTCCTCTTCCTGCCTACAGCCTTCTTCTTCATTATCCCCTACCCATTAGCACACCTCCCCAAGGGAGGACCAAGAAAGAAGGCATTGATGAGCTCAAGGAAGTCAATAAGAGTCCTTTTTAACAATTTAAACTGGTGAAAGAGCAGGTCAAATAAAATGTTGTCATGAGCACTCTGTGAATTTCATTCGTCTCTGACCACCCTTTCCCCTTCCACATAACCACAAGTAACTAGAGGTGGACTGAACTGGAGCCCTTCTCATATAAATTCAGCTTCTTTGGCAAAGAGCCACAAAGTGTAAGGGTCCCTCCTCCTCCCTTTTACAAATAATGAAATGCTGCTCATCTACTTAGAACTGCTCTTTGGAGCTTAAGGACATCAGGCCAGCGAGCGGGAGCCACCCAGAGCAGCTGTTTCGGAGCAATAGTCTTCATAACAGAAGCAAGCAGATCCCGAGGGAAAGAGCGAGTATCCTTCAGCCAAATCCAGATAGGGGCCCTGCATTCTTCACCTGAGCTGCATTCAGTAAGCGCACTTCCAAGACACATGGGCTCCCCTGAAAACGAGTCACTTAAACATCTGTGGGGAGACAAAGGGGAAACATGGGGAAGGAACACAGAAATGAATCTTTCAGCATAAATGTGAGAAGAAGTACACTGCAACTTGCAAACAGCCTTCTGTAGTGCATGCCATAAATTAACACAATATAAATTTATACATATTTACACTACATAGTCTCTAACTATATAAATCCTCAATACTCAGACTTGTGGGGTAGGTGTAAGAGAACAGTCCATATGTTTATTCATGTTCTGTGGAGCTCGAGGGAACTCAGTGATTTTATACACACACACACACACGCGCGCGCACGCACACACACACACACAGTATATAACTAAAGGTGATTCTAAATGCTTAACTCCAATTAATGCCTAACAACAAAACTCTATTTTAGAAAATGTTCCCATTTTTAAAGATGTTCACAGCCAAAGAAATTTTAATTGCATTTAACTGAGCAGTTACCTAGTTGCCTTATGTATGCCAAAACATCAGTAAATAGTTACTGATGTGTACGTAAAGATTGTATGGAGGAAGCTTTGTACTGAAGGAAAAGACACTTTAAATGACTTTTCTCCTAGGCTCTCCCATTGTATGAAAGAAAGCAGGATTAAAATACAAGACTTCATAATTTCTGCTTGGAAGCTCCTTAGTTGGTAAGAGACACTGTCATATCCAGGTAGCGGGGGAAGTCACTGGAATCAAGAGTCAGAATAGCTGGGTTCTGCTCTTGGCTCTGACATTTGCTGGCACATTCTCCTTGGATAAGTCACTTAACCTCTTGGAGACCGTATCCTTGGGAAGATAGTGACAACTGCCCCGAGTGCCTCAGAAAATGGCAAGAATCAATGACACAGAGCCGATGAGAAAGTCCTTGGCAACGGCAGTGTTTCTGCACACACTGTCAAGTCATTGTTATGGGTTCTTTCATAATTTGCTGCTAAGCAAACAAAATGCAAACAGTTTCTTTTACAGTTTTCTTGGAAGAAGCCTACAGCTGAGTTGCTGTTGACACTCTTTGTCTCAGAAGAATGCCGTCCACAACGGTCCGAGAGGTACATCCTCGCACCGATTGCCAACTTGCCTTTGCCTCATGCATGTGTGTGGGCAGGGACTGTCAGTGTGTCTTGGACATTGTCCAGTACCCAGTGGGTATTCATTAAATATGGAGTAACAGTAAGTATCTTAGGGGAAAATGGCTGTCTGACACAAACAACACAGCAATTCCCTCACATGTCACTACTTAAAGGTATAGCAGATGTAAAATGAGCAGAGCCTTTCTGTCCTGGCAGGCACCAAAGAATCACAAGAAAATAGAATTATGCTCATCTTTGCTAAAGTAACAACTGCTACACAGTGAAGGGTATAGAAGCTCCGTCTCTGCTTTGCTTTACACTGACAGTGAACAGAATCCTCTTCAGATAATGCCTTGTCTCTATTTCTGAATAACTTGTTTCTCCCACTTCGTGTTTGAGATTATATTAGTATACATCATTAGGGGGTTGGAGAAGAGAAACGCTTTCTTCTACTACCTCCTCCACATCCTTACAGGCATGGGAAAGGGCTACACATCACAGAGATGCCCTTAGACGCCATGTAACAGCCAAGACATCAACTGAGGATCACATAAAATAACTGAGTGATGCTATGTCCCTATAGACACCCCTGTCCACTACCACCACCACCACCACCATGCATTGTGGAGCAGTGAGAGGTCCAGCAGAATCACCCAGCCCCAAGCTCGGTGAAATCAGTAAGGCCTTCTGAGGAGCAGAGTCTGGCATGTGTAAGAAACAAGAACAGGACACACAGGGACACCATTTGAGAGCAAAGCCCCACTCAGCCTCCTCCCTAGGAGTGGAGCAAGGGCCTTGTGTGAAGGAACAAAGATATTTTAAAAGTTCTCTTTTTCACACTTTTTCTTTTTCTTTTTTTTCTTCTTCTTTTTTTTTTTCGGTATGCGGACCTCTCACTGTTGTGGCCTCTCCCGTTGCGGAGCACAGGCTCCGGATGCGCAGGCTCAGCGGCCACGGCTCACGGGCCCAGCCGCTCCGCGGCACATGGGATCCTCCCGGACCGGGGCACGAACCCGCATCCCCTGCATCGGCAGGTGGACTCTCAACCACTGCGCCACCAGGGAAGCCCTCACGCTTTCTCTTTTACTCCACCCACAGCCTGCTGGGGGTTAAGATGTGAAGTTGGGAGTGCCCAATCAAGAGTAACATTTTTAATTTTGAGATCATAGATTGCTTTCCTAATCTGATGAAATCTATGGATTCCTTTTCTAAAAAAAAAATGCATGTGACACAAAATTACAGATACAATGTTGGAAGGCTGACTGCCACTTCTAAACCAATTTCAGAGCTCATCTCTGAAGAATCAAGGGAAAGACAGCAAGGAGTGATGCTTTATTAGGTCTATTTTCTCTATAGGGCTAAAACGGGGAAGGAGTGTGTATTAGTTTTCTATTGCTGCTGTAACAAATCATCACAAACTTGGTGCCTTAAACAACACAAATTAATTGTCTTACAGTTCTGGAGATCAGAAGCCTAAAATTGTTCAGGCAGGCTCTGTTCTTTCTGGAGGCGCTAAGGGAGAATTGTTTTCCTTGACTATTCCAGCTTTTAGAGGCTGCTCAAACTCCTTGATTAACACCCTGCTCAATCCTGCGTCTGCTTTCATCATTATATCTCCTTCTCTGATTCTGATCCCCTCTACTCCCTCTTATAAGGACCTTGGGATTGCAGTGGACCCACCTGGGTAATCCATGATAATCTCCTCACCTCAAGATCCTTAACTGAATCACATCTGCAAAATCCCTTTTGCCATGGAAGGTAACATGTTCACAGGTTCTGGGATTTAGGAAGTAGACATCCTCAGGGGCCATTATTCAAACTACCACCTGGTGCTCGAAGGGTTTTACTTAGCAGAGGACCATTTGCTAGAATAGACAGGGGTTCAGGGCAGAAGAGCTAGCCAGAAATTGAAAGTGGGCATTTACTTATCACATCCTCCAAGCCTCTATCCTCATGGAAGTTACTGGATGGGAACCTAATCTGGGCAGTGGGGAGGAATTATTGTACTTCAGTGCTTGAGAAAGCATGATTCCCTTTTAAACCATGGTTCCAGAAAGACACTTGGTCTCACTCTAACTTGAATGGGACTGTTCCAACGAGATTATTGATAACTTTGAATGCACCAACACAAGAAGAAAAGGGAGCATTGAGGAGATGATCAAGCTAATTGAGGTTATATGCTGAGTCAGAATAATTTACATCACTCTCCCCTCAGTTTTCTGGATCTTTGAAAGTCATTTTCCCTTAAATTTCCAAAATACCTAGATAATCTCCCCAACTATCCCCTTCATTTCCTTCATTTTCTCTAGAGAGATAGGATAATGTAGAAGCTAGGGTCTGAACGTATAGAAAAGGAAGTGAACCTGGGCCATAATCTATTAGGACTTTATGATTTACCTGGAGGAACTTCTGCAGATTTCATATAACGCTAAGAGTGCTATTCTTAGCAAAATTCGCACTTGGTATGCTCAGTTTCAATATGAACTCAATATTTGAGGAAAAGGAAATTAAATCAGCAT
This sequence comes from Kogia breviceps, assembly GCF_026419965.1. Taxonomy (NCBI): domain Eukaryota; kingdom Metazoa; phylum Chordata; class Mammalia; order Artiodactyla; family Physeteridae; genus Kogia; species Kogia breviceps. Next base: position 94,682,861 of record NC_081319.1, read on the forward strand.
TTGGGTGGTTGTTTTCTTTTCTGATCTATACCAGACTGGTGTGTCTGGATCCTGTGATCAAGATAGAATGTCATTATCCTGGTTTTTGTCTGTGACCTGTCAGAATGGACGATTAGGTTTGAACTGAAAGGCAGCACATATGCTTCTGAAATGCTTAATTGTAGCAACAGAGAAACATTGAATAAGCTTCATGTTGAAAATGTTGTCAGTTCTCTTCCTAAGCCCTTCAGTGTTAAAACTGGGCAAAAATAGATGGTAGAGCAAAGGCTGTTGTTTCCCTGATGTTCTCAGAAGCCAGTTCCCAGTTCTTGGCTTAGCCTTAACTGCTGAGTTTGAACTGAGGCTGGTGAGCAGATAAATGCCATACAGTCCCCCACAATGGAAGTCAGATGTAGGCTTTGCATCTTTCTAGAGCATTGCACTAGAGTACTGTTGATGTGGTTCTTTTGCTTTACATGGAAAACCCTCCAGGGAAGTTTTGTGTGCTGTAAGCATGATCTCTGTTGGATCAGATAATAGGATCTATGTGAATGTAATACAAAAGAGAGAGAGAGAAGGGGAGGGGGTGCATGGTAACGCAGATTAGAAATTATGCAGCTGAGACTTTCATTTACTGGGGCACATAATATAAAAATGCCACTCTCTCAACTGCCGTTTTATTGTGGTTTCTCAAAGTTTGGGGGAAGATTATTTTAAAAACAAAACCAGTTTAACTCTCAAGAAGTCAGGCTGAAAAACAAAACTTGATATGTGTTTCCTACAAATACTCATCTACACTATGTTTTTAAACTGCACATGTTTTGAAGGTAGCACTTGAAATAAACAGTAGTGGATATGATTTCACCTGGATATCAATCAAGGAGTAATTGATTTGAAAAGGGGTCTTTTATTAAAAGAGGTATAGAAAATGTTTAGATAGCCTAGCTTAATGATTCAAAGGAGACAACGCATTTAGTGAGGATGCTACCTGTAGTCAGTCCTATGATAACTAAAAGAGACAGTGTCATGAAATTCCATACATGCCAAGAATGTTAATCTTGACATATGTAAATATGTAAAAAATGTTAGTTCTTGGCATGTTCCCTCCTGTAGGAGGGTTCTCCACAGAAACAGAGCCATTAAGAGACAGGTAGGTAGATGACAGATGACAGATAGATAGAGAATAGGTTTATTATCAGGAATTGGCTTATGCAGTTATGGAGTCTGACAAGTTCCAAGATCTGCAGTTCAGCAAGCAGGAGACACAGAAGAGCCAATATTGTAGTTCCCAGTCTGAGTCTGAGGGCCTGAGAACCAGGAAACCTGATGGTGTAGTTCTAGTTTGAAGACGGGTAGTCTTAAGACCCAGGAAGAGCGAAAGTTTCAGTTCGAGTCTGAAGGCAGAACAGAAACAATGTTCCAGCTCATAGGCAGTCAGGCCGAAGGAATTCCTTCTTACTCGCAGAGGCTCAGCATTTTTGTTCTATTCAGGCCTTCAGCTGACTGGATGAGGCCCACCCACATTAGGTAGAGCAATCTGCTTTACTCGGTCTGCTGATTCAAATGTTAATCTCATCCAAAAGTATGCCATCCATACGATGGAATATTATTCAGCAATAAAAAAGAGTGAAATACACATGCAACAAAATGGAGGTACCTTGAAAACATTATGCCAAGTGAAAGCAGCTGTTCATATTGTTCCATTTATATGCAATGTCCAGAGTAAGCAAGTCTATAGCGACAGAACGTAGCTTAGTGGCTCCTTAGGGCTGAAGGGAGGGGGTGGAATGGGAGGGTAGGGGGAACGATAGCTAAAGCGTAGGGGATTTCTTTTTGAGGTGAACAATATGGTCTAAAATTGATGGTGGTGATGGTTGCACACATCCACAAATATACTAAAACTGAGTGAATTGTACTTGGATACTTGCTATGCTAGAAATAAGCACAGGATGCTCTGGGAGCTGATGAGAAAGTTAGGAAAAGCTTTGTGGAGGAGGTGATGCTTGAGCTAGATTCTAAAATATTGGTAGAAATTGGCCTGTTGAAGAGAGAGAGAGGGAGAGAGAATAGGGAATGTAAAAGGAGAAAAGAAGGAGCGTATTAACACAAGAGAGGATAACATGAGCAAAGATTTGGGGGAAAGTAGTAGTGACGGAAATTTGGGTTTTTGAGCATGACAGTAGTGGGAATGGAGAGTTTGAGAAAGACTGGAAAAAGAATGTGATATGATATATATGGGTCATACTGGGACACCACAGACACTGTTGCATGTTTGATCCTTATGTAACATCTAAGTGTGTTTTAACCAAAAATATATGCTAGCATAGAAATGCCTGTAGAAGAAATCATGAACTGACCAGGTCACGAAATATAGCACAGAGCATGAATTGGCTGCATTAAATGTTGAGGTGTAGCTCTTATATCCCATGAACACCTTAAATTCATGAGTGAGCCATCCTCTTCCACCATTCCCCTCCAGAAATCCTCTTCCTGCTTCTCCTCACGTCTTTCTTATCTAACCTGGAAGCACTAAGTCAGAAAGACAGGTGTTAATTTAGGGGAAAAAAGTGTTAAGAGGTATAACATAATAGGCTGGTATACACAAAAAATTGCATGTTTACTGAAACATGTAAAACTTTCCCCATAAGTCTATAGGAGAACCTGGCCAGATACAAAACACTCTTTTTCAAACAAGAACAAAGGTGAAGGGCATAGAGAAAGAAGTGCAGTAACTGTGGATGAATTTTTAGGTGTTACAAGACATAATTATGCCACTGCTATGTCTGTGCAGTAATGATTGCTGACTTGCTTTATGTTTTTAAAGTCTTTTAAATGTGCTTCCAAAAAACAGTATTTTTAAATAAGTTTTGAAACACATAAGGGCTGAGAATACTGCTTTCAGTTATGGGGTTTATTAGGATAATGAAGCTAACTGCAGCACCAGACAAATCCCTATATCTCAGACACTGAATACAGTAAAGGTTTGTTGCTTGCTTATATGAAATGTGATATAATTTCCTCTTGAAGATACAACTTCTGGAGCATGCAGTGCTCAACAAAAGAGAGGGATAGAAGAGACATTGAGCTGTTAGCAGCCTTACCCTGGAAGTTTCACCTAGAAGTTTCACTTCCGTTCCCAATCCGTTGGTCAGAACCAGTCATATGGTCCCAATCTAACTCAAAGGAGGCTGGGAATACAGGGGTACACATGGAATATTTAGTGGGAACTGAATGTCCCTGTTACCTGTGTGTAATGAAGAACAAGGCTAAAGGCTGGGAGACCTCAGCCCTGGATTGGCAGTAGGCAATTATGTTGGGGGAGCAGGGCACACACAAGATGGGTGAATTGGGGGTGATAAAAGGAAGAGAGGAAGCAAGAATATCCAAGGCACCTGGCTGACAATTTTAGGTCTAAATATCCATCTTAGGAATTATCCAAGCCATTTAATTTCCTCCTTCCCCCTCTGGCCATCCCCTCCGGTTTACTGGAGAGTAGGCTTAGTAAGATAAAGAGATAAAAGTACAAAAGGGTAGAGACATTTTCTCTTTGTCAAAGGCCCAGTAGAGGAGATAATAACTCCTGATGAAATGAAGGTGGAATTCACTCACCCGTACTCTTTCTGCTTTTCACTCTTGCAAATAACTGAATAAGTAAATTCAGGGGTTTCTACTTAGGCTTATAGTATAGAAGAACTGGATGACCACAGCAACCACAGTGACATTTATATCTGACACAAGATGACTTTATTGAGGGAACCAGACCATCCCATCCTCCTACAGGACTCCCCCAGATCATCTCACCACCACATTTCCTTCTTCCCCTTCAGAAAGCACAGTATGTCAAAACCAGCAATGATAACCGCATTGGAAAGCCAGGCTGGGAAAGAGAAAAAGGGAAAGTTCAATCACTGCCAGTTCTGTTCCTTTCAGAGCACAGGTCACCTCAGATCATTCAGCAGGCCCAAAAGTGGTCCTCAGGCCATCATCTCTGCCTAGCCAGTGGCTAATGCTTAGTGAAGAGCCAGCAGCTTGTTTCCCGTGGCTTCAATAAGACCCAAGCGAACCGGTGGGCTTATCTTCCTGATCACAAACCAACAGATGCAGCAGATAGTGGTAATGTACTTTTCCTTGAGTGGGACTGAAAGTTTAGTGTCCTTTGAAAGCTTTAAAGCACTCCAGCAATGTGAATGGAGTCATTAGCTGGACTTCAGAACACTTCTCTTCCTACCCAACGGATTGTGGGAGAGACTGTCAGTAGTGACAAGGAGATACGTGGCCCAGTGGACCCTTTTCGCAATGGGGACACATACTTCCTAAATCCTGATTTGAAGAGAATAGCTCCCTATTTCTGGTGCTGCAGTTACCTATTTCCCCCATAAGGCTGTGTGTGTGTCTCAAGAAAAAAGATGTCTCATGCAATTTTGCATTTCCAGTATCTGTCACTGTCTGAAGCACAGCTAGGGGTGGGTGACAGAACAGATTACACCTTTGATCCCGGGCTTTCATATACACAGTTTAATTTTATTAAATGAATGAATGATGTCAGAAGTCTCAGACGTAGTCCCTGTGCATAAAGAATGAGAAGGAACCAGCCAAGCCAAGAGCAGGAGTATTTCTGACAGAGTGAACAGTAAAGGCTCTGAACCAAGAAAGAGGGTAGGATGTTAGAAGAACAAAAAAACAGAAGCCGTTGTGGCTAGAGCCTAGTGAATAGGGGAGAGTGGAATTAGATGAATTGAAGAAGTAGATGGAGCCAGATCATTCTCAGCCATCATCTCTTCCTGGCAGCCACCATCTTAAATATTCACCATGATCACTACCAGCTCAGTTCAGTGACCTTTTTTGGAGCTTCCATAGTAACCAGAATTTGCATCTCTCACTACTCTTTTGCCACCTTATGACTATCTTTTTGTGTGTTGGTTACCCTCTAGACAATGACCTTTCTGCAAAAAAGAATCCATTCATCTTTTTCTCTCTAGCATGCATGCCAACATGTATAGGTGGTCAGTAAATTTTTCTGGTACAAATGGATGAAAAAAAAGGTGACGTTGCAGGTCTCCCTTTGACAGTGGCTGGAACCAGCAGGATGATAGTGGTGTTAGGGATTCTAAGAGACAACTCATCTCCAAAAACACTTTGAGTTTTACCAGTGATATTTGACCTCCTTTCAAGAAGTCCTTTCCTCCTCCCACCCACCCCTCCTTCAGATTCTTTCTAAGGATGACCCACTTCTCACTAAGATTTCTTCCAGATAACAGGTTGTTGGGACCCTTCATTAAAGAAAAAGGTTTCCCCTTCAATGAAAATGACTGGAAACAGTGAAAAGACACAGTTTGAAGCTGAGGGCCCCCTGCCAATACGATGACCTAGTTAGGAACCAAAACAAAGAACAGATAAATCAGGGGAATAAAAGTCTCCCCACCACCCCCTTCCATCTTCTACTCACTGCGGTGACTTCTGTGAAGTTTTAAACTTGAGGAGCTAATTTAATTTTCTAGAATTGGAAAATCCCAACCCCTACCTCAAAAGTTCTTCCCAGAGAAGTGGAGATAGAATTTTATACACCCTAATGATGTGAGAAGGTCAGTTTTATTCTCACCTCTCAGAGGCACACTTCCCTCCATTATTTCTCATTCTCATTCTTCCTGTCGCCCCCCGCCAGTATATCTTGGAAAATTCATTTTTGTCTTACTGCTCTCAAAAATCACGACAGCTCAGCAACAACTCTCCACTTACTAATATTGGGGTGAGTTGGGTGTTGGAAGGTACAACCGAGTGTTGGTAAGGTGGGGAAAGAAAATTTCATTCTTTAGGGACATGGCTTTTAAATAGTTCTACTGAATTATCCCCTAATGGCAAAGGAGAGTCAAAGAGTACAGCTTAGGGTTTGGGGTCAGAGCATGAAGGAGGCATAGGCAAGCCTGAAACTTTTTTAAATATCTTGTTTAATCTTAAAAATTGCTGAGGGCTTCCCTGGTGGCGCAGTGGTTGAGAGTCCGCCTGCCGATGCAGGGGTCACGGGTTCGTGCCCCGGTCCGGGAAGATCCCACGTGCGGCGGAGCGGCTGGGCCCGAGAGCCATGGCCGCTGAGCCTGCACGTCCGGAGCCTGTGCTCCGCAACGGGAGAGGCCACAACAGTGAGAGGCCCACGTACCACACACACACACACACAAAAAATTGCTGAAAAATTTATCGCACACACAAACACTCCTCCATGTCTGTACTAAAATTAAAGTGGTCCATCTACCAAATCTTTGAGTAAAATTGCTAAGACCAACACCATGAAGTTTATCCTGTGCCTTCAGGTACTAATATCTCCCAAGACCATCATTACCTCTGAGAGAATGAATACCTCTATTTTAGAGCCTTGTTCCCAGGACATCTGTTCTTGCAAATTCCAGACAAGCATGTGTAGGGGTTGAAGCTACCTGCCATAAGTTTCAGTGAGACAGTGGAAGAGCCGAGTCCCAACTGGGTTTTAACCCAGTCTCAACTGAGCATATTTAGAAGGCTGTTAGGAAAGATGCCGGAAACAGGAGAGGAGAGAATTGATCACTATGCCACTTTTTATGGCCATTGATGGTTATGCAAAAGTTTACCGAGATGTTGTGGTTATTTCCTTATGATCCATTGGTAGGTAAGACATGAGGGCAGAGCATTTGAAAGGTTGCAGAGGTTGTACACGGCAGCTTTTATCAGCTCACTAGGCTTCAGTCTCCTGTGGGCCTCATTCATTTCCTCTATCCTCCCGCTTTATTTATTTTCTCCTTCTTGCCCCCAGGACTCCAGAATGGGATGTGACTAGTTATTCTTACCTCACCTGAAATTTCTGGGTGTGACCGACCATGAGATAATTGTAGCTTTGGATATTCTTTTTTCCAACTAAAATGTGATTTTGCTTTCCTGTTACTCTAGCAAATTATCATTTTCATTGCCAAAAAGTATTATTCAACAAATATTTGTTACTGTTTTGTCAATGCAGTAAGGAAACAAAACCTTATGGCACAGTAGGAATGCATACTGTAGAAAGTGTTTTATAATTTTCATATTTTTTTGCATTGACTCTCCTTCTATTTCTGGTGTCTAAGACAATGCCTGGAGGATAAGTGCTTTCACTAGTATTGCTGAGTTTGAGTGAATTGTTTAAAAAAAAAAAAAACTGTAGAGCAGAGACAATCTACAGAGGATGTAACTCAAACCCCTCGCACTACAGAAGAGAGCCAGAGAAGCCAGGGGGATTGTCCATGGATATGCAGGTAGTGAGGCAGAAGCAGAGCTAGAAGCAAAGTGTGGTCCATTGCTGTATACCACACAGCCTCAGAATTGAAGCAGGCCCAATGTTACTAAATTGACTCTCTCTTAATGACTTGGTTCTGCTTTTAGAATTATCTAGGATCAGATGTGATTTGTAGACTAGCTTGTTAATGTTGAAATGGCCCCCACTTAAGCTACTGTGTCAGATAAGATGCTTTTTGGCTGCAAGTGACAAAAAATCCAAGTCAACTGACTTAGTAAAGAATTTCATTGGCTCACTTAATTGCAAGTCTAAAAGTAAGTTAGACTTACTTTTGTATGTGACTCATAGCTCCTGATCTGTCTCCTTGTGACCCCCATGGCTCCGCCCTCCTCCCTGTTCTCAAACAGGCAGTGAAAAGGCTTTAATACTACCAGGACTCCTGTCAGCACTCTACAGGGTTGGAAGAAGTGGATAGTATCTCTTCCTGTGCACCTCTGTTAGGGGCATCATCCAATCCACTGAGGGTCCAAGGAGAGCAAAAATGTGGAGGGAGGGTGAATTTGCTCTCTCTGCCTGGGCGGGGATATCCACTTCCTCCTGCCCTCAGGCATGGGCTCTCCCGGCTCTCAGGCCTTTGGACTAAGCCTGAATTATACCAGCTGTCCTGGTTCTGCAGCATACAGATGGCCACCTGTGAGCCAAGGTCTTTAATAAGACATTGACTCCTCTCCCTCTCTCTCCCTTTCTCTCTCTGTCCCTCTTTGTGTGTCTCTGTTTCTCTGTCTCTCTCTCTCTCTCTCTCTTTCTCCTCTCCAGGCATACAGACACACACAGCTAATTGGTTATCTTTCTCTGGAGAGCTCTAATATACCACATTTAAGACAAATGGACACCCATCAGTGAAGAGAGGATTCATTATATCTGAGGAAGCCTAGTCTATGAAAGTAGACCTTGGCCTCATCTCTCTTTTTTTTTAAAATTTATTTTTGGCTGTGTTGGGTCTTCGTTGCTGCCCGTGGGCTCTCTCCAGTTGCGGCGATCGGGGGGCTACTCTTCGTTGCGGTGTGCGGGCCCCTCATTGCAGTGGCTTCTCTTGTTGAGGAGCATGGGCTCTAGGCGCATGGGCTTCAGCAGTTGTGGCTCACGGGCTCTAGAGCACAGGCTCAGTAGTTGTGGTGCACTGGCTTGGTTGTCCCACGGCATGTGGGATCCTCCTGGACCAGGGCTCGAACCCGTGTCCCCTGCATTGGCAGGAGGACTCCCAACCACTGCGCCACCAGGTAAGCCCTTGGCCTCATCTCCTGCCCCTGAATTCTTCCTCATCCCATAGCCCCCCCACCAGGACCTCTCACTTCAGACTCTGCCCTATCTTCACTTCTCAATCATTGCTTGGGTGGAGACTTACATTTTCTGACAAACAGCTGAGTCTTTAACATCACATCCCCTTTGCCTCGATTTGCCTCTTCTCTCTTGATCCTTGTTCCTGACTTCCTGTTTAGTGAACACTCCAGCTCTCTACTTGCCCCAGGACTGTGACTCTTTGCTTCTTCCTTTCCCAGCTATCACCATGGCTGTGAACCCCCTCTCAGAAGCTGTAAACCTATTCCTTTTGATGACCTTCTTGCATGACAGCTTCTTGTCCTGCTTGTCACGAGTCTCCTGCTTTGAATTTTCCACACTGAGTTGGCCAATTAGTGGCATGCTTTGCCACCTCTTTTTGGACTTCCCACTCCCAATTACTTGCCCTGATGGTAAGCCTCAACTTCTAGCCCCACACCCTGCCCCGACTTGGAGACCCAGTGCTCATTCCTACTAACTCCTACCAGCTCCATCACGAAGTTTGTAAGGGTCATGTCCCATTCCTAATATGGTCAACCTATGTATTAGTCAATTATTTCTTAAGACATAGAAATTGTCTTCCTAGTCAGGACAAGGTTTTTGTAGCATCATAGAGCTCAAAAAGACTTTACAAGATGGCTTAGTTCAAACTGCTAAACTCCCATAGTACTTAGTTTTACAAATTTGTAGTCTGGTTTTATATATATCTTCTCTCTCTTATAGCCTAGTGACTGTAAGTTCCAAGAGAATTGGACTCCATCTATGCATTTTCTATGCAGAAGGGGGCCTTGAAGGTCCTACTAAATGCTAGTGAACTAAATGAGCCAGACGGACAGAGTGAAGTCCAAGGTCACACAGCTGGTGGCAACCAGAACTCAGGTTTTCCAATTCCTTGGGTTTTCTGAATTACAAAAGCAAAAGTATATAATATAGGCTTTAAAATAATTCTTTGTATTTTATCATGTTTTCTCTCAAAGCATACAAAAGGATTTTTCAGATAATTTCTCCTTTACCATTCTCATTCCAGTGTGAAGAGAAATTGTTATTAAAAAAACACAATACTTCGTAAAGGACTCACTGAGGTGAAAAACCACTGAAGTCTCCTCATCACACAGCTAGTTTCCTACACTCCTCTTATTTGCTTTTCAGACCCATAGTTAAATGTCCCTGTTCCCACTCCAAAGCAAAGAAAATGCTGCTAGCTTTGTCAACAGCAAATAAAACACGGGTAACTACTTTGCAGTCAGTTCATGTATTCATCTCTCAGCGTCTATTATGAATCTATTATGAATCAAGCTATACTTGGCATATCTGTGAAAGAGCGTGTGAAGCTTTCTTGCAGAACAAAAAACAATAACACTCATATTCATGGATTGTGATATTCTGGGAGAGCCATATGTGACTAGCGTGTCTTCAAAATATTTTATTCTGTTGATACATAAAAGGTTTGAAAATGTTGTTTCCTCGGCCTCTGATGCTCAGGGAGGCTAAAGAGCTGGCAGCCTGGGTTTTTTCGTATTCATATGCAAAAGCTATATCGAAAACACCCTTCTGACCTAACAAGTTAATCGTGTCTTCAAGAGTGAAAACGCGTGCCCTGCTTTTTTAGTGTGTTACTAAATTATACACCAAACAGAGCTTTGCCAGTGCCCAGTTAGTGAATGTTTTTTGTTTGTTTTTATTGAAATATAGTTGATTTACAATGTTATATTAGTTTTGGGTGTATGACATAGTGATTCAACATTTTTATAGGTTATACTCAATTAAAAGTTATTACAAAATATTGGCTCTATTCCCTGTGCTGTACATTACGTCCTTGTGTCTTCTTTATTTTATACCCAGTAGTTTGTACCTCTTAATCCCCTTCCCGTACATTGCCCCACCCCATCCCTCTCCCCATTAGTGTTTATAAATTAGTAACTAATTTGTTCTTCAGATCTATGAGTCCACTTCTGTTTTATTATATTCTCTCCTTTTTAAAAAATATTTTTTAGATTCCACATGTAACTGAAAACATATAGTATTTGTCTTTCTCTGTCTGACTTCACTAAGCTTAATACTCAGCAGGTCCATCCATGTTGTTGCAGATGGCAACATTTCATCCTTTTGTATGGCCAAGTAATATTCTGTTGTATATATACCACATCTTCTTTGTCCATTAGTTAGGGAATATTTTGAAAGGCACGGTGGAATTGAATAGGGTTCTCCTGCCTCTGAACTAGGTCTGGCATATCAACATGAGGACATCTTGTGTCATAGGAAGAAAGAAAATATATAGTTATATTTTATTTATTAATACCTCATCTAGTTACAGAAAGGATTTAAAGCAGCTTCCACAGAGACTTATATTATAGGAATAAGACAAATAAAACAGAAGAAATAAGTGAGAAAAGTGAAGCCAGAGGAAAATGAGGGCAGTGTATAAAGTTTATATAAAATTTAAGATGCAAAGACTTAAGTCAATGCTAGAGTAGTTCACCTAAGAAGTATGCATAAGTATGTGTTACTTTTGGAGAACTAAACATACACAAATCCAGACATTTAAGCCAGAGAACTTAGGCTAATTTTTACATTTCAGAATTTTTTTTATTTTGCAAAACAATTCAGCACTATATTCCTTTAAATAATGAGGCATTTGCATTTAAAATACATTCATGTTGTTGCAGACAAAACTTCAATGTATCTATATATGGCGTTTTAAATCCTTTCTGCTAAGACAGGCATAAATAAATTATACCTTATTGTATAGGATGTGAGTGCACAACAACCTTTATAGGGTACAGTATTAACAACTACCTTGGAAATATTTAATCAGAAATATGAATGAGGAGGCATGAAACCAGTTGGACAACAGCAAAGACATAGATAGGTCTTTCCAATTAAGCCAGGATTCTACTTCAAAGGTCTATGCTGCCTTGCTAGGGAGGGAATCATACATCTATAAGTTCTCATCCTAGGTCCTTCCTCTTCATCCTCTAAAAAATGCTTACTGTGATATTTGCCAGATTGTAACCTCCTTGAGAATAGGCTTATTTCATCTGTTGGCACCCAGGTCAGCACATCAAATACAGTAGGCACCCAAAATATTTCCCAAATTTTGCAAGGAGAATAGAGGGGAAAGTATTCCCTATTGATTTCTGAATCCATAGTTCTTACAGGTCAAAATAAGATTCAGATTCCTTCATGCATTTTAACCCAGCAGTAAATTCATTTCAGGGTCCCACTATGATGCTGCAGGACTGAGAACCTGGGCAGCTCAGCAGTGACTTGTAAGAGCAGGGTTACATTGACAGAGCAGGGAGATGGGCCAAGAGGAAGAGGCAGTTGCTGGGTCTGAAAGAAGAGACACAATTGGACCTGAAATCAAAAAGATATGAGCGTCAGGGCTTCCTTCCCTGGTGGCGCAGTGGTTAAGAATCCGTCTACCAGTGCAGGGGACATGGGTTCGAGCCCTGGACCGGGAAGATCCCACATGCCGCGGAGCAGCTAAGCCTGTGAGCTACAACTACTGAGCCTGTGCTCTAGAGCCCGCAAGCCACAACTACTGAGCCTGTGTGCCACAACTACTGAAGCCCACGCACCTAGAGCCCATGCTCCGCAACAAGAGAAGCCACCGCGATGAGAAGCCCGTGCACCGCAACGTAGAGTAGACCCCGCTCGCCACAACTACAGAAAGCCCACACGCAGCAATGAAGACCCAATGCAACCAAGAGTAAATAAATAAATTTATTTGTTTAAAAAAGATATGAAGGTCAGATACCCACACTAAACCATAGTCACTACCATAGATGGTCTCCAGGCAAACAGGAGGAGCTGCCCTTTGACCTTTCCATATTTGTATCTCAAGAAGCAATACTCTGTGGATTTTTTTTTCCCCTTCAGCATTGCCTTTGACATTCATTCCAGTTATAAATGTCACAGTTGTTGCCAAAGAGTGATTAAGCAACCCCATACGCATACTCAGAAGTTCCCAGGATAGCACTGGATACTAAAATCTCCTAAGGGCAGTCTTGCTATATATTCTCTTTCTGCTGTTTTCCACCATCTGATTTGCCAGTCATTTCTTTGTGTGTGTGTGTGTGTGTGTGTGTGTGTGTGTGTGTGTGTGTGTGTGTGTGTGTAGGGAAAGATAACCCATTTCAACTAAAAGAAAGCTTCCTTTTTGAGTTTTTACAATGTCAAAATAAATTCTGAATTTGAGAGTTATATCTTTAAGAATGCTCTGAGCTATTCTTGAAAGGTAGTTCTTCTAATTTATTGAAAATAATGTGGTCAAGTTAAAAGAAAAGTACTAAAGTTTTGCTTTTAAAACAACCAGTGTGGTATTGATCCACTGCTTAGTTTTCCCATAAAATTGTGGAACAGCTAAATTCAAAAAAATTCTGTGCCTTTAAATTTTTTTCTGCTTAAAGTTTGTTTTTGTAAATTATTTTCGCATTTATTGTTGGATAATGATGTACTACAGAAATATATAAAACACAAGCTGTCTCTTATTTTGTTTGGTGCTGAAATGCTCAATTAAACACAGGTTATGTTGCATATGCCCTTGGCACCCTGAGCTGATACTGTATTGTTCAGAATAGTACATGTCACCCTAAATAATTTCACATGCATCTGTTTTATTACTAGGTGCCAATTAAACATGCATCTTGTGCAGTGACTTCACATAAGAACATTTTGCAGTTTCCTGTATTATTTATGTAACACGTTGGGATCTATAGGTCACATATCCTACTATAAACTTTTCCTCTTAAAATTGTTCATGGAAAGTGAAGTCCTTCTCTAATAGTGTTTTTTTCCAGATATACTCAGAAAAATATTCCCGTGAAAATTTTAAAACAAACAAAAAATGTATTACTAGTATGCACTGGGTTACTATTTCCCAGATTTAGAAGCTACCACAAATGCTCATTTTTAGAGAGTAGTGCCCTCTTTTAATTGGAGGTCCACACACTGCCCCTGGAAATCCATCTAGTCCTATTCTTTTTCTTAAACTTATTTTATTGAAGTATAGTTGATTTTCAATGTTGTGTTATTTCTGCCACACAGCAAAGTGATTCAGTTATACATATATATACTTTGTTTTTCAGTTTTTTCCATTATGTTTTATCACAGGATAGTGAATGTAGTTCCCTGTGCTATACAGTAGGACTTTGTTCTTTATCCATCCTATATGTACAGTTTGCATCTGTTAATCCCAAACTCCCATCCATCCTTCCCCCACCTCTCCTCCCCCATGGCAACCACATGTTTGTTCTCTATGTCTGTAGATAAATTCATTTGTGTCATATTTTAGGTTCCACATATAAGTGATATCATATGGTATTTGTCCTCTTTCTGACTTACTTCACTTAGTACGATAATCTCTAGGTCCATCAATGTTGCTGCAAATGGCATTACTTCATTCTTTTTTATAGCTGAGTAGTATTCCATTGTATATATGTACCACATCTTCTTTATCCATTCATCTGTCAATACATCGAGTTCTATTCTTGAGGCCAAAATATCCATGCAGATTATAGTCAATATGAAGATAGCTGATGGTGAGTTTCTCTGGGAGCTGAGAGCTGTGGCCTTGTCCCAGGGCTCTGCATGGCCCAATAGATCACATGCACTCACCCAGTCTGGTCCGCACAGGACTGCTTTCTCTGTTCCCATGCCTCTTCTCCAAATATATCTCAAAAAACTCAAATCTATAGCCTCTAAGTGTTTCAGAAATGGCCACCACCCTTTCTTTCTCCACTTTTCATGCAGTGTTATACCACCATTGTGGTCCATCATTCAAGCAAATCATCCTAGAGCTATTTGTGTGCGGGTAGTTTCGTAACTTTAGTAAGCAAAGCCCTCGACCACTCTATATCTTGCTTTCTTTTCTGAAAAGAAAATAGGTGGATATTTCTTAGAACACTATGTCCATAAAATGAAAAAGAGTCTCAGTGAAATAAGCTTGTGACCCTCTTGATTCATAATGCATATTAGTATATGAAAGTGTCTAAGAAGTTCTCCAGCAAAGAAACTGGTTTAGCTTTGCTTAATTTGATGTCCCTCAAATTATATGATCTCAGAACCTTCCTCCTGGTGACATGCTGCTATCGTTCAGAACCAGCAGGAAATCATTTTCAGATGCTATGCTAGACAATCTTTAAAAGACTTGTTCTAATTGTAATGGGCACTCTATGACTCCTTTCTGCTGTTCTACTCTTCCTCTCACAAAGGATTTGAATGCTTAGATCTCAGCTCAGTTAATCTAACTAAATGACTATGTATAGTCAATAGTAAAAAAAAAAAAAAAAAAAAAAATTTTTTTAAATTGCTTGAGCTTGGGTCTGGGAATTGGATCTGCCACCAGTCATATAGTTCATGGCATTTAGCACACACAGCAGAGTACAGTACGCTAAATCCTTTCAAGAGTGACTAATACTCTACTGTGATAGGACAGACGCTTGGGGTTTTAGCCAAATCTTGTAAATTTAGCAAAGAATATCAGAGCAACTCCTTCTGTTACCCTAAATGTCAGGGACTCTTACATTTTCATGAAGAACATGCAGGTCTTGGTTTTTAAAGGTCTTACATGAGCATTTTCATTGAATATAATAAAATTTGTCTACATTGAGAAGATGAATGCTCTAGTTAGATGTATGTGAGAAATTGACCTGGAAGTTGCAGCAGGCATTTGATATTCCTGGGGTGTTGATTAGATCAAATCTCAGCATTCTGAGAGCTTAGCATGTTTCAGGACCAATAAGACCACTTTTCCCCACAACCAATTTTTAAATATAATATATCACATATTTTCTTGCCCTACTATCTGGAATTGAGCTAAGTAAACTATGAGCTAATAGAGACTCCAAAAGCACATTAAGTGTGAAGATTAGCCCTTATGTTTTGCCCTGTATACTTCACTTCACCAGCCTAATCTTACCTCCTCTCCTAAGTAATCACTCCCTATTTCTGAGTCTAGCCTATCCAATTGTTGCCATAGTAGTTTTATTCCACCAGGAAGTCCATAGGACTGTCTGTGGAAGGCAAATGTAGTCTTGAGGTGTCCATTTGTCCAGTATCTTATGTTTATATGATTGCTGACACCCTGATTCACCTAGTTCCTGTTTATTTGCTGAGTTTTATTTTCTTGCCTTTGTTTTGATTTCTATGTTGTGCTCCTGACAGCTCAGCTGTTTTCAGAGAAATGACCTCTATATTAACCTTTCCGTTATTGTTTCTACCTTGCCTTGGTTCACCTAGACTTTGCTTTCCAACCTGAATCTAGCTACAATCACAGCACAATATTATATTAACAGGTCTATTTAGGTGTGCTGGAGCATAGAGGAATAACAAAGAATGTTGAGTACACACAAACTAAGGATGTAGACTTTGGGCTGAGTCGTTTTGCAATTAAATGGCTACATTTGAGTAACACTTGTATCAAACACTCAGGAATAGTTTCATGGACTTGATTTCTATATGAACTCCAGCCACCATGGATGGCTCAACTCAAATCTCATCTTCGAGAAGCTATCCCTGATTGCCTGAGCCCAAAGAGTCTCTTTTTCTGAATTTATATAGCTCTGATTGTCTGTGCCAAGTGCCAGAAATTTACCATTGTCTGGCGTTGAATTCCCTGATTATCTCATTGGCTCTGTTTTTACACAGGGATAGTCTTCCTAACTAGATGAGGACTGTGTCTAACAAATTTTTATATCTCCCACAGTATGTCAGAACGTAAAGTAACAAGGAGATAGTCTCATAGATTCCATCAATTAGGCAATGTGATATGGGGCAATGAGTTACCTATTGGAGTGAACCGGAAATTGAAACAGAACATGACTGTTGAGTGGGATTGATGGAAAGGGAAGAAGAAGGTGTTTGGAGGCAGGGTGAGGAAGGTAAACAAGGGAAGTTCAACCTGCCCTTCTGAGAGCTTGGTTTAAACTAAACTCTGCCATTTCCTTTGTCCCACAAGGGTTTCAGAATTACCTTCCTCATTACGTAATTACCTACACTAGGCAAATTAGACAACAAGAGTCTTCCAAGAATTCCTAATGCCCCGATAAAACAGCCACAACAAAGATCCCAGGAATTAAGATTGAGAGCCCCTCCTTATAAGCCTCTTTACCTCTCTGTCAGCTCATAATAATGCTCAACTAAAGTGAGAAGAAAGCTCCGCCAGAAAATTCCTTCCTCCCTCCACTAACTCAACGGGAGCCTCAACAGTCTCTGGGAAACTGAGACTCATATTCCAAAGAGCATGGCACCCGACTTAGAGGGGTTGTAACTCTTCTCGTGATCACAAACAGTAATTGTGCCTCTCCTTTGAAATAGTTCATGCCTAGGAGTGATCAGTTCGCCCTCTTTGCATATGCATAGCTTTTTGTTAATTTACTATATGTAGCTGTCTTTACCAGTTTAAAAAATCATTTTCAGAAGGATAAGCAGTGGCTTCTTAATGGTGATATTTGACTAACCCCAATAAGTGATTCAGCAGATGGTTCGCTTTTAAAGATGTAATTGTAAATGTGGGAGTGAGTTTTCTTTCCACAATAAATGCAGTGGTGCCCAGGTGACTTCCTAAGCCAAACTGCTCCAGAACACTTAGGCCCAGGCTTCACTTTCGGAATCTGACTGTAGGCTAATAAAGAACACATCTTCTTACTTTTAGACTGATGGCTCGCTGTAAGTTGTCTAATTGCAAATGAGTAGCTGCAAATGTTCAACTCCTCAGAGGCTGAGACAATTTCCTTTCATCTGTAATTATAAACAAGGGCAAAGGAATGTCCATCTAGTACAATTTTTTTATTTTATTTTTTTGTGGCACGCGGGCCGCTCACCGCTGTGGCCTCTCCCATTGTGGAGCACAGGCTCCGGACGCGCAGCCTCAGCGGCCACGCCTCACGAGTCCAGCCGCTCCGCGGCATGTGGGATCCTCCCGGACCGGGGCTCGAACCTGCGTCCCCCGCATCGGCAGGCGGAGTCTCAACCACTGCGCCACCGGGGAGGCCCCATCTAGTACAATTTTAAAACAGAGTCCAGAAAAAGAATTGGTAGCATGATGAACTCTATCTTGAAAGCATATCAGAAAGGTAGGCCTACAAGTGGATCTGCGGGGAGATCCATAAGGTTTTATAGTTACCTACAGCTACAGAAACTATAGAAACCTGGACAAGAGGATGCCAGGGAAATAAGAAACATTTATTTCTGTTAACCATTGATCTGCTATCTGTGTTCTTACATCCACCTTTGCATGATACAGTCCACTGGAATCAGAAGACCAGTGTTGTATGCCTGGCTCTGCCTTAGGCTTGCTGTGTGCAAGTTTTACATCATCTATGAGTCCTGTAGGTCCTCTTCTGAAAAATGGGGACATGAGTGTGTTCACCGTCCTCCTAGGAGGACAGTCATGAAGATAACCTGTGATATAATCTTGGAACTGGCTCAGTGTCCTTAAGAGTTCTCTGCCTGCCTTTGACAAGTCAAGTTCAGGGGAGACTTCCCTAAAGCCTAGCTCCCTCTATCCACAGAGGTTGTGGTAGATTTTTGTCCATCTCTCCATTCCACTAGCTGTGTGTCACCCAACCCCAGCTACAGACTTTTCTTCTTAGGCGTCTTTGCCACTCTTTTCAACACGGTCTTTTCCAAAGTACTTTGGAACTTCCCAAGATGGCCTTCATCCAAAATGCAGTGTTCAGCAACCCCTCCCCCTTTTTAAAATAAATTTATTTTATTATTATTTATTTTTGGCTGCGTTGGGTCTTCGTTGCTGCCCCCGGGCTTTCTGTAGTTGTAGCGAGCGGGCTCTAGAGCGCAGGCTCAGTAGTTGTGGCGCACGGGCTTAGTTGCTCTGCAGCATGGGGGATCTTCCTGGAGCAGGGCTCGAACCCATGTCCCCTGCATTGGCAGGTGGATTCTTAACCACTGCACCACCAGGGAAGCCCAGTCAGCCCCTTTTTGATCCATACCCAGGAGCCCTAAACAAGACCAGTTCAACATGGGCTCAACCCCTTTTCCTAAAACTCTGCCTGGGCCAGAGCCTCAGGCTTCAGCTTGCCTGGAAGGGATTTAAGACAAGAAGATATGTGGAGGTGCTCTAAACTGTATAATAATTCTATTCTATTCTCTTGTAAAGTAGCCACTGCGAAGGTCATTGTAGTGAATTATCCATGTGGTCTTTACATTTCCTTCAGGACTTGTGCAGTAGTAGGGCACCACTGTATTTACTGAACATTCGGAGGCAATCCATTCCATCTTTGGATAGCTTTGATGGTTGAACTGGAATCTGGGTCCCTGTCAGTCTTCTCAGTGTGGTCCAAGTGGTACTCATCAATGCCACATAGAAGTCTAATCACCCTTCCACATCACAATTTTATATATATACACACACATATGTATATATTTAATTTTCTTTTCAGCCAAAATATCTGATTTTATCTATCTGATTTTTTTCTGTAGTTTCTTATAGATATATTGCCAAATCCTTCATTGCCCTGTTTTCTTCTCTCTAAACACCTCCAGTGTTATTTGTAATAACTCGTAACAATGACTATAACATTCGCTAATGTTTTGCCAACCACTTGACAAGATTATTGTGAGTGATTTTGTGACTTTCTTAATGAAGGTCCAAATAAAGACTAAGAATGCGAGTCCAGGTCTAGCTGATTTCCTTATCTGCAAGCCTGATACACTGCCTGTGAAAGAAATGAATTTTGTTTGACAGGATTTGTTCTTAGTGAATCAGTGCTAGTTCCTCGTGGTCACTGCTTCTTCTCATAAATAATCCATTCTAGCATCTTAACCAGAAGTCACTTTCATTCTCTTTCTGGAAATCAGAATGACATCTCGGTTTTTGAACCTTCCCTTTTCTCTATATTTCCTCACTGGTGAATGACAATGATTCAGCAATCTCTTTAACAACATTTCTCATTTTATCTTTTCATAAGAGATGAAGGGAGGAAAACCACTTCGGTAGAAGAATAAAGGCATCTAACTCTGTGTGTCTGGTGTGGACAGTCCTTTCTGTATAAACCTGCTATTTCTGAGGTCCCAGAATTCTCTCTCTCTCTTTTTTTTTTTTTAATTGAATGAAAGCTCTTTAAATCCTATTGTGCTTTACAATTTTCAAAAGTTTCACACACATGATTTCATGTAATCCTATACTAATCCTTTTTTTCATTCCCTACCTATGTATTGTCCCTCCCCCTGCCCCTCTCCCCTCGGTAACAACTAGTTTTTTCTTATCTGTGAATCTGCTTCTTTTTTGTTTTATTCACTAGTTTGTTGTATTTTTTAGATTCCACATATAAGTAATATCATACAGTGTTTGTCTTTCTTTGTCTGACTTATTTCACTTAGCATAATGCCCTTCAAATCTATCCAAGTTGCTGCAAATGGCAAAATTTCATTCTTTTTTATGGCTGAGTAATATTCCATGGTATATATGTACCACATCTTCTTTATCTATGCATCTCTTGATGGACACTTAAGTCATTTTCATTCCTTGGCAGTTGTAAATAATGCTGTTATAAACACTGGGGTGCATGTGTCTTTTTAAATTAGTGTTTTTGTTTTTTTCGGATGTATACTCAGGAGTGGAAT
Source organism: Kogia breviceps (assembly GCF_026419965.1). NCBI lineage: Eukaryota > Metazoa > Chordata > Mammalia > Artiodactyla > Physeteridae > Kogia > Kogia breviceps. Next base: position 94,703,001 of record NC_081319.1, read on the forward strand.
TGCTGGGTCATATGTTAGTTCTAATTTTCACTTTTTGAGAAACCTCTGTACTGTCCTCCATAGTGGCTGCACCAATTTACATTCCCACCAACAGTGTAGGAGGGTTCTCTTCTCTCTGCATCCTCCTGTGTTTTAAAACTTCCTGATGTGCACCACCCCTAGAAAAAAGAGAGAACTCTATTTGTCTCCATATTTCTCCACTTTCGTTGGGTATAATCCACAGTATCTCTTCTCTGGGGGAGAAGACGAGTATCTGCTGGTCTGGATTAAGACACATGAACAGGGGAAACATGTGGCCATTTACACAGGGCTTGTTCCCTCACTGCACCAGGGTTAACAAATTAATGAAAAGGAAACATGTTACATCAATGTTGAACCTTATTAAGCAGGAGATCATCACTCCCAGAGATCTTTATTTTACAAGAATCTAAATGAAAGAATCTGAACCCTCACTTCCATACATACACACCTAAAACCAACCTTCTAATAGCTGATCACACTTTTGAGGACAAACCACAGCAGTTCGTTTTTTTTTTTTTTTTTTTTTTTTTTTTTGCAGTACGCGGGCCTCTCACTGTTGTGGCCTCTCCCATTGCGGAGCACAGGCTCAGCAGCCATAGCTCACGGGCCCAGCCGTTCCGCGGCACGTGGGATCCTCCCGGACCGGGGCGCGAACCCGCGTCCCCTGCATCGGCAGATGGACTCTCAACCACTGCGCCACCAGGGAAGCCCCACAGCAGTTTTTAACTGTAAGATTGTAAGGATAGATTCTGTTCTAAAAGAGTTTTATTGAGATGGTATTGGAAGAAACTGTTATTTATTTAAGTACCGCATTGCATTTTCCTTTGTTCTTTCAACAGGTTAATAATTACAGAAGTAGTAATTAGCCTTGACAGAGAGTACACAAAACGATAAATGGAGAGTGTGTTCAGTAGAGCGGCTCTATAATGCAAGCTTATTATCTTTGGTCGGAGCTAATTACCTTTATTATACCTCATGACTCTTTTTTTCCTGAATTATGAGTGGAGAAGTGCTGAATAGAAATTTTTTTCCAAAGTGCCCTAAACTGTGGAGGGAAATGAAAATCACAAACAATGAAAAGCTTGTTAGACCATGAGTTCAGTCCTCTCTAAAGGGATTCTGAAGGAACTTGCCTTTCCCTGCACTGTAGCAATATAACAGACTTAACTGAAAATGATCTGGGTTGGTTTTGTTTTGCCACATGGATGATCGGAGAGAAAGAGCTAGACTCAGTCTCAGTCTCAAGTAAACCAGAAGGAGGAAAGATGGAAAGTCTTGAGTCCTTGCATGAGTAAAGTATGGGGGGGGGGGTGTTTAGACACAGGGGCACAATAAATTGGAGGTAACCTGTTTATGCAATTAAGTCCCCATGGGGCAGAGCTCTTGGGGTGAGGAAAGGTATTTGGGATCCTGCCTGGCCCAAACGCCCCCTACGAGCTGATCTGAAAAGAGAGACTTCGGTTTTAAAGCCAGTTATTATGCAATCCTTTATCGCTCTCTTTTTCCTCCCTGTCTATTGTCCCCCCCATTATAGCGATGCATATGATCAAAATTCCACAGATGGTGCATGCTTTTATGAGCTCAGTCCTGAAATTTGGTTTGAAATTTCCCCAGTGTCCTCTGAGCTTCTGTCTTTGCAACAGATGCACTTAAATGTTAGCAATTTATTTGCAGCCTGAGCTACAACCAGAGCTAAAGAGGGGAGAGAGAGGACTGTCATGTCATGATCGCAACTGCTGCAGGAGCGGGTGTGGGGAGAGCTTGGTTTCTGCAGGCACAGCTAGTAAGCTACATAAAAATCAATTTCGTCTACCTCTCCAGATCAAGTCTGTTCTATGAACAAGACGTTTAATCCAATTATTCTCGAGGAAGTTCTTTGCTTTCTTTAGACTATCTTGCTTAGTATTCCCACGTGACAGCATCTCATTTTGGTTGTTACCGCTTAGCAGGCCTCTAGATTTCTGAGGGACAGGATTGTAGAAATTCATGGGAGTTCGGGAAGAGGCAGATTCTTTTTAAGGACACCTGAGCTCTGTAAAGTGACACCATCTGAGAAGACATCACTGGTTCCAGATTAATGTGTGTCAAGTCTTTTGTTTAGTATATCTCAACAGTTACATGCTCATTTAGCTGCACTGAAATATTCTTTTTTTTTTTTTTTGCGGTACGCGGGTCTCTCACTGTTGTGTCCTCTCCCGTTGCAGAGCACAGGCTCCGGACGCGCAGGCTCAGCGGCCATGGCTCACGGGCCCAGCCGCTCTGGATCCTCCCAGACCAGGGCACGAACCCGTGTCCCCTGCATCGGTAGGCGGACTCTCAATCCCTGCGCCACCAGGGAAGCCCTGCACTGAAATATTCTTAAACAGAAAGTTATGGGCTTTCTGTGTGGGTTTCGAAATGTCAGCCCAGATAAGCAGGCAATTAACAAAAGCACAATGTTATCTTCCTCTGAAGCAAACACTACACATGAGATTAGGAGATGATGGGTGATTTCTCAAATAGGGGCATGCACTAATAAAATTAACTAAGGCTGGTAACACACTGGAGAAGCAGCTTCAGTTGTCTAACTGGGATAAAACAGACTGTCATACAGAGTGAAGTAAGTCAGAAAGAGAAAAACAAATACCGTATATTAATGCATGTATGTGGAATCTAGAAAAATGGTACAGATGAACTGGTTTGCAAGGCAGAAATAGAGACACAGATATAGAGAACAAATGTATGGACACCAAGGGGGGAAAGTGGCAGGGGGCGGTGGTGGTAGGATGAATTGGGACATTGGGATTGACATATATACACTTATATGTGTAAAACAGATAACTAAGAAGAACCTGCTGTATAAAAAATAAATAAATAAAATTAAATTTAAGGGCTTCCCCGGTGGCGCAGTGGCTGAGAATCCGCCTGCCGATACAGGGGATGCGGGTTCGCGCCCCGGTCCGGGAGGATCCCACGTGCCTCGGAGCGGCTGGGCCCGTGAGCCGTGGCTGCTGAGCCTGTGTGTCCGGAGCCTGTGCTCCGCAACGGGAGAGGCCACAACAGTGACAGGCCCGCATACCAAAAAAATATATATATATTAAATTTAAAAATTCAACAACAAAAAAATCCCTTGTAGGCTTGTGGTATTGTTACATAGGTCAGCTCTGCCACGGGCTGAATTGTCCAGATGCTATCCCCAGTTCAATGGTACTGGGGAATTATTTTTCCATCCTTGATACAAAGCTAATTTTGAACCTTCTTAATAGTTTTAGATGACTTTTTCCACAAGAGTCTTCAATAAAATGAAGATATCCCAATGTCACTAAGTTTTCTATTCTCATTATTCCTCATTAATTTGTCCGAATTTGAAATTCCTTTAACAGCCAGCACTGCAATTCTGACCCTGCTGTTTGCTTCCTGTATGACCTTATTATTTATCAAATAATAATAACAATTATTACTGTTTTATATGCACTGGGGTCATTTGAAACATGACAGCGTGAATTACATAATAATGCCAATCGTGTACGCCCTTGTTATACAAAGACTGTAATGCATCTAGCTGCAGCCATCATTTGCAAAATATTAAGTAGAGAGTCTCAATATGAAATCAGCTCCAAATGGAGAATGATGTTTCGTAAATTCAGATCTGATCATATCACGGATCTGCTTCAACCCATCAACAGCCCCCATTGCTGTTAGGATCAAGCCCAGATCTCACAAGACTTTGCAAAGCCCTATGTGACTGATGGTGTCTTGGCTGCTTTTTCGTGGGGTCTCACCACCGACATCTAAACCTGGCCTCACCTCTGTCCGCAGCATTCCTCCCATTCCCCCACTCCCATCGCCGCCACCTACACATGCTTCAGGGTCCCATTTCCATAGGACTCCTCCCAGAAGTCTTCCCAGTTTCTGCATGCCTGAGTTGGGTGCCCCTCTGGTCCGATCCTACCGCATCGTGGAGGAATTTTTTTTTCTGTCAAAGAGTTCTTTCTCTTTTCTTCTCCCTACCGTCTTGGGAGCTCTATGAAGCATTGCCAGTGTTGAATTCACCACTGTTGCATAGGGCATTATGTCCCCATGATTCATTACGTAACACATTTTATTGAGTCTCTAAATACGCAGTGCTCAGTCTTCCATGCCCTGTAATGTGAGCTGTGTAGCTCAGATGGATTAGTCACTGAAAATTAGATTTAGCCTAATACACACGCATACCATACTCCTCAGACTGGCTTATTCTATTACTGAATGTCATTAGGAAATTCTAGGTGGAGGTCAAGGTTTGGGACATCTGCCAATAACTTTATACAAGTCAGGTTTTGTTGTTTTTGTTGTGTTTTCACTATTAACCACGCAATGTCTTTGTGGGGAGAACTAAAGAGAGACAATCTGGTGAGAGGGGGTCGGAGACTTACCCTAATGCTACATTTGCACAGCACGCTCCGCTTCTTTACTCGTTTGGGGGTGGTCTGGGAGAACAGAGCCCTCCCACAAAGCTGTCCTGGTGCCCTTAACCAGGCTGTGTTTCTGCCACCGCCCTCTCTGCCCCTGTGAAATCTTTGGCTGGCTTGGAGGTTTGGCGGTGTCAGCTTTAAGGTTCCACGCTGGCCTCCCAGATTTCCACCTGCCCTTCTCAAAGAAGTGTGGAAAGCCAGCTTCCTGGAAATTGTAGAACACAGGGACAGAGAGAGCTAGAGCTCCGTACCTAGTTTGCAAGGCTGTTCATCCGCAGAAGGTAGGTTGTCAGGCAACCCTGCAGGTGGAGCAGGGTTCAACACCTGCTCCTGCAACACCTGAGACGCAGATTTTCTGATTAAGGGAATAGGACTCTGTGTTAATTGTTACAGTTATGAACTATCATCGTGTTTATTTATTTATTTTTAAAACATCTTTATTGGAGTATAATTGCTTTACAATGGTGTGTTAGTTGCTGCTGTGTAACAAAGTGAATCAGCTCTACATACACCTATATCCCCATATCCCCTCCCTCCTGTTTATAATCATGTTTAAATCTCCCTGCAAACTGTGTCTATTATACCAAAGTCACCCTGCTTAGGTTTACAGCCTGCTCAGAAGAGGAACTCCTGGTGTTATGAGATTTTTAAGCAGCTGCAAGGTAGTGCTCAGGGATTTATGTCCGTGGAAATTTATAGATTTTGTTAAGTATATTCCTCAACTATAAAAATGTGAGGGACCGGGCTTCCCTGGTGGCGCAGTGGTTGAGAATCCGCCTGCCGATGCAGGGGACACGGGTTCGTGCCCCGGTCTGGGAAGATCCCACGTGCTGCGGAGCGGCTGGGCCCGTGAGCCATGGCCGCTGAGCCTGCGCGTCCGGAGCCTGTGCTCCGCAACGGAGGCCACAGCGGTGAGAGGCCCGCGTACCGCAAAAAAAAAAAAAAAAAAAAAAAAAAAAAATGTGAGGGACCCATTTTGTTTATGCTCTCAGTTTATTGTTTGCTTGGCTAAAAGTCAGGTTGCCACAACCGAGGGGAGGAAACATGAGTCAATGGCTAAGAAAACGTTAAAAGGCTTAGATATAGCTGCTTTTAGCTTTCCGAATCACTGGTGCCCACTTAAAATAACAGATGTGCTAAGATATCCCTGGTGTTACATAAATGCTAAGGGCAGTGGAAAGCTGACCTTCTCATACTTCTTAACAGTTTTTGTTCAGTTATGACCCTACCCTGCAAATGCTAAGATCTGCTGGCGGCTTTCTGCTGTCATTATTTTGCTACCGTGGTCGAAGGTGGCATAAAATCAGTGAATGGAAGACGCAGGCAATCCTTCTCGAAGACCCTGAGGAGGCTGTTGATTTCCCCAATAGGACTGATTAGTTATAGGAATGTATCAACATAATTATGATAAGGATATGAATAAAACGAATGTATAGGCATAAAACGTATTTGCCTAAGTACTGGTGAATTCTGTCCTGGGGAGAGAGAGGTCTGGTGTCTATGTTTTCTAATGTTTTTATCTCCAGCCTGTCAGAGGCAAAAATCATATTCCTACAGTTAAAATGCTGTTCACCTTCAGACAGACAAGCACAGAAGCCAGGTACATCCCAGAATACTTCCATCAGGGGGCACCCATGCCGGCAAAAAAGGTCAAGGAGATAGTGTTGAGGTCATTAGCAGAGTTACAAGGACAGCTTCTCTTACTATCTTACACTTCCTCCTGTCCAATCAGTGCCCCATCCTGGAGCCACCACACAGGACTCGAAGAGTGTCCCTAGACTGTAAAGTTGGCTGTTTCTAGGTAGTAACACTTGCCAGGCATTGTAAACAAAGGCAAGCAAAGGTCTGCATGCCGGAGGAGCACACCTATCGCCGTGGTGACTCCAGCTCTCTGAACTAAAATTCAGGAATGGTCCAGTGGCATGCACTACCTGCCTAGGACCTTCTTCCTTACGTCCACAAAGAGGTGTTTTATATTCCTTTAATTCTCTTCCTGACATTTTTACTGTTCGTTCTGCTTTCCTCTTCTTTTTCTAAATTTAAATTTTAACTTATACAACATAATGGTTCAATATTTGTCTATATTGCAAAACATCACTGCAATAAGCCTAGTTAACGTCTGTTACCGTACATAGTTACAAAAATATTTTTGTTCCTTGTGATGAGGACTTTTAAGATCTACTCTCTTAGCATCTTTCAAATATGCAATACAGTATTGTTAACTGTAATCACCATGCTGTATATGACTTATTTATTTTAAACTGGAACTTTGTACCTTTTGACCCCTTTCATCCAAATTATCTTTTAAAAGTGTACTTTTTCTAGAGTATGAGTAAAGTGTTTGCTATTACAAAATAATCCCAGTTGAAAAAATAGATTAAGTAAATGAGATACTGTTTATCTTAAAATAATACTAACATAGTACTTATGCATATTTTAAGCACTGAGTAAAATAATCTTATGATCTCTCACCATCACAAAACATCAGCTGAGTCCCTGAGGGAGAGGTTATTATAATTTCCTCCCCCATGCGTTGCATCCTTGGACATTAGCCTGGAAGGCACCTCTAAAGGTACTTAGCACTAATTAGCATTGTCTATAAAGATCCTCATTTGTGGAATTACTTACAGGGAGTCAGGCGTCTCTTTTTTTTTTTTTGCGGTACGCGAGCCTCTCACTGCTGTGGCCTCTCCCGTTGCGGAGCACAGGCTCCGGACGCGCAGGCTCAGCGGCCACGGCTCACGGGCCCAGCCGCTCCGCGGCACGTGGGATCCTCCCGGACCGGGGCACGAACCCGCGTCCCCTGCATCGGCAGGCGGACTCTCAACCACTGCGCCACCAGGGAAACCCTCAGGCATCTCTTAAAAGTGTGCTGAGTATTCTTTAGTAGCTCATAGAGAAATTTTGGCAGCCTTTTAAAGATACGTGCCCATAAACAAGGAAAAACAAGAGTGGGGACATTTACGAAAATTTCTGAGAAATAAGTGTACTTTCCAGAAAATTCATGGTGTAAGTTTATTAATAGCAGTAGCCAGAGAACTGTACTCAGATCCAAAAGACCTATGCTCCGGTCTTTGTTCCACTGGGAACTAGTTGTAACATGTGGGCCCAAATCGCAATATATTGAGCCTTGTTCTCGTTACCTGGAAAATGGGATGACATCTTCCCTATGTGGTGGGGTTATTGTTTGGATAAAAATGAAAGGACTAACATGAAGCACTTTGAAGAGCTGGAGTCACTGAGTAAATGTGACATCTTATTATAGAAATAATCCTGAAATGTCTGAGCTCATTGAAAAAGAAACATTTGATTATTGGTAAAAATAATATGCCTTAAAAAGTCAGGCGGGCTTCCCTGGTGGCGCAGTGGTTGGGAGTCCGCCTGCCGATGCGTGGGACGTGGGTTCGTGCCCCGGTCCGGGAGGATCCCACATGCGATGGAGAGGCTGGGCCCGTGAGCCATGGCCGCTGAGCCTGCGCGTCCGGAGCCTGTGCTCCGCAATGGGAGAGGCCACAACAGTGAGAGGCCCGCGTACCAGAAAAAGGAAGAAAAGAAAAGAAAAAAAAAAAAAAAAGTCAGGCAATAAGTTCTATGGCTGTGCATGTTCCTTTAAAAATATATTCTCTATCTGTCATTTTTTGATAGTGGAGCACCTCTCCAATTCCCCCCGTGACCTCTTGAGGAAAAAAGTTCGGTGTATCTGGGGTTAATTTCAGTCAACTCCTTAAGTCATATAAGCCTAAAAACTGAAATACAGTCTTTTTCTAGGAATTCAGCTGAATGAGACAGTTTCCTATCCTAGAACAGTTTTCTAGTCTTGACTTTTCTTCCCTTTTAAATTTTTGTCAAATTACATAAGCAACATATGATTATTTTAGAAATTTGAAAAATAGAGAAAAGCAGAGAAAAAGAAAAGAAAATTACCCACACTCTCATCATGTCTTTAAAAAGTTACCTAAGCCCATAAGTAAAAGACCCCTCTTCATGCCACCAGTCCCAATCCCAGAGACAATCACCGTTTTCCCCGGGAGTGTATGTATCCTTTCATTCTTATCCAAACATTTCCAACCCATCAACAGAACATGCATATATGAACAGCAATAATTAAATCCAGTTGCTTGATAGTCTTCCAACTTTATATCATATAAAACCATAGCTTTACACATATTTTTTCGATTTTTGTCCATCTGAAGCTGTATTTTAGTTAACAGCTTATTAATTTGATTTACAACTTTTATGTGTTTCCGCAGATGGTAAGTGGCCTCCATTTGTGCTCTGGCCCCAGGCTCCACAAATGTTCAGGGCGGGGCTGCACCAGGGAGCCTGCTGCAGCCTGTGCTTCCTGGTCTCCTGGCTCCAGCCAGCCCCGCAGAATCCCCGGCTGCCATCTTGCGCTCCCTGTTAACCCCGGGTCCAGGTCCTTCCTGGAAATAACTGATGTGAGGGAGGAGGGAGGCAGTGAGTAGAAGACTCAAAGGAGGTAGAGCAAAGGGGAGAAAGTGAAAAAGAGGGAAAGGGATCCGTCAGTACATTTTTTTTTTTTTTTTTTGCGGGCCTCTCACTGTTGCGGCCTCTCCCATTGCGGAGCACAGGCTCCGGACGCGCAGGCTCAGCGGCCATGGCTCACGGGCCCAGCCGCTCCGCGGCACGTGGGATCTTCCCGGACCGGGGCACGAACCCATGTCCCCTGCATCGGCAGGCGGATTCTCAACCACTGCGCCACCAGGGAAGCCCCCGTCAGTACATTTTATCCCCGTCCTAATAACTATGACACCGTTTTTACTTAGCCGCTCCTGCATGAGATTATGAGCTTCTGAGGCCATCAGCTGAGTCATGTTCCAGGTACAGAATAAGCACTCAGACAATAGCTGTTCAAGGGACTGAACAAACAAATGGGAGTGTTGAGATCCTCAAGTGGAAAATATGGAATTACTTATGGATTTCATAAACTGACAATACTGAAAGCAGACCTCTAAAAAGTGATGAGTTAGATGTCTCTGGCCATCTCATTTCAGATGCATATCTTCCAGTATGTTTGGGAAAATATCGGTATCCTTAGCCCGTAGTCAAATGATGTTTTTGCCCTAAATACGATGACCAACACGGAGAGCTCTAGTGGATGTTGTAACTGCTTTGTAAAATTAATACCTCCATGCGTATAGCTGAGATAAAACTTTTCTTTTTTTTTTTTTTGGACACTGTGGGTGTATTATGAAATTCAACGTTTGCTTTTGAGTTTGATGATGTATCAGCTAGAATTGTGATTTTTGACCCTGTGAAGTGCCAATGCACTAGGGAATATCAAAAGACAGCAAGTTGAAGGTAAGGAAGGGTCTGTTCATGCATTTTAATAAAGGCAGGTCAAAAATGTTGTGTCAGCCAAATTCAGAGTGAAGTTACTAGTGTTGATTAAATGGCAGCTAAAATCTAGGAAAGCTTTCTGCTGGCAGACCCAGGATGACCATTTTTATCTCTAGGATCTATGTTTACACAGTATAAAGGAATCAGAACGAAAAACAAGCATCTCTGAAATAAGTGGGTTAATTTCTCATCTTGTCTGTTTTCTAATCACAGTTATCAGCCATGCTGCTGGACTTGGATTTCCATACCTATAATCTGGCAATCCCACATCTAAGGAATTTATCCTGAGGAAATAATCAGCAAGGTGCACAGATATTTGTATACAGAGATGCTCATCACAGCAGTGTTTATATAGGAAAGTGCAGTGCATCTGTAGGACCAAATATTATGCAACCAGTAAACATCGCAGTGTAGAAGGACATAAAGTCATGTGGGGAAAATAAGCACAGTATATTTCAGAGCATATTGTTAAAGGAAAAGAACCGTTTGTAAAATAGTGTACAGTATAATTCCACTAGATATGCACAGAAAAGTAACTGGAATGACATTCAGAGACATTTTACAATGTTTTTCACCGGGTGACATTAGGAGTGATTTTTACTTTTGTCTTTGAGCCTTTCTCTATTTTATACATTTCCTGCAATGAACTTGCATTCAAAAAAAAAAATGTTTATAAAAGGATAACCTTATACCAGCGTTTTAATTTTTTTTTTTTTTTTTGCGATACGCGGGCCTCTCACTGTTGTGGCCTCTCCCGTTGCGGAGCACAGGCTCCGGACGCGTAGGCTCAGCGGCCACGGTTCACGGGCCCAGCCGCTCCGCGGCATGTGGGATCTTCCCGGACCAGGGCACGAACCCGTGTCCTCTGCATCGGCAGGCGGATTCTCAACCACTGCGCCACCAGGGAAGCCCTACCAGCGTTTTAATTTTTGACATTGAAGATGATCACATTCTACACTCAACTCCCATTTTACAGAGTTCCCTACCCAATGTCCTCTTACCTACTTTGTATTATTTGGGTCTCTGCCTGACTCAGTGGATCATATGCTCTTTTGACGGCTAAGTCTGTGTCTAATACATTTCGTATTCCCAACAGGGAATAAATAAAAACCCATGGAGAGATCCCAGGTTTTCTCAAAAATCCATACAAAATGAACCCAGAGAAATCCTGAATTCCATGCCACCACCAACACCTCCCTCAACCTCTCACCTGTGTGGGCACAGAGCAATCAGGTGGGTTAAAACATTACAGTAAATACAAGGTGATGGCCTCCAACTCTATCTTTTAATTTTACATACCCTTTTATAAGCATTTTTATAGGCATATCACCCAGGTGTAAACAAATAGTTGATTAAAGATGGTAATGGTGGTCATTTCAACAAAACACTGAGTGTTAGTTAGTTCCTTGTTCAGAACATAATCCTCACCATTACGTTATTTCAAAGAGAAAATCATAATTTGTATCTTTTTCCAGGAAAGTTTGCCACTCAGTAAGCGAGAGAATTGCTCTCAGATGGGGATTCCTGTGTTCTTCTCTGGGGGTGGGGTGAGGGTGGGAAAGCTCACCTTTCCGCCCCGGAGCCCTCAAGTGGCCCTGGTCCTAAAGATGCCATTGACATTCACCTTAGGTGATTTATGAGACTCAGTTGGAGTCATGGTGACCAAGGGCGTTTCCCTGGAGTGTCTGCTGTAGGCTTAGACACCAGTGCACATAACCGTCTGGCAGGTAATTAGGGGCAATGCAACTAGTCTAGACTTTGGGATTTTTCTGGTTCTAGCACGCCTAGCCAATCAGCGTGCATTAATCATTACACACGTATGTGAACAGGATTCAGCTTCTGACTCATTGGCATCACACACAGGGCAGTCTGTTGTGACTCAAGATGGGCAAAAGAGCTAAAGGAACTAAGAAACATTTTATGCCTAAAGGTGCAGAATATGCCCGCAATGAGTGATGAGAGCCCAGTGGTGGGGTAGAGAGCAAAAACAGACCAATAAGGAATTTTGTGCAGCGTGTGGAAGTCTCCCTCCTAGCACTGCGTACATGGCACAGTTAGAACTCAGAATATGCTGCTTAGCATTGTAATTATTTGTCATTTATAGATGCCTTTTCCTTCCAACTTTGCTCTGTGCTCCAGAAGGGTAGGGGCCACACGGCTCACATTCAGGTCTCCAGCACCTAACACTAGCCTCAGGGAGAATAGCCGCTCAGCAAAAAATGGCAGATGCGAGTTGTGGCTTGGTGATTGTGGTGGACTCCTGGGAAAATCTGTTCTGCTGACCAGATAAAGGTAGAACTTTTAGAGGTGCTGTCAAGCTTGATTGCCCAGGGAAACTTCTTTGGCCTGCTAATCACTGAAAAACAGGCTCTCTCACTCATATGAGATTTCCCCTCCTTCCTGTTCTCAGCTAGAAATACCATGAGAACAGACTGTCTCACAGTGTTTTCAGATTTCCACTTCGAGTCCCTGCCAAAAGCAGGAAGTGCAGAAGTGGGCGATAATTCTTTTTTTCTTTTTAGAACACTTTATTAAAGAGTTTTGGTTGTTACTTATTTTTCCCCCTGAACCTCATTAGAATTAATTTGAGCAATACGTTGAATTTGCATAATGATTTTCTTACCAGGCACCCAAAGTGTTTTATTTATCAATGCCATTTCCCAGTAAGGTAAGGTGGAAAGAGGTACAGAAGAGCAGAGACTGAGGACACCTCGGGGATTTTCGACCTCAGCATTTGTCATTTATTTTTCTTGTATTGATGAGAAAATTGAGACCCAGAGTTACCTGGTATTTCTTGCTCTGTGCTGGCACCTACCACTCCGTTTTCACACCATCATTCCTCTTTCCTCCCTGCCGTGGGGTAATGCAGTAGTTTCTGGGGTCTTACACCAACACCACACCGACCTCCCACCACCCTCCCATCTATTCAGCCCTCTCTGCCTCCCTGCTCCTTACCCATAAGTCAACCCTTTCATTTGGGGATAATCAAAAGCAGATAACCATCCCTAAGAGGGCCAAGGACCACTGTGTCTGACTGTGTACTATTAAAAATGGAGAGAGAAAGGAAGAAAAGGAAAACGGGAAGGAAGAAAAAAGTGGAATAAAACGCGAAAGAGAAAAAGCAGGAAAGGGAAGGAAACACAGCTTCATCAGGGGCCAAGGAAATCGTTTCTCTGTGACATGCCTGGTCCCTCCTTTCAACACTCTGCTGGGAAAGTTGCTCTGTGCAGGGCGCCATTTGATTCTACTTCCTGGAGGTAATTGCTCTACCCCACCCTGCTCTAATATTATCCTCAGGTCTGATGAGTGTATTGAAGCCTAAAGAGGTGAGTCCTCAAATGAGAGCCAGAGAGGAAGCCAGAAAAGTCGGCCCAATAAGTGCTATGGACTGAATTGTATCCCCGGCAAAAGCCATACACTGAAGCCCACAGACCCCCAGTGTGACTGTATTTGGAAATAGGGTTTTTAAGAGGTAATTAAGGTTAAATGAGGTCACAAGGGTGGGGCCCTAATCCAATAGGACTGGTGGCCTCATAGAAAAGGACAAGATTCTCCCCCCCCTCCCCCCCTCCCTCCCTCCCTCCCCCACCTCCCTGGGAATTCACAGAAGAAAGGAGATATGAGGACACAATGAGAAGGGGCCCATCTACAAGCCAGAAAGGTGGCTCTCACCAGACATCAAATTGTCTGGTACCATGATCTCAGACTTCCTAGCTTCCAGAACTGTGAGAAGTAAATTTCTGTGGTTTGAGCCACCCATTCTGTAGTATTTTGTTATGGTGGCCCCAACAGATGGATACATAGGTTATTGATAAAAGCCACATTATGAATTTTTCTCATGACACTGTCTCACAGCTATCCATCCCACACCATCTGGACATACTTTGTGGGTATGATGGTTTCTCATCATCAGTCAGCATCTCAAGTAACAGACCTAAATTGAATTGCCATAGGACCAAAACAAGGTGCCAGCACCACACAAGGTCACAAAAAGGCAAGGCAGGTGATCATTCGTAAACAGTTCTCAGGACCCGGTTCTCTTCCTCAGACAAGGGTAGATTTACTGTGATACTTACAAAGCTTTAGTTTCAGGGCACCACACTTGCATGGGCTCCTTCCTCAGCCCTGAACCAGATTCTGTATTTGTATATTTAAAATTTTTTAAAATTAGAGCCCCCCTCCCAAGTTACACATGCCTCATACCCCCATGTCTCACACCTGCATATAATAGGTATTATGCAGGCCTCATGCAAGGCACTGAGGATAGAACAGGGACCAAAACGAGGCCATCACAGCACAGGTAAATGAGTTTCAGAGTAAATGGACTGATTTAGGTGAAAACAATCAAAATACGTAATAGTAGAGACGGGAGAAGAGTTTATGACCACTTCACAAGGACTCAGTAGATGCAGCCTGGATCTAGTTTGCCCCTTCCTGGCCCCAAAGATGGTGCCCACTTTTCAGCTGGAGGAGAACATGTATATGGAGAGCCTGCTGTGTGCCAGGTAAAGTACCCGGTATTTGAGAAGTTAAATAACCCGCCCCACGGTGGAGCTCACTTTATATTCAGGCCCACCTGACTCTAAAGCTTACAAAGTTTGCCAAACCTTCTACTGATACCTCCCCCACCCCCCAGCGGAGGCTGGGCTGAGAGTAAGGGAGGAGATGATGGAGAAAGGGGGGACAGGGAATTCAAGCCTTCTAAATGATCATTGCACAATTCTCCAAATGGCATTCTTTTCACATTGCTTTTACTCACGAAGGGCCCAACTGCCTAGTGCCATGCGTGGTGGCAGCAAATGAGCACAAGCTTCAGGCATCACCATGCCTTTGAGTGCTGAGTTCAGAGCTTTTTCTACTCTTAACTAGGGCTTTGAGCTCTGTACAATTTGGGTTTTTTAATTCACGACCCCCCTGCCTATTGATTCAGACTTTGGACATCTAATTATGTGAGAGAAGGAAATCATTCAAATTTTGAAAATGTTGGCACTGAATTAATCATACTTGACTCTAAAATCTTCATCCTGCGTAGCCCTTAGCTCGGCTCCTTGATGGAGTTTTCCCTGTGCAGACAGAAAAAAAAAAAAAAAAAAAAAAGTGTCAAATGATGATAAACCACTCTCTCCTTTGGCTGTGAGTATAACAAGAAGTACTCGTATGACATGTAGTTTTTCTCCTCTTATCTTAAAAGACCAACCAGAAATCCAATGTGAAAAAAGCTAATGTGATACTAAGTTTGCAAATTTCAACTAAGAGTTCTGCAGTCAAGACATGTAAAAGTTTCCATAGCAACATTAGCTCTCATCTTTAGGATTTTCATTTCTATTAAAGCCATTAAAATCATACTTTTATAGATACAAGGGTATATACAATGTGATCGGATTTAGGGTTGAGGTTTATTTTCCATTATTTTAATTATAAATGATTCCTGGTATGGCTTTGGATGCCCATTTCGTAAATGGACCTTTTGTAAATGGATAGTATGAAGCAGTTGGTTGATTTCCTTTGCTCTTCCCTCAATTTTTTCCCCTTCTATATTCCATTCCCTCAATACCCTGGATGCTGAAAGGAGGGAAGATAACAGGACCAGACTGCTGTAGACCTCACAAGGGACCCACCTACCTATCATTATGGTACCACTTCCATGCATGATGCAAAACAACTTCCTTAGGGAGGGAAGATGGGGAAGGGCAGGGACGAAGCGTACGTTCTCCCTGATCGCCACAGACTGACCTCACGTAGGCTGTCCCCCACAGTGGGTTTCCTTATTATTCTTAAAGCTAGAGAGGAAGCTGGCTTTGCCAGCGGCCACAGAGTCCGCCAGTTCCCAGAGGAGTGAAAACGTCTCTTCAAACTAAGTCTGAGCAGAGAATCTAGTAAAATCCTACATCAGCTGGAAAGGGTAGTTGTACTCAATATTTCATGAGCTGTCCATAGAAAATCAGACGTGTAATGAACATTTCCTAGGAAAAAAAAAAAAAAACCCTAATAGTTGACTCTTGCTTGCAACGTGGAGGGTGTTTATTTTTCCAAAAATGAGTGAAACAGATGGGGATGGCAAGGATGCCGGAAGATTCCCGTGAGTTCTTCTAATAGCAAACAGTGTTGGAGAGTTGGGGACATCTGGAGTGAACATGGGGGAGGGAAAGAAAACATTTCTTCAATGCACTTTTCAGCTGAAATAGTATCACAGTGTCATAGACTTGCAGAAACCCTGAATGAAATAGACAAATGAATGTGGCAGAAGGCTTAAAGTGAAACCAGCCTGCAATGATCAGGGCTATTTTTAGTTTTCTAATGAAGAAAGCAGCTGTATTCAGAAAGGCTGTCACTGGCTGCTTGTGAGACCAATTTGTTCTCTTCTGGGGTTCCAGCATTTATCACCAGTGAACCTCCCCCTGGGATCCTCAGAAAGGGGCCCCAAACAGCTATTACCATGGGTTTGGGGGCTTTTTTTAAAAAGGAATTTGGAGAAGATTCTTAAGAATTTTGGCTTATACATCTATTAGAACCAGAGAATAATAAGCGAAACAATAACCTATTCCTGTGCTCTCTTGGTACAAACCTAGTCCCATACAAATCAACTGCAAAGCCTTAAGGGGCAAGGGACAAAATTCCAGCTTGCTCTTTCAATGACCTAAGTGGCTAGTCTCTGTCTATTTCATTCTTTTTGGCCGGAGCTGCTAAACAAGAGGATAGAAGACAATAGACATTTCCCAGAAACCGAAAGGCAAGCACTGAAGATGACCCACTTTTAGAGACAAGAACCAGCGGGAGAGTGATTTACTGTTCTGTGAAAGAGGTATTGAAGGGGTCGAGGTATGGTGAGACTGGTTGTTATCTGAGCTCTTGACAAAGTCTGTTTTCAGCACCGACCCTGCCATCCTCTCTGGGGGTGACAGCGCCCTATGTACTCAATTCTCCCTACGTGATGACATTTACATATCAACGATACACAGGATTCTGTCTAACACATTGGACCCCATATATGACCTTCATTAAAACTGCTCTTATTGGGCAGTAGAGTATGTCTTATTTCTAAATATTTAACTTGCTGGCAGAAATCACCCATTAGGTTACCAGGGACTCGAGAAAATGCATCAGCCCTGAAAATATGGGTTATAAATCAGACCCACAGGTCTAAACCCTTCTCTGTCTCAGAGAAGGAGGATGGGAAGGAGGATGGCAATCAGGGTATGGACAGAGATCCTCCCATAGGCAGTTCTAAGGTGGGGATTTAGCTCCTCATCCTGTGTACCCAGTGGCACTGTCATATGTAAAGATTCCTGCAGTCAGCCTAGGAGAAGAAAACCACGGCCACTCAGAGCTGGATGGGGCTTTGGAATCAGCAGCACATACCCCCAGGTTCAATCCAGACAGAAGTGAGTTTTTAAAAATCTCTTCTAGGTAAAGAAAGAAAAAGTGGGAGGGAGATATCGAGGATGTAAGCAAATAAACAAGCAAACAAAATCATCTATAAACACCAAATAGTAATACCCAATACTGGCCCTCCATCATTTGTAAAACAAGATGGAAGACTCCATGGGATTGAAAGTTTCCTTCCAGTTCTTAAATTTGGACACAAGAGATGATGAACCGCCCCCACCCCCCAATCAAAGTTTTCATTTTAACGTGGAAGTCCTCTCACTTTGGGGAAATTCCTCCTCTAGCTCAGTGGCTTTCAGCCTTGGCTACACATTAGAATCACCTGGGGAGCTTTTCAAAACTCCTAATGCCGGGGCCCAACCCCAGACCGGTGAAGTCAGAATCTTAAAAGTGGTGGTACCCAGGCCTCCATATTTGTATAGCTGCCTTCACCCGCCCAGCTTAAGTTCCTTCTTGTTTCTTCCTCATGGATACACCTCCTAGCAGCCTCATTTAGGGTCTGGACCCGCACTGTGCGTTACATTGCTACTTAGCCACGTGTGATCACTGAACCCAGGAAACGTGGTTTGTCCAAACTGAAATGCTTGACTGTAAAATACACACTGGGTTTCTAAGACTTAGTGTGAAGAACATAAAATAGCTCATTAAAATAATTTTGTATTGATGACCTATTGAAATGATAACATTTAGATATATTGGATTAAATAAAATATATTATTCAAATTGTTTATGCCTATTTCCTTTTACGCTGTTTAATGTGGCTACTAGGAAACTTAAAATTACTCATGCAGCTCACATATATTTCTATGGGATGTATTTTAAGGTACTGTTAATCTTTCCTCTCTGACATTCTCTTCCCCACCTTGCAGAGTCCCAACTCTTTTCACTTTTTCTCCTAAATTATTTTTCCAGTACAGAGGGCTTTTTTTTTTGCTATTCTCTGAACCTCTTTCATGGTGGAACTTCGAGTACATATAATACATTTGCACTTAGAATTTGCTCAACTCATGTCATGTCCAGTGTGGGGAGCTGTTGGAAAACCTTCTAAGCCAGAAGTACCTCCTCCAATTCCATTAGATCATTACAAACATTCCTTTGGGTTAAAGTACTAGTTCCCCAAAAGCCTTCACCAAATGTTCTCATAAGAATTTAATCCACTAACATTCATCATATTTGCAAAGGATAGCAGACCGAGGGAAAGAGATTCAGAACAGGCAGCTTTTCCCATAAGAGTGTACAGATCAGAAGAGGCCTGTCTGGGGTGGGAGTACTAAGGGTGAGTAAGAATAAAACTGATTGGAGTCCTCACGAATAGGCAGGAAGATGTGGATCTAGAGTTTCCCTCAGGAAGCTAGAGAAAGTGGAAAAGTACTCGAGGAAGATTTTGTCCACCGAACAATGATGCTAAAGGACTGTACCACTCTTCAAAAAAAATTTTTTTTTTGATTCAGTCTTTAGAAACCGGTAAAATAGGAGGTGATTATTCATTTTGCCAGATAAAGATTTGCTGTCTGTTGCCTTTAAATAGCAACCGCCCAGACATATTTTTGAAAAGATTCTATTTACAAAAATTCTATTTAACCACATCCACAGCATAGAAGGAAGCACCTTGGATCCCAGAAAGGGTCAGCAAATTGTGGAAAAGTAATGATGGGATTGCTTTGTGAGTCATTCTCATCTCTCTCCACTAGTCTGCGTGCATCTCCGAATTGTGCTTAGTTTTTCGTCACTCGGTGAGCACCGAGCGCGTCCTCCGTGGTCTCAGCACCCACCTCTCAGGACACTTCTTCCTTCAGCCCTGGGCACTTGGCAGGGGTTCATTTGTTTCTTTTTATTTTCCAGTTGAAGTACAGTTGACTTACAATATTGTGTTAGTTTCAGATGTACAGCAAAGTGATTCGGTTATACATATGTATATATATTTTTTTCAATTCTTTTCCATTATAATTTATTATAAGATATTGAATATAGTTCCGTATGCTATACAGTGAATCCTTTTTGTTTATCTATCTTATATGTAGTAGTTAATGCCATACTCCCAATTTATCCCTCCCTGCCCTTCCTCTTTGGTAACTGTAAGTTTGTTTTCCATGTTTGTGACTCTGTTTTGTAAGTAAGTTCATTTGTACTGTTTTTTAGATTCTGCATATAAGTGATAACTTATAATATTGGTCTTTCTCTTTCTGACTTACTTCACTCAATATGATCATCTCTAGGTCCATCCAGGTTGCTGCAAATGGCATTATTTCATTCTTTTTTATGGCTGAATAGTATTCCATTATATGTGTATATATACTGCATCTTCTTTATCGATTCATCTGTTGATGGGCCCTTAGGTTGCTTCCATGTCTTGGCTATTGTGAATAATGCTGCTATGAACATTGGGGTGCATGTACCTTTTTGAATTCGACTGTTGCTTTATTCTGGTATATGCCCAGGAGTGGGATTGCTGGATCATGTGGTAACACTATTTTTAGTTTTTAAAGGAACCTCCATACTATTTTCCATGGTTTTGTTTGTTTCCAACATCCCCTTCAACTGGCCAAGGCAAAGCTGGGGTCTACCCTGAGGGTCATCTTCCCGGGGCGGGGAGCCAGCTGCAGGGTTCCCAAGCACTGTCTCCGTTTTTCTCAAGCAAGTCACCATGGAAAATGCGGAGCAGCCTAGGGTGAAACCACATGGTGAGGACAGGCCCGCAGCAAACTTAGGGCGAGTCCAGCCTATGCTTCTAAGCTCTTCCCATACCCAAGAGAAGCTCCTACTGGTGAACACTCCCTCTGCGGTCAGCTCTCCCCTCTTCCAAGTCCTAACCCAGCTCTGTGGGTGGGTGTGCCCCCCTAACCTGAGGTCCGTCCACTCATTTCACATATAGCATCTGAAGCCCCCCCCATTCTCACCACTTTATATTCCCTTTGAAACCCCTTCCAAGGAACAGACTCTCTATGGCCCCGCACAGCACACTGCTGGGGGAGAGTAACTCTCTGTCTCTTGTACATACTTGCTGTTGTTCCTATATAAATAAATCAACCTCGCATTGCCAAGCAGTCATGATTAGAAACCTGCAAGCCCAGGTCCCATGAAAATGGAGGACCTGCTAACCCCAGCCGGGGCCTAGAGTGCAAATGCACCTTCCCACTCTGATAAAGCACTATATCTGGCACATGTTTCTATTTTTGCACCCATCACACTGAACTGGGCTTCCTATTGCAAGCCTATCTCCCCTCCTACTCCTTGAGGGAAGGGAATGTGTCTCATTTCTCTCCTTGTCTTTAAATCTAGGATAGTGCTAGTCACATAGCACATCAATAAGTGTTTGGCCAATAGGTGAATGAATTAAGTATGTTAATCAGCTCTTCTCTGCGAATGGACCAAAAAAGAGATATCTCTCAGACCAGAATCAGAAATCTAGTTAGTGAGCCATTTGGAATGTGAATGTTTCAAGCAGAAATGACCAGTTTCTTAGGCTGGTCTCCGTAAGAAAGTATATTGAAGGCAAAAGAGGCCTAGCAGGGCTTCCCTGGTGGCGCAGTGGTTGAGAATCCGCCTGCCGATGCAGGGGACACGGGTTCATGCCCCGGTCCGGGAAGATCCCACATACTGCGGAGCAGCTGGGCCCGTGAGCCATGGCTGCTGAGCCTGTGCATCCGGAGCCTGTGCTCCGCAATGGGAGAGGCCACAACAGTGAGAGGCCCGCGTACCACAAAAAAAAAAAAAAAAGAGGCCTAGCAGCTGGCCAGTGAATATTTTCAACACACAGTACAGGGCGAGGAGAAGCGATGGGGCAGGACTGAGAGACTGGCATGCCCCCTGCACCAGGGGCACCAAGTCACGGAGAGGGGAAGGGAGGCATGGCTTAGGTTTTGGCAGGATGGCACGCAGCCCAAGGAAAGCCTCTCTGGGGTCAGAGGGAGGGCCTTGGACACACAGTGACCCGGATGTCAGAAGAATGGCAGGGTCCTGGGGTCATGGGGATAAGCTGAAGGGTAGTGCTGAGACCAAAGTCCAGGAAGAAGGTGCTGAAGGAGACAGAGAGTCATCTGGTCCAGCGCTTCCTGTCTGTCGACTTGCAGGAGACACGTGGTTAGGTCTTCACACTGGTCAGAGTTCCTAGGTCACTGAGCAGGGAATGACTGGAGCATTTTGAAGTGGGCCAGGGAATCGCTGACTCACCTCCAAGCCAACCTCTCTTTTACTAACCCACCCATAAAAGTGTTTCCCAGCACCAGCGGTTCCCACGCCTGCGGCATCAGCATCCCCTCACCTGGGAACTGGTTATACGTGCAAATGCTTGGGTCCATCCAGACCTCCGGATCAGAAACGCTAGGGAGGCCCCAGCAATCTGCTCTTTAACCAGCGCTCCAGGGGATTCTGATGCAGGTGAGTCTTAAACACCACCCTCAGAGATCCTATTCTAATAGCCCTGAAAGCTTAGTCCCCAGATGATACTAATTCATAGCCACAGCTTATGGCATCTGCGTGTTTTTTGTGCCTTGAAGCCAGTTTCTTCCTCTGACTGGGCTTGTCACCTTTTCTGTAAAATGGGGATAAACCTATCTTATTTATCTCAATGCAAGGTACTGAATTAGATGATTTCTTGAGGTCCCTTTCATCTCTAGAGAAAATGAGTCCTCGAAACAGAAAAAAAAAAAAGAAGAGAGAGAGAGCAAAGGAAAGAATCAGAAGAGGCTGGTGTGATGAAGAGCCAGCTAGCTAATGCTCCAAAAGACAAAGTAAGGCTTCTAGAGGTGGCTGTGGAATATTTTTAGCAGAATCAAATATGTGGGACAAGCAGCACTTGGTATCTCTCCATTGGTGACTGAAACAAGCTTTCTTAAGATCTCAGAGGAAGATGTAAATGGACTTTGATGAAAGGATCATTTCAAAACACTTTTATTTCAAAATAAAAGACCCTGTAGCTGTCTGCAGGTTCCATGACAAAGATTATGTTAAGGGCCAGATCAGCACTTGACAAGGTGGCCTGGCATGGGAAGGGCTTGGGTCCTGGGGTGGGGTGGGGGCGGATAACTTCAGTGTTTCCTTCTTCTTTTCTCTGTCCTCCTCCCCTATTTTCTAAATAGGGGAGAATTCTGGGAACCTTTTTTCCTGTTTGCAGACATACCAGGGACAAAGAGGGACTAGGCAGACAGGAAAGCCTGTAGAGGGTTAAGGGCATGACTGGAAATGAAAACATAAGCAATAGATTCCTTGATGACCCCAGAGTTCTGGCTGGGAGCCAGGGCCACACCAAGAAGTCACTACGCATTGCCAGGAACAGAGCTGGTGTCCACATTTCTGTCTTCAGAATGGGGCAAACCTAGGAGAGCAGGGGATTGTATGGATGGACCTTCAGGAAGCAGACTGTGCCAGACTGGGCTGATAACTAGAGTGGCTAAAAAAGGACTCACTTTGAGGACTGAGTGCAGATCACAGCTAGGGAGGGAAGGCAGGAAGCCAGGGTTCGGTGCCAGAGAAGAAATGTCAGTCATCAAGTCCATACACATAGATCAAAATAGGAATGGAACCCTCTTTAGTTGTGCAGTGCTCAAACTGAACAACTGTGCATGGCAGCACTCCATTATAGTTGTGATATCAGAAGATGTAAATGGGAGTGGCTCCATATTTCTTCCAAATAATGTCTTTTTTTCAGGGATTGATATAAAATGATTGTTATATTAAAGACACCACACAAGGGGCATGAATTTATTATACTAATTCTCTTTTCCCTCCTGATTTTTTTCCCTTACCTCCTTATTCACTAGTTCCTTGGTTTCTCAAAGACTGACTGGGTAACTGGGATCAGAAATAGGGCTAAGCAAGAGCCCTTTGAAATTTATTTATATAACCCTTTGCAAAATATGTTACCTTTGAATCAGTGTGGCACAAATTTAAAACAGAGAGCTCCAATCTTTTCTACCTGTTAATTTGATTATTTTGAGCTACAGAAAGAAAAGCAGAGGACTAGATCATTATGTTTTGCAAATCTCTTTTCAAAGAGGTTATGCAAGAGCCCCAAAGTGTGTCCCAAATAAAATCCTGGAGATAAATGAAATCTGTATTTTCACTGTGATAGTTACCAGTGAACGCCGAGAGAATAAAGTCATTTCAGGAAAGAGAGAAACATGAGCCAAAGGGTGGCGTGGAATGTGTCTTGGCATGAGATGGCCAAGATACAAAGAAAAAGAAAAACATACCTGGCGTCTTGGCCACCTTCCCTCCTTAGAACAGAACTTCATTTTATGGAAGACATAATTATCTCCTAACTTCTCCAGTGCTGGCTGTCGAGCTAATTCTATAGAGACAGGCTATTTAAATGTTCTAGGAATGCCTGCTGGTATTGCTTGCGGATGATATGTATGGCCTCCCAAAGATTTTATAAAGCAGCGGGAACTGCGGTGCATAATTCTATGGAGGGAATAGCTTGTCAGACCTAAAAGTAGGTACCTTTTACTTTTTTGTAATTCTATGCATGTTTTAGAGATTGCATATGTTTGCTTGTTATACTTATGGTTATATCAGGGTTAAGACAGAACTGGGGGCGGGGAGTAGGGGTGGGGAGAGGGGCAGTGGTGGTAGGATGAACTGGGAGATTGGGACTGATATATCTACATTAATATGTGTAAAATAAATAACTAATAAGAACCTGCTGTATAAAAAAAAATAAAATAAAATTCAAAAATACAAAAAACCCCACAAAAGACAGAACTCAGGCTGATGTCTGAAATAAGGCATAACTTAGAAAACTCATTTGGTGAGTGTCCCATTATATGGACCTATGGCACAGGACCTGGTACAAGAGGTACTGGGTGGCAATACCGATTTTAGAAGAAACATATGGAGCTATGGCTGTGTAAACTCCCACAACAGGGGAAGGCCTGCATGGGGGTGGCTCTGATTTCCCACATCAGTCAAGGCTCCATCCCACTTTCCAATTGCTCCAGTGCATGGGAAACCCAGAAAAGATCATCTACACGTTCTTATGGCAACTTACATTTCTACAGGGTCCTATGAATGTGGCACCAGTGGTTCTTTATGGACAACCACAGACCACAGAAACTTACCAAACTGTCATCAACTAATGTGATGTTCAGAAAGAAAGTTTGAATAACCTGGGGGGTACGCCTTCATGATAATTCTGAAGATATATAAAGAACATAGACTTCTTAACTCTGTTATGTATGCTTCCTGAGTTCAGTCGACTACTGTCCCCTACTCAGACATGGGAGTATGATTTTTGTGGTCCCAGTGTTACGTATCAAGAACCCCAAGAGCGGCCTCCACGGTTTAGAAAGAACCTTGTTGGGGGAGGGGCAAGGATATCCTGGGGGTAGGGAGAAGGAATGCAGGGGATGTCAGAGGAAAAGGAAGAGCCTGCCAGTTAGGGTCTTGGGAATCCCCAAGAAAGTGATACAGGAATAAATTACAAAGGGCTCCTTGCTCCTCGCTGTTTCCTCTTTCTGACAAAATGAATCAATGCTTCTATTTTTTTTTTTTTGCACTGAATTTCAAAGCATCCTCCACGGATCAGCATTAGCAGAGCCATTAGACACATCCGCATCTGAGAAGCACTTTAATTACAGTGAAGCTCAGAGCTCATCCTCCTCTAATCAGAGAATGTGTCTGAGTGTAGAAAGCAAGAGAGAGACTCATCCTCTCTCGGATGAGGATTTTCTGAGGGCTAAAAATGGCCTCACAATCACCAGGCCAGCGCTGTCCTGCCACTTCTGGGGTTGGCGGTGAGGTGGGAATTTCCTCCTCTTCTCCAACCCACTTGGGCATGAGCCCCAGCCCTCTGCATGTCCTCGTGTAGAGTAACGGGGGACAGCGCATGCCAGGTTGCCACTGTTTAAACTCAGCTCTGCTCCTTCCAGCCCTGAACTTCAGCTGAGTCATTTAGCCAGTCCTCATCTGTAAAATGGGGATAATGACAGTGCTTCCCGCATAGAGTTATCGCAAGAACTAATTGCGTTAACATATGTGCAGTGCTTAGAACAACTGGCTGGCAAGTAACAAACACTCAGGAAATGTTGATGGTTACTCTATTACATAATTTTACATTTTTCTCAGCATTGCTGAGCCCTCTATGATGACCATTTTTCTTCATAGGCAGCAACTGTGATAGTAAAGAACCCGCATGGATAACCAGGTCGGGGTTAAATACATGTTCTATCCAAAAGGAAAAAAAATGCAGGCTTGACAAATAAATGCTATCCTAGGACAAGAGGTAGCAAACGTCTTCTGTAAAGAGCTGGATGGTTAATGTTTTAGACTCTGCAGGCCCTGCAGTCTCTGTCACAAGTACTCGACTCTGCTGTCATAGGGTAAAATCAGCCACGGGCAATGTGTAAATGGATAAGCATGACTGTGTTCCAATAAAACTTTATTTACAAAACCAGGCAGCAGGCCAGATTTGGTCCACAGCTAGAGTTCCCCAACCCCAGTGCGGTCCCAGGCTATAGACTCCACAAGAGAAGGCCCAAACCCATCATGTTCACCTTGACATCCTGCTTCTCAGCATCGTGTCTGGCACACACTTGCTGTTCACATTCTGATGAATTTCTGAGTAAATGAATAAAAACTCCAGAGGGAAGGGTTTTTCATTCCTTTAAACGTTGGACTTTGGCACACCTATTCAGACTGTGAAATGCGCAATTCGAAGTTCTGCCAATAGACATGACAAAAGAGCTCCTGGGAATGATACACCATGTACATCCAAGGGTTTCAGGCTCTCTGGAAAATAAGTGTTATTAAAAAAAAAAAAAAAAAAAAAAAAAAAAGGTAGTGCCAGAGCTCCAACAATGCACAGCGCTGCCTTTTTTTGTCTGGGTTTTTTTTTTTTTTTTTTTGCGGTACACGGGCTTCTCACTGCTGTGGCCTCTCCCGGACCCGGGCACGAACCCGCGTGCCCTGCATTGGCAAGGGGACTCTCGACCACTGCGCCACCAGGGAAGCTCCCCGGCGCTGAGTTTTTAAAGCTTTGTCTATTCTCCATTATGGACTCAGATGTGTCAACAATGGCCAACCGTCTCCTATTGCTGGACCACCCAAGTCTGAGGAGCGCGAGACCTGAAACTTCTGCCACGTTGTTCGTGCTCCCCGGGCCGGGCTGTCGGGAGAGGTGATTCAGTTACGAGTGGCCTCTGGAGTCAGACAAGCTCACGGGCTCCGTGATTAAGCACACGACTTCGTCTCCTTATGCCGTGGGTTCCTTGTCTATACAACGGAACCAGTCATATTCCTGACTTCCATGGTTGATGTGAAGACGAAACGGGACGATGCTCAGCGTGCTGTCCCTTTAACAAGCACTCAGCAAAAACCAGCTTTATGATTTCTGGACCAGCACCTAGCGCCTGTCGTCGATGTGATGGCTGAGGGCAGCCTTGCCCTGTTCCTGAATGGCCAGTTGATGCCCGGGAAGGAAGGAGCCTGAAAGCCGATGCTCCCTGCTTCCCTCCCACGTTTACTTAACCCCTTCCTTCTCTTCCCCGCTCCTCCTGGGTAGTTTCCACATCTGCAGCAGAGGCCAGTGTTCTAAATACTTTGGGAAGCAAAGCATCCTCTGAAAACTAGAAAACATACCCCCAAGGGTTCAAACCAGAGAGAAGAGGCACACGCTGAAGCTTACTTCAACAGGCGTTTGAGACTGGGGGACTTGGGGGAGTGCTTTTCAAAACGAGGAGGAATGGGCTTCCCTGGTGGCGCTGTGGTTGAGAGTCCGCCTGCCGATGCAGGGGACGCGGGTTCGTGCCCCGGTCCGGGAAGATCCCACGTGCCGCGGAGCGGCTGGGCCCGTGAGCCATGGCCGCTGAGCCTGTGCATCCGGAGCCTGTGCTCCGCAACGGGAGAGGCCACAGCAGTGAGAGGCCCGCGTACCGCAAAAAAAAAAAAAACAAAAACGAGGAGGGATACAAGGCGCAAGGATTCTGTTCCCGGCTCACATGGGCAGATTCGGAGGCTTGAAGCCAGTGAGAGAGAGGTGTTCACTGTGCCTCGTTCTCCCTATTGGAGAACAGGAAATAATCATTTTAGGACTGTCTCGGGTGTAATTAAAATGAGGGTTAAAGCACTTGGCAAAAATAAAACATAATCTATGAAGGGGTGGCATTTAATTGTAATGATTATACAGACAGCAGGATTAACACTATAAGCCACCACAGGTCTAAAATAGTTTTAGGAACAGCTCTGCCTGGAGGCTAAATGACCTCAAAGCACCTTCTGACTGATGCTCTATGACTACCGGACAATCTCATCAATTTCAGAATAACAGGGCAGAAGCCCACCTGAATTAGTGAAGGGCTGGGCTTCTTGGCAATCAGTCCATCAAATCCAACCCTTATAGAAATTAAAAAGTGGGCCTAAAATAACCCAATGTTCCTATGCCATGCTTGCTTAGAAACAGATAAAAATTACATGCAGTTGCTTGTACCTGAGTAGGTGTCTATAGAGAGTTCCAGGGTACTCGAAAGCTGTTTCTTCTTGTAATTAACGTAAACCTCAGTCTGCAGTCTCTGACCCCAATCTTGGGGTATGGCTGTTGTTCTGTTTTTAGCTAGGTATAAAAAGAATTCCATAAAGGAATTCCTTTAATTTGCTCTGCAAACCCTATCTTCACAGATGCTGCAACTGTAAACTTCAGGTCTGTCTCAGTCACCACAATTTCTAATTTATGGAATCTGCATTCCTAAGGGCTGTGGGCCCCCAAACTGCAATTAAAATCCACAGGAATATTGAGGACTCGGTCTGTGGCCTTTCGGGAGGGAGTGTGGGTCAGTACGTGGGAACCTCTCACTTGTCACTCCTTCACTCTGACCACAGGGCAGTTGACGGCTGGGCTGCAGAAAAATGCCTGCAATCTCTAGCTGATCAGCTACATAAGGTTGACGGGCTTACTAGCCTGTGTTTGGGTCGAGGTCCATAAGAACTTTAGTCGAGGTCCAGACCTTTCTTTCCTGGGTTGAAAGCCAGGGGCCTGTGAGCAAGCTCACGTAGTTTATCGGGTCAGTTGAGGTTGTCCCTCAGTGACTCCCGTGTTGACTGGACCAGGGTTTGTAGGGAGCAAGGGCAAGTTCAGGGCAGAAGTGCAAATTCCACCCAGCAACTCCCACTGTGCCAGGGATGTGTGCTGGGGAAGAGGAGCATGGAGGGCGTTGGCCAGTGCACACTGCCAGGAAGTTCAGTCGAGTCAGAATGGGAAAGCTGCCCGGCTAGTGACGACCGGGGTGATCCAGGCTCCGCCAGCAATTTGCTTCCCATCCCCAGCCTATATCCCTAGCTCCAAGCCCAGGTCCTGTCACATAGTAGGCCTTCAATAAAGTGAGTGAACGAATGAATGACTCAATCTTTGTTTCTCTGTTGAATGAATGGAAGTTTCCAGACCACACAAGGTCATGGGTTGCCAAGTCTGGGGCAAAGCACATTTACAAGGGTGATAGCTGAAGACATCAGTCAGTGTGTGTCCTTTCTAAAACTGCTCGCTTTGGAGCCCAGGTTCCAGATGTCCACAGCCCACTCCTTGTGCAAAAGAGAGCCCACCACGGTGCCTCTTCTGACACACAACCCTGTGATCTTTTTTTTTTTTTTAAATCTATATGTTCTTTTTTTTTAACATCTTCATTGGAGTATAATTGCTTTACAATGGTGTGTTAGTTTCTGCTGTATAACAAAGTGAATCAGCTATACGTATACTTATATCCCTATATCCACTCCCTCTTGCGTCTCCCTCCCACCCTCCCTATTGCACCCCTCTAGGTGGTCACAAAGCACCGAGCTGATCTCCCTGTGCTACGTGGCTGCTTCCCACTAGCTATCTGTTTTACGTTTGGTAGTGTATATATATGTCCATGCCACTCTCTCACTTCGTCCCAGCTTACCCTTCCCCCTCCCCGTGTCCTCAAGTCCATTCTCTACATCTGCGTCTTTATTCCTGTCCTGCCCCTGGGTTCTTCAGAACCTTTTTAAAAAATATTCCATATATATCTATATGTTAGCATATGGTATTTGTTTTTCTTTCTGACTTACTTCACTCTGTATAACAGACTCTGGGTCCACCCACCTCACTACAAATCACTTAATTACGTTCCTTTTTATGGCTGAGTAATATTCCATTGTAAATATGTGCCACATGTTCTTTATCCATTCGTCTGTGATCTTTATTAGGGTCCCTTATCTTGTGAGTGGAAATTATCATTTTTTAAGATGATGATGCAGTGGGGGCAGTTGAGGTTTGCTGTAAATCTTCTGCTTTTCAGAATTAGCCAAATATGAGCTTGCATCCAGTAGATGGCACTTTGACAACAAAGGTCCCTGAACTCCGTGATAACAGCTTTTTAAATTCATCTCAACTTTTAAAATAAGAAGAGTCAAGCCACAGCCCCTAACTGTGGTTGTGGATGGGCAGGGTTTGGCTGTAAATAACACCATAGTTCTCCAAAGGCCCCTCATTTCAGCCTGAGGTTCAGGCAGAGGAAACATTTCCTGTGAAAATCTAAGGCAGGCATAGTCATTCCAAGCCCTGAAAAATCCTGAAAGAAATAAGGTTACAGGGCCTTCCCTGGTGCTACAATGTTTACGTTCAGTGATTTCTTTCTCTCCTACTAAAATACAATCTGGAAGCAAGCTTACCATCTGGAAGGACTCTTAAGTGGATTCCAGATGGATCTCCCTTTGATCCAATTGATACGGACAGGAGAACACCAAGAACAAACTCTATCCCATATTCCGAGTTGGCTACTAGAACGTAAATATTTCAGAACACGAGCTAAAAACAAGCCCTGTACTGATAGGTAAGGAGCAGTTTCTGCAAGAAGAAAGGGCAAGCCAAGGGAAAGAGAAACACCAAGAGACTTGCGACGCCATAGGTCACGCCTGGGAGGACGGTGTCATCATTTCCGGTTTTACTTTGCCTTAACGAAAAGGTCACCGTCTATTTCCATCATCTGGCACATTTGAGAGGAGTGGAAGAAAAAAGTTAAAGATTAGCTCAACTTTTTCACTCTGGGCTATGTGCGCAATGCTACAGAGTAGAGGAGATAAAGCCAAGTGCAAGCTGCCTGGTGTTTCTTCCCAGTAACGCCAGCAGCCCCAGAGCCAAGATTTGAGGACTGAGACAGGATTACCAGGATTGGAAGGCAAAGAAAGGCTTGGGCCCTGTGGGTGAAGGCTCTGTCCTTACACGTGTATAACAGTTCTTCCCTCCTGGGGTTGTTGTGTGGGACAAACACAGGCAAAGCACCTGGTACAATGCCTGGCACTTAGGAGACGTTCAATAATTACTGTAGGGTTGGTTTTCCTTTTTGTTTTTTTTAAGTTAAGTAATGACTTCCATACTTTACAAAGGACATTGAGAACACATATATTTGAGTGTCACAATAACTTTGTGAGACAAGAGCAAACTCTTAATACTGTATTGCTCATGAGGAAAATGGTGCTGAGAGTTTTAATGAATTGTCCAAAGCCATGCGTTGGATGAATGGAGACCTTGGACTTGAAAGTGACATGATTGGATTCTAGCTTCAAGTGGTCTTTCTGCTGTGCCAACTGTGTCATCTTTTGTATAACTTCAGTGCTTTTGTTCCTTTCTTCTGGAATTTCCTATCGTTTTGCATCTATGAGCCTAGAAAAGTGGCAGAAAATACTGAGCCTTTGTAGTCTTTTTTCAGATGTACTTCATTTCGGGTTGTTCCTAATAATTATATATCATACTGAGTAAACAGTTCTGATAATTTGGAAATAAGGTGATCTGTATGTGAGTGGATATGTTTCTACTCTGGGCTAAAATAGCGAGAGTAGCAGGAGACACGTAACCCTGATGTGATTAAAAAAGACAATCCTTGCTCTAATTCTACGTTACACATAAAATGTATTCTACTATACATTTGGTAAATTGCATGTAAAATACTTGTAGCATTTAGTACAGATAGATAATGGTGTTATGTCATCCAAATTAGAAAATTATAAAAGGAAATTCTGCAAAGGGGGAAAAAAGGTATCTTTTTCATGTTTTATGATTTTCCAGTGTTAGGGTATATGGTCCTAATTTGTTCCTGTACTTTCACTAAAGGCTTCTGGAAATTCTCCTCATAGGACTCTTATTTTTATGGAGAGCTAAAAAAAAAAAAAAATTAAAAAGTGAACCCTTTTCAAGGGAGAATTTTCTATGTGCTTGGTCATAGTCTAATTTTTGCCCCAAAGATGGCTTTTTTCCAGGCCTGTTTAGTAGTTGGAACAAACCTGGATGGCTCAGCCACAGACATTTATTCTGTCTAATAAAAACACTGTGGAATTTGCATAACATATTTCAATAGCCAGGAGGTTTTCATTTATTTCCACTTATTTATTTATTTATTTAATCCTGTTTTTGAAAAAAATCAAGGTAATAAAAGCCAGAAGCCAGCACCAGGGAGGCCTAGGTTGGAATCATTGTGTCTCGTGGTCTTTGGTGGTACATGTGCCGAGGAACAAGTGTTCCTAGTCCTTCTTGGCATCTGATGCACCACGGGCTCTTTTGCAAAGTTAAGAGACTCAGAGACCTGTGGTTCCTGGTGGGAGAAATATGATTTGGCTCCCGTAGCTTTTCCTTCCCTGGGAGTAGTGGTTTAATGAATGATGTTGGGAAACTAAGCTAAACACAGACACCGTTGCAGTAGGAGGTAGGAACAGCATAAAGGCCCAACCTTGAGTTGTGGGCCTTGGGCCAGTAGGAATTCAAGAGAAAAACGGTGCCACGGGCCCATCTTCTTCAGGAATTGCCATGGCCACGTGACTGACTGTTGCTTATTGGTGCCTCCCCTTCTCTAGTGTGTTAAGACTGGTTACGAGTGCTTCTCCTCCACCTTTTGTCCCATCACAAAACATTGCAAACAATATTTGTATAAGGACATCAGGGAGTCTGGGTGCAGTCCTTAGACCACAGGTGCTGGTTCAAAGAGCTCAGTGCCCTCCCTCTCCATTCACATCGACCAAGGAGGTCAATTTTCTTGGTTCTTCTATAACCCATTCCTGGCACACTGGGAATCAACTACTAATTTGGGTCCCGGGAGGAAGGAAGAGAGGACAGCAGAATATATACACTTCTACCTAAAATGCAAGTGGATATTGGAAATACTATCAATAAGCGCCCCCTTTGTTACCATTTTTTTAATGATTCCTTTCAACTTAAAATATAGTACTAATCTAGGGTTGAAGTTAGAGAAGGGAGACACAAAACTACCACTGAGTACCCAATCAGTGGAAATATAGTAACAAGGACATTCTAAAGTCCAGTCTTCAACTTTGCAGATCTGGACATTTGAATTTTGTCAGTGTACCCAGATTCAGGAGGTCTGGTTCTCATTAACCAACCTCATAAGAGACTGATGCGTAAACAGTAATATCAATTTAAAAGTTTGTAATAGAAGCTCTTCCTTTCTTATGGCTAAAAATTTAAAGTTTATGGTCTAGATCACCTTCTCAATATCAGAAAAGTCCATTTGGAACCAGAAAGTTGTTTGGGGAGCACAGAGTCAGAACCAAAGAGGGTGGCTGGATATCCTTTAGAGAACTTTATTTAGGCTGTGGAATCCACCAGGCTTTGGTGGACGAACCATCCGTGCCTTACCTTAGAGTACCCCTCTCTAGTGATCACGATGCTCGTGAATCCCAGATCCAGTGGTTCGGTCCTCGGATGATACTGGATAAACACAATTCTTACCCTCTAATTTTCCCTTTTAGAGACTCTAAGCAGGCCATCCTCTATGGTATAATACAACTTATCAGCTTAGTAAAATCACATTCTACTCACATGTCCCTGAAATTACAACCAGTGTACTTCAAATAGTCTTGATGGTTTTTCAAATATTCTTTCCTAAGTGACTCCTACAGTTGGTCTCACCAGTTATGTATGAACTCTTAGTGTTGCCAAGCTGATATTTTCAAGTTCAGGGGGTGCGTTACTTCACTTTACTTTACCAGCATCCTCTGATGATAAGTGGTCAAAAAAAGATAAGATCCATGTTCACCTTAATATATGTGGGTCAGTGCTTTCTAATAAAAATTGAAGAAGTTAAAAAAAAATCAGCTACAACTATAGATCCTTAATTCAGCTTAACTAGGGAAAAGACTAATTTGAATTAGCAAAAGTCTTAATCACAACTTTTGTTTTTTAAAGCTCTGATTTAATGAAAAGTACTCTGAATTGGAATGAGATCTCTATTCTATTTCCCTCCTCCATTCACATTGGCCAAGATCATTAACCTCTTCAGGTCTCAGTTTCCTCATCTGTAAAATAAGAGTACTGAGCCAACTTGCCTCTAGGGACGCTACCAGCTCAGTATTTACTTTCTTTAATGTGTCTATCTGTAGCCCTCAAGCAAAGGAATTGCCATTTGCAGGCAAGTAAGCGTAGCTTGCAATAGTTAGCTGGTCCTGCCTCAGTGAAACACAATTTTCAGTCCCTGAAACTCCTAGTAGCTTAATGATGACCACAAGCATTAGATTCCAAAATTAGATCTGTGTTTACCTTCAGGAATATACAGTGCCTCACACTGGGCTTGAATGAATGCCAATTATTCAAAAAGCTTTACTTAGTACATACTATTTACTTGGGTCTGGGAGGTAAAGGGCAGTTACTAAGATAAAAACCAGTGTGGTCCCTGCCTTCAGAGCTCAGATCCAGCAGAGGATACAGAACATGTACATCTGCTCTATAATATGGTACCAAGTGGTTTATCCTATGTGAAGCCCACTGAGAAAGCACAAAAGGTAGAGCAGTTAATCCTGCCTAAAAAGGAAAGGGGGAGGAGGAGGAGGTGACATCTGAACCAGGCCTTGTAGGATGAAGTAAAGAAAGATGGTGGAGCTGGAGTGTGAGGCAGGGTAATCTGGAAAGCAGCGGATTGGGAGGATGGTGAGTCGGAAAGGGGAAGAATTGCCACAAGATGTGTCTGGAGAATGTGAATAAGAGTGTGAGTGGGCTTTGAATGATATGCAAAAGCATTTGGGCTTCATCTTCAATCAGGAGAGTTCCATGATCAGCTTAGCACTGGGGGGAGGCCAGAATGTTCTGGAGAGAGGTTTTCAAGAGGGAAAATCTGGAGGCCAGAAGAATGGCCTGGAGACTATTACAGCAGGCCAGGTAGCAAGTGATAAGGGTCTGTGTTAGGATGGTACTGGGGGGGAAGGACTTGAGAGACATTCCAGAGGAAGAAGAACCCACATGAATTTGGCAGCCAGTCAGATACGGGAGGTGGCAGGGAGAGGGGGGCATGAAAAAAAAGACTCAGGTTTTGGTTAGAAAAGTGGGACCCAAGGGACACTGGTTTCTTTTATGCTTACAAATACTGGTAACCTGTGCTATACAGAAAAGTGGTGCTTAGGAAAGGTGAGGGAACCTCAGAAGGGCTCGATAAATAAAACCCACAAACAAAAAGATTCTTAATGTCTTTAGACTTTGCATGGCAGTGAGAAATTAATGACATGAGAATAATAAAATGATCCAAAGAAACCATGAGCTTTTAAGAAAAAGTGGTTTTGAGAGAGTTTGCAGTTATTGTTTGCTCAGGGTTTTGTTTGCTTTTTGTTTTGTCTTGGTTTAGTATTTTTTGTATGCTTGTTTGTTTGCATAAAATATTGTCATTAACTTTAGAATGGAAATGATGCAGTAATAACACAACAGAGTTTGAGTTTGATCTCTGGATTAGCATTCCAACTCTGAAAGAACCATCATTTCTCCACCACACTATTCATGGTTTCAGGTGGAAGGTATGTATTTTTTTTTTTTTTTTTTGCGGTACGCGGGACTCCCGCTGTTGTGGCCTCTCCCGTTGCGGAGCACAGGCTCCGGATGCGCAGGCTCAGCGGCCATGGCTCACGGGCCCAGCCGCTCTGCGGCACGTGGGATCTTCCCGGACCGGGGCACGAACCCATGTCCCCTGCATCGGCAGGTGGACTCTCAACCACTGCGCCACCAGGGAAGCCCTCTCTGACATCTTTTGTCTGACAAGTCTTCAGGACTGATTTTTCCCATAAGTAGAAGACAAAGCATATCCTTGATCATAAAATGAGATGGAGAAGCAACTAAAGCTGGCAAGCCAGCTAAAACAGCTAATACTGCCCTCCTGGCCCCACCCCCAACCCCGGAAAAATTACCACAGGGCAAGTACATTGTAGCATGCATTAAAATATTTTACATTTTTGTACCCAAACAAGATGCAAAATAGATTATTTTAAAATTAATCTTGCCAGGGATTTCCCTGACGGTCCAGTTGTTAAGACTCCATGCTTCTAAGGCAGGGGGCACGGGTTCGATCCCTGGTCAGGGAACTAAGATCCCACATGCTGCATGGCGTGGCCTCCCAAAATAAATAAATAAATAAATAAATAATTCTGAGACAACTAAATGTCCATATGAAAAAATATGAAATCAAATTCCTCCCAGTTTACACTAATAGAGCAGTACATTCCATGTGAGTTATAGACCTTAATGTGAAAAATATTAAATTAATTTTGCCAATGAAATGTGATAAATGCTTGAATAAGTGATTGTTCTAATACTCTTTATTATCCTGTCAAATCCTCACAACAATAAGGATTATTGTCTCTATTTAACAGGTGAGAAAACTGAGGCATAGAGAGATAAATAATTTGCCTAAGATCATGTAGTTAGTAAGTGGAAGAACTAGGGTTTGAGCTAGGCAATCTAATCCCAGAATTTATGACCTTAACCTCTCTGCTATGTTATCCCCAATTAAGTAAGCAAACTAAATAATGATATGCTCATATGACCAAATATTTTGCAGTGTTTGCAACTAATAAACAGTTAAAAGTAAGAACAGCTGCTGACATGGGGAAATATGTAACACATTGTTTTGTGGGTAAATAAGCTTATAAAACTATGGATAGCATAGCATAATTCTATTAAAAAGTATTTTACATATATTAAGTACATACACATTATAGGCATTGAAAGAGTATTACATATACAATTTAACAGTGATGAACTCTGGGTGGTGGAAGTATTGGTGATTTTTATATTATACTTAAGAATTTTCTGTATTTTTCAGATTTTCTAAAATCTTAAAATTTAAAAACTTTAGAAGTTGTATTTGAACTTCCAGTTTCCAGTCCTACCTGTAAAGAGCTTGAAAGTTGTCACTTTTGTCCTCACAATAAGAAAAAAGCTGCACAAACTAAAATTCAATGCCTCTTCTTAGATACATCAGAGAATGGAGATCACAGAGCCAACTGCTGCCCCCAGACTGAAGAGACAGCCAGGCAGATACAGAGAATCACAGCTTATATGAAGCAGAAGCCCATGACTGGAGCCAGTATCTATAGGAACACTTAAAACTGTAATTTATAAATTACCGGAGGCTCAGTCTATTGTAGCTCTAGAGTTAAAAACTCCTGGCAGCCTTAGGTTTAGGGGCCCACACACTTTCCTGAGCTTTACCTCCAAGAGCTCTACCAGGTTCCCACTGTGAAAATGGGAGAAAAATCCCCTCATGCTTCTAGCAGGGGCAGGGGGAAAGTAAATATTCTGAAATAAGCCCAGAGCATCCTGTTCCCTCAGTAAAGCCTGCTCTCAAGGGACACTGTTTAACTAAGGGTAACTCACTGGGGTTTTACCAGATCATAACCAACCCAGGGGAAGGGAAATACCCAACTCCAGCCCGGTCTAGCCTTTGACATGGGGGAAGGGAAATACCCCACTCGAGGCTCACTGGAAGACTGAGATCTAATGATAGGACTGTAAAATGTGTTCCCCCCCCTCATACCTTACCACCACACCAGTTAGGGCTCCTGTGAAATAACAAGGATTACAGGGAAAAGAGCTGTAAACCTCAGACACTATTTAAGTAGTCTCTAGGAAAACCCAAAGATAACAGGAGAGACAAAAATAAGGACATTAGAGGAAACTTCAGCCTCTGACACCACAGCTATAACAAAGAGTAAACACAGCCTAACTTCTAGCCAGATAAACATAAAACCTCATGTTAAAGTCCTATCTACCTCCATTTCTTTTTCACCATACATCATGTCTAGCTCTCAACAAAAAATTACAAGGTACAGTAGAAGGCAAAAAACATGGTCTGAAGAGACAAAGCAAACATCAGAACCAGACTCAGATATGACAGAGATTTGAGAATGGTCAGACCAGGAATTTAAAAATAACTTTGCTTAATATGCTAAGGGCTCTAATGGAAAAAGTAGACAACATGCAAGAACAGATGGGTAATGTAAGCAGCTAAAAAAGAATCAAAAGGAAATGCTAGAAATCAAAAATACCCTAACAAGGGGACTTCCCTGGTGGTCCAGTGGTTAAGACTCAGCGTTCCCAATGCAGAGGGCACAGGTTCGATCCCTGGTCAGGGAACTAAGATCCCACATGCTTCACGGCACGGCCAAAAGAAAAATACCCTAACAAAAATGAAGAATGTCTTTGATGGGCTCATCAGTAAATTAGACATGGTTATGGAAATAATCAGTGAGCTAGAAGATATGTCAATAAACACTTCCAAAGCTTAATCGAAAAGAGGAAAAAATAAATGAAAAAGACAGGACAAACTATCCAAGAACCGTGGAACAATTACAAGAAGTATAACATACATATAAAGGGAATACCAGAAGGAGAAGAAAGAGAGAAAATAACTGCAGAAATATGTGAAGTACTAATGGCTGAGAATTTTCCAAAATTAATAAGAGATACGAAACCACAGATACAGGAAGCTTGGAAAACACCAGGCAAGATAAATACCCCCAAATACCATATTCAAACTGCAGAAAACCAAACACAAAGAGAAACACTTGAAAGAAGCTGGAGATGAAAACAAAACAAAACAAAAACCAAAAACCACCTTACCTACAGAGAAACAGGACAATAATTACATCAGACTTCTCTTCAAAAACCGTGCTAGCAAGAAAAGAATGGAGAGAAATATGTAAAGTGTTGATAGAAAAATCCAACAACTTAGAATTCTGTATCCAATGAAATGATCCTTCAAAAGTGAAGTAAAGACTTTCTTAGGCCAAACATAAATTCAGGAAATGTGCCACAAGTAGACCTGCCTTGCAAGAAACATTAAAAGACATTCTTCAGAAAAAAAGAAAATTATATAGGTCAGAAACTCAGGTCTATATACAGAAAGGAAGAGAATTAGAGAAGGAGTAAATGAAGTAAACCAGGAGCCACACTTACACAGAAGATGCAGGAGACCACGAGCCCAAAGTCACCTGCCAATCAGAGCTCCATGTATGCAGGGCACACTCTGCCGCAGCGTTTGCTGGAACTGCGCTGACTCAGAAGCTCCATCGGAAGCAGAAAAAAAAAAAAAGACTTCTCTCTAGTCAATTTCCTATCAGTTTCCCATAAATAACCAAAATAGTCTACCCCTTTGGCTACTTCGCACCATTCTCACCATGATTAAACTTCCATATAATAAAATTTAGATGAGGTCATCCTGGATTAGATGGGCACTAACTCCAATGGCTGGTGTCCTTATAAGGAGAGAGAGATCTGGAGAAACACAGACATACCCAGAGGGAAGAAGGCCATGTGACAACAAGGGCAGAGACTGGAGTGATGCAGCTACAAGCCAAGGAAAGCGGAGGATTGATTGCCAGCAACCAGCAGAAGCTGGAAAAGACACAAGAGCCTTTAAAGGGATCACGACCCTGCCAACACCTTGATTTCAGGTTTCTAGCCTTTGAAAACTATGGAAAGATTAAATTTTTGTCTTAAGAAAAATAAAGTTGAATTTGCTTTATAATTTTTAAAAAGCCCCCCTCCTGATCCCCAAGTGGTTTTGTAAGTAGAAGCCAGGATGCACTTTTGGGGCACCTGGATCCCCTTACCTGGTTTAGCTTAAGTTGAAGCCTGTTTTACAAGAACTGGATTGTGCTTTTCAGCCTCTAATATGCTGTAACCTGACTTGGTATCAATTCACTCTTCAAATATACGTTTAATTTTCAAGTAAATGCTTAGCCACTGTGACGTTTTAGAAATTTAAATGAAAAGATTAAAATGGCTAAGAGTATTCAATTCTCTCTATGCTTCTAAAACCACTAATTTATTTTTATCTGAACCACTCATTTTATTTTATTTTTTACCCATCTAATTCTTACCTGTATCAGAATCCCAGCAGGAAACAAATGACACACTAACGTCAGGATAATCTGAGGAGGTGTGAGCAGGGCATGTGGGAAGAACAAGGGACCGAGCAGAACCGTGGAATCAGTGACCTCAGAGCCGTCACTAGCCCCAGGACCAAAGGGACAGATGCCATTTAAATGGAAGAATATATCTTAAAACAAATATTTGGATTCTATCACATGGTAGAATGTAGGGTGCTAAGTTCAGGAAATAGAGTAATACACACTCTCCTCCCTCCTCTTGGGACTTTACAGAAACACTCAACGAATGACTCCACAAAGAAATAGCACAGACAGTGGTTAAGTTCCATGAATGAAAAGAAGAGGAGGCTATGAGAGGTTTCAGCAGAGGGCTGGGACCTGGTCCCTGCCGCTCAGGGAAGGCTTTCCTGAGAAAGTGATGTTAGACCTGAGATCTGTGGGATGCAGAGGAGTTTCCAGCTGCAGGAGTGGGCGGGGAGGGACGTGTGAGATGGTGGGAACAGGGCCGGCAGTGACCTTGACCTTGGAAAGGATGTGGCGCACTTAATGTCTCCAAGAGAAGCCCAATATGGTTGAAGCTCACTCCCATGAGGGGGAGGGAAGGACCTAGAGCTGGAAAATGGGGAGAGACCAGATCATGCCGGGAAGGTCTCGGAGGCTGGGCTGGGATTCGGAACTCATACAAAGAGAGAAAAGTGACGGGAGGATTTTAAATGGGGTTGCCAGGATCTGTCTTCATTTCTAGAAGATACTTAAGGGCAATGCTGTATTTTGCTCATTTTCTAATCCTGCCTGGTAACATTACACACAATCGGTGCTTAACATATTTGTTGAACTGCCTTTCAGTTCTGTAAGAAAGGTGTTTTAGAAATTGTGTTTAGCAGTGGAAACTAATGGGAGGGTGTGTGGAATGAAATTGGAGATGAAGCAATGGTTGCTTTCCTTCCAGAAATCTGTTTTCTCTGATTACCATATGTCAGGGTCACATAAAATGAAAAAGATGCACTTGCTTAAAAGAACATAAAATCAGCATAAGGAAAATATTATTTCTCATGTATTTCTGGTTAAAATCATCCACTATGAAATCACACTGCTTGAATTTGAATCCAGGTTTAATTACTACTTACTAGCTATGGGTCCTTAGGCAAGTTACTTAGACCCTCTGGGCCTCAGTTTTCTTATCTGCAAAAGGAGATTATAATAGTACCTATTTCATCTCTTTTTGTGCAGAGTAAGCGAGAATAGATGAGAAGCATGTCAAAGACTGCCAGGCACACAGTTAAGGGCTCAATAATGTCACCTCTTATTAATTGCATACAATTTCCCTGGCGCATATAAAAAGTTGCTTTCCCCAACTGTAAAGTAATTTGCTCTTTAAAACGTTCCCAATCCTTGATTCTTAATGGTGGCTGTTATGTGTTCATAATAATTATATAATAGTAAGACGACTTTTACCGAAATGTTTAACGCATCAGGTTTTGTTGGGCTTATTACAGCAAGTAACAAGATCTCTCCCCAGTATTAAATTGTTTTCTGATACATTCTAGCTAATGCAATTTAAGAAATGTTTAAAGCCATGAGTTTAAAGCTCATGGCATGTAATTTTCCTTGATTTCCAGATCCTTAGAGTCCTTAAGAAAGGTGTCTGGGGTTTCCATGAGGGCATGGTCTTTTTTTTTTTCTCCTCTTGCCATTTCTCAACTTGCAGAGAGCTGTACATTTTAATATGTTTTCTTCTCCACTCTCCCCCCATGTATTCCTAAGTGAAAATATGCACATCAGTGCACGAACATCACATAAACTGATGACTGAACCTTATGAAGGTTAGCTTAGTTAGACGAGATATTCATTCTCTCTCTCCTACCTGCAAAACAAGACTCCTGATCTATCGGTTTCATAAATCTTTCTCCAACTAGTCCGTGACAGACAAAAGTCAAAGAACAAGTTAGCACTGAACCGATTACAGATTAGAAATCGGGCGACAGCAGGCCCCATCGTTTCTTCTAGAATGTACCCCGAACGGGTTCACTGCAGTGCATGGGTAAGGATGCACATACTTGTTGACAGAACTATTTTTAGAAAGTAATGCTTTCCCATTTATAAAACCCAGAGAGAGGCAGCAGGATGTGTAGGTGGTAGTTCTCGGCCCTGGCTTCGGATCAGAATTACCTGTGGAGCTTTTAAAAATCTGCAGATGCCATGACCTCACTCTAGACCAGTGGTTCTCAGCCTGTGCTGCACATGTGAATGGCTTGGGGAGTTTTTGAAAACTAGGATGCCTGCCAGGCCGCCCCACCTCAAACCAATTGCATCAGAATCTCTGGGGGTAGGGCCTAGAGAGAGAGGCATTGCTTAATCAGCCCTCTAGGTGATTCGAATATATAGCCAGGCCTGAGAACCACCCCTCCAGGTGGACTGAATTCACTTATTCATTGAACGAGCAAGTACTGGCTGCTCCTATATGC
Source organism: Kogia breviceps (assembly GCF_026419965.1). Taxonomy (NCBI): domain Eukaryota; kingdom Metazoa; phylum Chordata; class Mammalia; order Artiodactyla; family Physeteridae; genus Kogia; species Kogia breviceps. Next base: position 94,744,771 of record NC_081319.1, read on the forward strand.
CAGGCCTTGCTGGCAACATAGCACTTAAAGAAATAAACACTCCCTGCTCTCCTGGGTTTAGAAATCTGAGTCCAAATCTTCAGGGGTGGGGCTAGGCATCTGAAATTTCTAGAAGCTGATCAGCCAAGATTGAGAATCGGGCAGTAGTAGAAAGGGCAAGGAGTCCAAGAGCCGTGCCTGAGTCTTGGTTCCTCTGCTTACTGGCTGTTTGAACCGGGGTAAATTATACAACTGTTCTAAGCCTCTGCTTCCTTATCTTTAAAATGATGAAAAGCAAATCTTCCACTCTAATGCCGTTATGAGTTTTAAATGAAAAAAAAAATCGATAGAAATCTTGGTGCAGTAGCTGGTACCTACTAGGCATCCAGTCAGTGTTAGTTTTCTTTTTTCCTCGTCCCTTTCATTTCTCCCATTGTCCTTAAAGCAATATATGTGCTAAGTACATATGATGTACAATTGAAATACCAGACACTGGCCCTGGCTTTCCAGGAGTTATGGTGTAATAAACAGTTAAGGATCGGCCACATCATACCTAAGCTATTCCTAGGTGTGTGCTATCAGCCGCTTTTATTGCTGCAGGGTTTCTGAATGGAGAGAAATAATCACTGAGAATCAGGAGCCAGAGGTTTCCTGAAGAGGAAGAATTTAGGAGGGGGGTTTAAAGGTGTGTACATTTTCTCGGCAGGAAGGGTGGGGTGGGGCTATTGCAGGCTGAGGAAACAGCATAGCCAGGGTAACTTCGAAATAATACCTGACGGTAGGTCGTGTTTAAAGACAATAAAGACAATATATATATATCTTTCAAACATTATTTGACACGTGGCTATACATGTCATTGATCAAGAAAGTGGAGTTTACCTTATCAGTGTGTGTGTGAATAAAAATGTACATGTTCTATGTGTTTAAGAACACGTATGAGGTTTATGTTTTTAATGAGAAATGCATTTGTTTTATATGCATATTACTGCGTATGTTATTTAGGAAAATGCTGCATGCATCTATCTTTCATTGCATTCTCCTTGGGGGTATCAGCAGGCCTTATTAGAAATAACTCACTAGCCTCATAAATAACAATGAAGTTTTCCTCAGCACGAAGAACAAAGTACTGAATCAAGATGACACCATCTTTTTTGTAATGAATTTTCATTCAGGTTAACATTTAAGTCCTATTGGAGGTTGGTCCAGAATGGTCAGCCCCTGACCAATTGTAAATGGCCAAGAAAGTAAATTTGCTTAAAAGCAAGCCAGTCTAGCGAGCACCCCCGAGCAGCAGTCGCCTCCGCAGGGCAGCCCGGCATTCGGTTCCAGCCTCCGCTGCAAGGTCTGGGCCTCCAGCAGCCTCTGCGGACTGTGGCTGACAGCGTATCCCTTCTCTGCTGAGATTATTTGGAATGACCTACTTTGAAAATGGTGTGAACTCGGCCGAGTGTCAAGGAGTTGGGGGAGCAAACAGGCCTGCCCAGAGGGCTTCTGGCAGAAAAAAGCAGGCTCTCTCTCGGGGGAGGGGGGGGGGGCTACAGGAGCCGTGTGTATGGTTTTGTTTAGGTGGGTAGTTGCTCTTTTTTAATTGTTGTTCCCAGGGCCTTGGCTGTTACAATTCATCTCTGTGCTCTCGAAGTTCCGGCTATTGATTGGCTGGGCCAGATGTTACATCAGAGAAAGGCAGCCAATCAGAGCAGGACTCTGCCTGTCTCCCTGCTGCAAAGAGCTGAAGTTGTAATAAACAGGAACTCCAGGTTCAGCCTGGCACTGCTCTTTCCAGGGCAAAGCCTGGAGGAATACGAGGACTCAAAGCTGAGTCACAGATCAGGGACTTCCTGAGGCCTCTACCCTGGTCCCCAGGTGGAGCACTGACTACGCCTCCCTTCCACCCAGGTTCATTATTTCCTCTGAGTATCTGACTTTTAAGGCCAACATGGATGTCTGTGGTGTGTGGGAAAGGGAGAAACCAGAGGAAAGGGGGCAGAAATGTTGGCGATCACACGACCACTTTAAGTGATGACTCTAGATAATCCCTTTTTTCTTTACCTTCAGGACCGTCTGCTTAAAAAAAGGGAGGCCAGCTTTGAATCTGGGGAAATTATCTGCACTTGTAAATCAGCTTAAAAATGAGTTTTTTATTTTCCAAAGGAGCTGCTCTGAATTCAGAATAACTTTCAAATGTTTACCATCTGATAAGACTCTTCTTAAGATGAAGTATTTGTTTATACACAAATGAAGAGAATGGGAGCTGGCTTATCAACTTTTCCCTCAGGAAAAGCATGATGATTTCTTTCTGTTGAATCAGCCTGGGCTATTATCAAATATGAAGGAAGAGATAATTCTGACTTTAACCCTTATAGTTGAGCCTAAAATGGAATATTCGGTATTTATCTGAAAACACTATTTAAAATTATATGCATATAACCATTCTGACCTACTGCTCCTAGCGCTTCTCTCCTTATTTGTGTTTTTTTAAGCTGTAAAGATATTTTGTTTCCATGATTTTCTACCCTGAAGTCCTCTCAATTGCCAAGGACTCCTGTGAAATCCACCACCTTCAGTTTCACCCCAACTTTCTGGTCTTTCTCAGACCTTGGTTTATGGAATACGATCCACTGGGGACTAGAGAAATTTCCCTAAAAGAAAGACTGAGCGAAATGTTAAATATGGAATTATCACTCCAAAATGCATGCATGATTCTTCACATAAATTCATAGTTGGTAGCACATTGGTAAATGTTGGCAAAAAAAGGTACTATAAGGGTTTTAAAATAGGGAAACATGAGCTAATTTTTTAACTCTCCTGAAGTGTATGGGATCTCCTCCATGCCATGTAGACTCTGTGTTGTTGGTACTGCCCTTCTCCCACTTGTTCAGTGGACAGATTGCATGGGGGAAAGGAGAAAAAAAGGGGGAAAGTGATAGAATTAGAACATGAGTTTGACACAAATTGCTGGCTGTACTCATGATATGGGACAGATCTTTACATCATCTCTGGCTTTAAACCATCATCCCTTTCTTCAGTCTTAACTCCTTGGGGGCTTCTGTCTGACAGATGTAGGAATAGAGGCTATAGCGGAGCTGACAATTTTATATCAGCAGGATCACTCACATAGGCCTCACCCTGCAGTGGGCATTACTTTTAAAAGCTGACGAAGGTTGCTGTGCCCAAGACTTGATGGCCGCTGAGCAAAACAGACCCAGACTCCTCTGTGGGACAACAGGTGTTGGAGAGGAGGATCAAACCCGAGGCTGAGAATAGGCTTTTGGATTCAGGAATAGAGCCAAGTGCTGAGAAAGAGACAAGAATCTGCAATGGAAGACAGAGTTAGGAGGCCACGTGTCTCTTTGTGTCCTAACCTGGAAAGCAGTCATAATGATGGAGACAGGGCTCTGTAGGCAGCTTAACCAGATGGAATGGAGAAGGCCAATGTGATTGAGAAGATACGTTCCTCTTTTCTTCCCAAAGGAATATAAAGTGGCTTCTGTTTTAGTTTTACAGTCCAAGTAAACTATTGCAAGCTTTGTGATGTTATTGTTTGTTATTAAGTAATATTCATTAACTTATTAAACACCTGGGTGCACGTGATGCTGGGTGATGTGTCACTCCAAAGAGTTTGGCAGCCCTAAAGGAATTTGTAGAAGCAAACCAAAAGCGAAGGCTGTTCATTGGAGTACCGCAGCTTCCTCCTCCTTTCCCCCATGAAGTTTTGTAAATGTTTCTATTTAGAACAGCTATTTTAGCTTTCACTAGATTAGCCACAAGAATCATGAATACAAAGAGGAAGGGAAGAAGGGTAAGGAAGAGGTGAAGGCTTGAACCCCTGGACAAACTATGGGATGCTTGAGCATCTCAGATACTGTACCCATCCTGTGTGCCGGATGAAGAGACCACCCACCTACTGCTGAAAGTTCCTTAGCTTCTATTTTCCTTCTGTCCTGATGTTTTTCAAAATTTTGAGGAAAGATGATGGGGCCAGAGGTTTGCAGACGGCCTGCTGCAGTCCCCTCTGGGGTCCAGGCTGTTTGGCCTGCTCGCTGACTCTACCCTCCACCCCATCCTACACATTACCTATTTAAAGAACCACACTGAACTGAGTGATAGTAAAAGGAAATATCGTAAGACAGATATAAAAGGAAAAAACTGTCATTGAAGATCATAGTGATTGGATAAGAGCAGGACTTGAGAAGGAACATCACATCAGCTCTAGGGGAAGGCTTCAATTCAAATGAAAGCACTGTGATTAGGAAGGAACTGATTCTCACTGAATATCTGGGGTGCAAATTTTGTGAAGCCTTCCAAAGAAATAGATGAACAGACTGGAAGGAAGCATGTTTTGGGGAAATGACTGTGATTAGATTTTGCTTTATCATCTTCCGTACAGGGAAGCTCATTAGTAAGCAGACAATGTTATCATTGTCAAATTTTCCCTGGGTTGTACAAGAACAATATCTCCTGATGTGGAGCTCACAGGAATATGCATAAGGGCAGGTAGGAATCTATACCCAGTGCATAGAAATAAGAAAAACACATTGGTGCGAGGTCTCATTCACAAAGAGAAGCAGGTAATGGTGTACAAATATCAATTCATGCTTGATAGGGACTTCACATTTGCTGGTAACAGAGCTATAGTTTAGCAAGGAATTCTCTTTAGTTTCGTGATTGTCAGTGGGGAGAACCGATCTATACGTTACAGGTATCTAAAGGGCATCATTGTGGGAGGGATGTTCATTTCATCTGGGAGAGAATAAAAAATAAACGTTAAGCCTGGTCACCAGGTACCAGAGCTGCAAGAAAGTGATTTTCCTCTTTTGATTCTATGCTGAGTTCTGCTGGCACCCTGCATCAAGATGAAATTAACAACACACTTCTCAGAGGGAACTTAGCATCTAAAAAATGCTCGCATTGTGCTTTTTTTTTTTTTTTTTTTTTTTGCGGTACACGGGCCTCTCACTGCTGTGGCCTTTCCCGTTGCAGAGCACAGGCTCCGGACGCGCAGGCTCAGCGGCCATGGCTCACAGGGCCCAGCCGCCCCGCGGCACGTGGGATCTTCCCGGACCGGGGCACGAACCCGCGTCCCCTGCATCGGCAGGCGGACTCTCAACCACTGCGCCACCAGGGAAGCCCTCACATTGTGCTTTAAACCTTCTATTACAAAATAATAGAAGTCATGAGGTTCAAGTTTGCTTCCGCAGTTTTCTCTGAAACACCTGTGTGACTTTTATATGGGGGATGAATGTATATTCCACGTGGATCTTTGTCAACTGAAAATGTGGTTGAAGAGCTAGCGGTTTAATACTTAAGGCTCACTCCCCATACCGCCAGCCCTATCACACATACATGCTTTCCTCCTTGCAAGCCCTCCAGAAGTGTTTTTTTAAAAAAAGAAACCCCTTTTATGTTCACATTCATTGTCATTATTATTATTTACTGTGTCTGAATAGTGTGACTCATACCAGCTAAAAGCCCCTAGGAGAATAGAGAAGGAAGGCTAAGAAGCACATTCCATTCAATAAATTACTATTTAGTACTTACTGTGTTTGGCGTTATGAGGCCAGGATCCCCGAAGAGCAGGCAATCCAGCAGACTGTGTAGGGCAGATATACTAATAACTGTAAATCAGGGCAGAGTAGGGGAGCTGTCTTACCAAAGTTGCTAAAAACCTGGAGGAGTGGGTAGATCGACATTTGGAAAGGCTCGGCAGAGGTTTCGCAGGGAAGGTGGTAAAGGGGGCAAAAGGCTGTGTAAGCCAGATGCCAGCTGGGCCCTCCCTGCCGTTAAGCTCTAGGTTGGACAGGCCTGAACCCCCCCCTCCAGGCCTCCTGGAAAATCCAGCCCTCGCACCTGTCATGTGCCCACTGTCTGCTCCACTGGGAATCATTCACCATTCATTCATTCCCTCCACCGAAACCCTGCCTCTTGTCTTGATTGCCACTAAAAACCACTTACACAAGCCTTTCTGAGATGCCATTGTTACTGAAGGGTTTGGAGAGACGGGTTACAGCCCAATGACGTATACATCTTAACACTGAACATTAGTCATGCCTGTCTTTAAAAATCCTTCAGGAGCCCTGCCATGTTGCTCATTCATTCTCCCTTTTGCTGCCTCTCTTTTGCCGGGGGGAAGCGGGGAGCAAAAAAATCCAAATTCCGTTCATTTTCTTAAACACAGAATTTCATCCCATATCGTAGTTTACACTCTTCCTTTACCCTGGGAACTGGGACCTACTTTTCCTAACAAATGACCCACTGACGTGTTATTTTCTTCAAGACTGTTTTGCTCCAAGATAAATTCTGGTTGGTATCACTTTATTTATTTATTTATTTTTGCGGTATGCGGGCCTCTCACTGCTGTGGCCTCTCCCGTTGCGGAGCACAGGCTCCGGACGCGCAGGCCCAGCGGCCACGGCTCACGGGCCCAGCCGCTCCGCGGCACGTGGGATCTTCCCGGACCGGGGCACGAACCCGTGTCCCCTGCATCGGCAGGCGGACTCTCAACCACTGCGCCACCAGGGAAGCCCCATAACAGTATTTTTGATGGGTTTGGAGCCTGGAATATTGAGCCAGATTGCTAGGTTAAAAATCTCACCTCTGGCATGTATTCTCTAAGTAACCTTGGCAAGTTTTTTTATGCCTCAGTTATGTCATCTCTCAAATGGGGGATAATAATAGAGCTGCTTCCTATGGCTATACAGAGGCTAATATCTATAAGTGCTTACAGTAGTGCTTTGGGCATAATACATGCTACATAAATATAAGCTACTTAATATTATTCAATGAATTTTTCCTTTTAGTACTTTTCATATGTGAAGAACTCACTGTAATTATTATAAATAAATATGTTAAAATTGTGCTTTCAAATGTCAAGAGTAAAAGCATGACCTCTAAATAGAAGGACATTTCAACGTACTTCTCAGGAGTTAAATAAAAGATACTAAAAAACATAAACAAACAAACAAACAAACAACAATATCTCAGTCTCTTCCAGTTTGGTTGCCTTGAAGTTTAAACACTGTCAGTTCAAATTTTGACTCCCCATCAGCGTGGGCTGACTAAACACTACAAGCAAATACTGTCTTAGGAAAGGCCTGGCAGGTTCTTATGGCAGAAGAGGAGCGTCCTTTGGCCTGTTGCTCTTTTGGAACATGGTAAAACTGAGCTGACCACAAAGGTGCGGCTAGTTCAGTCTGGCCTTCTGAGGGTGATATGCTGGCACATGCCCCCTAGAGCACATGACCCTTGGCTGAAAACTTCAGCCATAATGGCCTCTTTGTCCCAAACCTGGGCCTTTGAGACCTTTGAGACATTCAGATAATATGGTGAATGCAAAGGACTGTGGGCTCAAGGGCTGTTTCCCTGGAGCAGAGTGTCAAGGTTACTGCAGGTCCTGAAGAGAACTCCAGCCTTGGACTCAGCCCCATACCATTTGGATAACAGGGATAGCTTGGAGGCAGTGGCAGAGGGTGTGTGAGAGATGAATCCCAGGCAGAATTTCTGGCTGTACCCCAAGTCCAGCCATAGACATGGTGATTCAATTATCTGTTGGAGTGATCTACCCGGTATCTAACTTTTAAAACTAATTATTTTCATTTTGAGATAACTGTAGATTCACATGCAATTGTAAGAAATAATGCAGAGATCTTATGTACCCTTTACCCAATTCACTCCTATAGTAACATCTTGCAAAGGAGCAGCACGCTACCATGACCAGGATGTTAGCATTGCTACAGTCAAGGTATAGGATATTCCTATCAGCACAAGGATGGCTCATGCGGGCCTTTTATAGCCACAACAGCTTCTCTCCTAACCTCCATTCCCTGCTCAACCCCGCAGCCACTAATCAGTTCTCCATTTCTGTAATTTTGTCATTTAAAATATATCATACAAATGGAATCATACAGTATGTAAACTTTTGGAATTGACTCTTTTAACTCAGCATAATTCTTTGGACATTCATCCAGGTCACTGCCTAGATCAATAGTTTTCTTCTTATTATTGCTGAGCAGTATTCCATGATATGGATGTACTGTGGTCTGTTTAACCATTTACCCATTCAAGGACAGTCAAGTTGTTTCCAGGTTTGGGCTATTGCAAATAAAGTTATTATAAACATTCATGGACAGGTTTTGGTGTGAGCATAAGTTTTCACTTCTCTGGAACGAATGCTGAAGTGCGCAATATCTGGGTCATACGGTAGTTGCACTTTTTTTTTTTTTTTTTTTTTTTTTTGCGGTACGCGGGCCTCTCTCTGTCGTGGCCTCTCCCATTGTGGGGCACTGGCTCCGGACGCGCAGGCTCAGCGGCCATGACTCACGGGCCCAGCCGCTCCGCGGCATGTGGGATCTTCCCGGACCGGGGCACGAACCCGCGTCCCCTGCATCGGCAGGCGGACTCTCAACCACTGCGCCACCAGGGAAGCCCGCACGTATAATTTTTAAAGCAACTGCAAACTTTTCCAGCATGGCTGCACTATTTGCGGTTACCAAACGTAGGAGTGATCCAATTTCTCTATGTCTTCACCAGCATTTGGTGGTGTCACTATTTTTAATTTTAGTCATTCTGATGTGTAGTGATATCTCATGGCTTTTATTTTCATTTTCCTATTGGCTAATGGTGTTGAACATATTTTTCATGTGCTTATTTGCCATCTGTATGGCCTCTTTGGTGAAATGTCTCTTCATGTCTTTTACCCATTTTCTAATTGGATTATTTGGTGTTTTTTTTTTTTTTTTTTTTTTTTTTGCGGTACACGGGCCTCTGACTGTTGTGGCCTCTCCCGTTGTGGAGCACAGGCTCCGGACGCGCAGGCTCAGCGGCCATGGCTCACGGGCCCAGCCGCTCCGCGGCATGTGGGATCTTCCCGGTCCGGGGCATGAACCCGTATCATCGGCAGGCAGACTCTCAACCACTGCGCCACCAGGGAAGCCCAATTATTTGGTATTTTTACTGTTGAGTTTTCCAAGTTCTTTATATATTCTAGATACGAGTCCTTTGCTGGATATGTGTTTTGCAAATATTTTCTCACAAGTCTGTATCATGTTTTTTTAATCCTTCTAACAGGGTCTTTCACAGAGCAAACTTACAAATTTTGATGAAGTCTAATTTATCAGATTATCCTTTTATGAATCATACTTTGGCATCAAGTCTAAGAGTTCTTTGTCTAGACCTGGATTCCAAAGATATTCTGTTTTTTGTTTTTGTTTTTTCTGAAAGTATATAGGTTTCTGTTTTATTTGGTTATATTGTATTTTCATTTTGAGTTAATTATTGTGTAAGGTCAGGGTTCAATTTTTTTGTCTATAAATGTCCAGCTGTTCTAGCACTATTTATTGTAAGAGTCATGGAGGTTCCTGCAGAGTTGGAATCTAAACTGTATAGCAGTTAGTGAAGTGATTACATCTAAGGACCTCCAGAAGCATGGAACATCTGGGTGTGCCCTGTGTCTGAACCTGTGTGCACACAATTCTTCCTTGTATATGCAGATGGTTAGGTAGGCGATGCCAACGTTAATACTCAGGACCCCGAGATACAGAAGGAAATCATGCATATGATCAGAACTCAGGTTTACACAAACTGAGGGGGCCCCTGCCCCTATAACATCCCCCACTCTCCCGGATCCATCTCCCCTCATAAAAGGGCTCAGGAACAGCAGGTGAGGCTACCCCAGGAAATCAAGGATCCATTACCAAGGGGCAGGAAGATGATAGAAGAGGCGGCCTCCATGGGGGATACTGACCCAGGAACCACTCCACATTTGGACCACCCAGACTGACCTCCCCCACCCCTGATTTTCCCAGTTGACTTAACCCTGTTTGTAAATAAAACAATAAAACTACTTCACGTTCTTTAGTTGTGGGGCAGCAAGAAAAAATGGAAAAGAGAAGTGGCTTCTCAGGACAGCTTCACCAAAGTGCCAGTGAATCCAACCCAGTTGTTTGGAGTGAGAAAAATAATTTGTCAAGTAGTTAAGCATCCTTTCCAAAGTCTTGCAGAAACCTTGCACTTTTCTGCTCTTGGCACTTAGCAACATTCCAGTTTCTTAACTCTGGAGTCTCAGTCTTCTCTCCTTTCTCCTCTTACCCTTCTTCTTCTTCTTTTTATTCCTTCTCCGGCTTCATCTTTCCTCCACTGACTCACTTTTGTACCACTGTAAAAAATCAATTGGGCAAGTGTGTGCATCTATCTCTAGGTTTTCTGGCCTACTAATACAGTAGATTATATTGATTAATTCCCAAATATTGAATAAGACTTGCATCCCTGGACTAAACCCTACTCAGCTATGGTGTATAATTCTATACTGTTGAATTCTATTTGCTAAAAGATTTTCGCATCATTATTCACAAGAAATATTGGTCTGCAGTTTTCTTATTTTGTACTGTCTTTGTTTGGTATGAGGATAATATTAGCTTCATAAAATGAGCTGGAAGTGATCGCTCCTTTTCTTTTCCTCTAAGAGATTGTGTAGAATTGGTATTAACTGTTCCTTAAATGTTTTGCAGAATTTTTCCAGTAAAACCCTCTGGGCTAGGAGATCTCTTTTGGAGGAATTTTTTTTTTTTTTTTTTTTTTTTTTTTTGCGGTATGCGGGCCTCTCACTGTTGTGGCCTCTCCCGTTGCGGAGCTCAGGCTCCGGACGCACAGGCCTAGCGGCCATGGCTCACGGGCTTAGTTGCTCCGCGGCATGTGGGATCTTCCCGGACCAGGGCACGAACCCGTGTCTCCTGCATCGGCAGGCGGATTCTCAACCACTGCGCCACCAGGGAAGCCCTGGAGGAATTTTTTAAAATTACAAATTCAGTTTCCTTAATGGGAAAGGAAATTATCTGTTTCATATTTGGTGAGTCGTTGTAGCTTGTGCTTTTGAAGAATTGGTCCATTTCATCTGTGTTGTCAAATTTATGTATTTTTTTAATAGTATTCCCTTAATATCTTTTTGATGTTTGTAGTGATGTCTTTGATTTCATTCCTGATATTGGTCATTTGTGTCTTCTCTTCTTTTTCTTTGTCAGTCTTGGTAGAAGTTTGTCAATTTTATCGATCTATTTGAAGAGCCAGGGTTTGTGTCATTGATTTTCTCTATTGTCTTTCCTGTTTTCATTTTCATTGATTTCTGCTCTCATCCTCATTGTTTCCTTTCTTCTGCTTGCTTTGGGTTTATTTGCTCCTCTTTTTCTACATTATTGTGGTGGGATCTTAGATTATTGATTTAGGACTTTGCCCCTTTTCTAATGTATGCCTTTGGTGCTAGAAATGTCCCTCTCAGCCCTACTTTTAACAGCATCCACAATTTTGCTATGCTGAATTTTAATTCAGTTTGATGTATTAATTTCTCTTGAGATTTTCTCTTTGGCCCTTGAATTATTTAGAACTGTGATGTTTAGTTTGCAGATGCTGGGAGATTTTGTTTTGATTATCTTTCAATTATCAAGTTCTAGTTTAATTCCACTGTGGTTAAAGAACATATACTGTATGATTTCGATTCTTTTAAACTTGTTGAAGGTTTTTTTTTTTTTTTTTCATGGCCCAGGATATGGTTTATGTTGACATGCATTCAGTGGACACTTGAAAAGCATGTGTATTCTATTGTTGTTGGATGCAGTGTTTGGTAAATACCAGTTAGATCTTATTATTTGATGGTATTGTTGAGTTCTTATATATCCTTGCTGATTTTCTGCCTGCCTGTTCTACCAGTTGTTAAGAAAAGGGTTTGAAGTCTCCAAATATAATTGTGGATAAGTCTAAATATCTTTCTGTTTATACCCAATTTTGCTTGGTACATAGACATTTTGGATTCCTATATAATGTCCCTCTCTGTCTCTGGTAGTTTTCTATGTTCTGAAGTCTGCATTATCCGATGTTAATATACCATCCCTGCTTTCTTTTGATTAACGTTTCCATGATATATCTTTTCTGCTTACTTTACTTTCAACCTGCCTAGAGTTATGTTTGAAGTGAACTTATCTTATAGACAGCATATAATCAGGTCATTTAAAAAGATCCTCTCTTCCAATCTCTATTTAGACCATTTACATTTAATGTAATTATTGATATATTCAGACTTAAGTCTGCCATTTCATTTTTGTTTTCTATTTGTTCTCTTTATTTCTTTTTTCTGCCTTCCTGTTGGTTATTGTAGAATTCCATTTTGATTTACTTATAGTGTTTTTAAAGCTCGCTGTATAGCTTTTTAAGTGGTTGTTCTAGGTATTATGCTATATATATATATATATATATATAACTTATTACAATCTATTGGTGTCATCATTTTGCCAGTTCAAGTAAAGTATAGAAATCTTACCTCTCTTTACATTCCTTTACTCTCCCCCTTTAAATACATAATTTTCTGGCACTTTCCTGGTGGTCCAGTGGTTAAGACTCTGTGCTGCCAATGCAGGGGGTGTCAGTTTGAGCCCTGGTTGGGGAACTAAGATCTCACATGCTGTGTGGTGCAGCCAAAAGATAAAAAAATGACAACAAGAACAAATATATATATAGAACAAGTTGGGAAGAAATATTTGTAACATATATGATAAAAGTTAAATATATATATATATATATATACATATATATATATATATATACACAGTTTTCTTATTTCCTCTACACATATTTAGAACCAGACAATATTATAACTTTTGCTTCTCCAATCAAACATAATTCAGAAAACTCAAGAGTAGAAGGAAAAGCTATTATATTTACCCATATTTTTGCTTACTGGCTCTTTCTTTCTTCCTGATGTTTAGAGAACTTCCTTTAGCCATTCTTTCAGGATTGGTTTGCTAGTGACAAATTCTTTTAGTTTTCCTTCATCTGAGAGTGTCTTGATTTCACTAAGGATACTTCTCCTTGATATAGGATTTTTTCTTTCGGCACTTAAAAATATTGTGATACATGATTTCTGATGAGAAATCCACTGTCATTTGAATTGTTTTTCTCCTATAGGTACGGTGTTTCTCTTTTGCTGTTTTTCAAGATTTTTTTCTTCATCCTTTGTTATTAGGAGTTTGACTATCATGTGCCTTAGGGTGGATTACTTTGGATTTATCCTGTTTGGGATTCGCTTAACTTTTTGAATCTATAGGTTTATATCTTGTCAAACTTGGGAAGTTTTCAGCCATTATTTTTGGGAGTACATTCTTCAGTCCTCCCTCTCCTCTCCTGTCTTTCCAGAGACATTCTGATGACATGGATGTTAAACCTTTTATTATATAGAACAGGTCCCTGAGGCTCTGTTCATTTTTTATTTCAGCACATTTTCTTTCTGTTATTTAGATTGGTAATTTCTATTCTATCTTCCAGTTTACTGATTCTTTGCTCTGCCCTCTCTACTCTTCAGCTCATCTACTGAGTCTTTTGCTTTGGTTATTGTATCTTTCTCTTCTAAAATTTCCATTTGTTTCTTCCTGTATCTTCTTTTTTGTTTGCTGAGATTTTCTTTTTTTAATGTGTTTTTGTAATTGCTCATATAAGCATTTTTATCATGCTTTAAAATCTTTGTTGAATAATTCTAACATATCTCCCATGTAGCTGTTGCCATCTTTTGATTGTTTTCTTTCATTCAGTTTGAGACCTTCCTGGTTCTTGGTATGACAGTGTAGTGGGTTGAATAATGTTCCCCATAAATTCATGTTCACCTGGAACCTCAGAATGTAACCTTATTTGGAAATAGGGTCTTTGCAGATGTAATTGGTTGAGGTGAGGTCATAGTGTATTAGGGTGAGCCCTAAATTCAATGACTAGTGTCCTTATAAGAAGAGAACACACAGACACACACATAAGGAAAATAGCCATGTGATGAGAGAGGCAGAGATTGAAGTGATGCAGCTACAAGGAATGGAAGGGGCCATCAGAAACTAGAAAAAGGCAAGGAAGGATTCTTCCCTAGAGACTTCAGAGGGAACATGTTCTTGCCATTGCTGGCTCCTAGCTTCCAGAACTGTGAGTGAATAAATTTCTGTTGTTTAAGCTATCAAATTTGTGATACTTTGTTATGGCAGTCCTAGGGACCTAATACAGTTGGTATGACAAGTAATTTTTATTGAAACCTGGACATTTGGGATATATGTTTTGAGACTCTGGATCTTATTTCAACCTTCTGTTTTAGCTGGCTTCCTCTGACACTGATCTTGCTGGGGATGGAGTGGTAGACACTGCTTCATTACTGCCAGGTGAGGGTAGAAGTTCAGGTCCCACTTGGCCTCTGTTGACTGTCAAGGGAGGATGCTCTTCATTACTCCTAGGTGTTCTCTGACACCACCCCAGTGGGGAAAGGGAAGAATGCCTTGTTACTTCAGGGTGAGAGTATTAGTCTGTGCTCCCTATCTGGTCTCAACCAATATCGGAGCTAGGGAGTAGGGGGGTCAGGAGGAGGAACTACCACCCAGCAAAGATGAAATTCCAGCAAAGGGGTTAGGATGTCTTGTTACAGCCTGGTGATTGTGGAAGTCTACGCCCCCAATTCAGCCTTTGCTGGTGAAGGTGGGGTCGGTTTTTTTTTCTGTAATATTTGATGCTGGTAAAGCTCTTATTGTCTAAAAGTTTTTTATCTTTCTAGACTGCCTTTTTCCTGTCCTTAGAGAAAGCAGACCTTTGTTGGGGCCCTTTTTTACTGTATTTGTGGATTGCCACCTTCTTCCATTCTGTCTGCAATATATGAGACAAAAGGAAAACTCAGGGAACTCACCATTGTGTCATCTCCCCACTCTCAAGATCCCTAGCTGGTCTGCTTTCTTTGCTTCACCTTTCAGTCTTTTTATATTTGTTTTGTATATAACATCCAGGATTTTTTTAGTTATACGTAGCAGGAAGAATGGGGAAAATACGTCTACTCCATATCCCTAGAAGTAGAAATCCTCTGAGCTCCTAACTTTTTATTTCCTTGACCTCCTCAACTTTCTTCCCATTGTCCTTCATTCTCATTCACTGGCAAAACTCAAACTTTGTAACAGCCTAATTCTCTGCCTTCTTCTATGTTTAGGCAGCTAAGTATGAAGAAGAAAAATTGCACAGTGGAGGGAATTGGTACACCAAAATTCCATGGAATAAAATTTCCAGTTGCCCCTATGCTGCCTGCCATGCCTACTGTGTTTATCATCAGCCCTGTTTCTCTCCCCCATTCCTCACACAAGTCACTGAAGCCACCTCCTCCATCCCCTTTCCTAACATCTCACCACCTACCACCTCATGAAGAAAACGGAAACCATCAGGTAGGACTGACTCTGCACCTACAATCTTGCACACATCTGCATTCATTCTTATTTCCCTCCCATGATGGAGGATGAAGCCCCTCCTTCTAAAGCCAGTCTCTGCATCTGAGCTATGTAGCCCATCATGGCCTGCACACTTAGTAACCTTGCTCATCAATTATTGTCTCTCTTCTAGTATGTCCTCAATGTCATCCCTCCTAAAAAGCATATATCATTAAAAAAATCCCCCTTCCTTCCTTCCCTTCTAATTACCTATCCACTTCTCTTCCCCATTTCCAAGCAAGGATTCTTAAATGTGCTTCCTATACTAGCTGTCTATACTTCCTGACATCTCATTCTCTCCTCAATCAACTGTGGTATCATATCTGCCCTCACAATGTTGAAACAATTCTTGCCAAGGTCTCCAAAGGCATTTATCACTGAAGCCAGCGGACACCTTTCAACCTTACCTTACTTGACGTTTTTATAATATTTGCACAATTGAACATTATCTTCTTTTTTAAAAAAAATACTCCCTTCTCTTGGCCTCTTCTGTTTTCCCTTAATCTCTCTGGCTACTCTCTTTGGTCTCTACCAAGTTTCCCCTTTCTCTGCCAGTGTTCCCTTTTTTAGGCTTCTCTCTTTACACAGGAAGTCTGGACACTCATCCGACCCTTGGCTCCTCACTCTCCTTATTCCCTACATCTAATACATCACCATATCCTTCATTCAACTTCCTTTGTGTATTACTCAGCTCGGGCTGCTATAACAAAGTACCACAGACCGGCTAGCTTAAACACAGAAATTTATTTTCCCACAGTTCTGAAGGTTAGAAGTCCAAAATCAAAGCATGTTCAGTTTCTGGTGAGGACTCTCTTCCAGGTTTGTAGAGGACTGCCTTCTTAGTTTGCCCTCACATGGTGAAGAGAGAATGCAAGCTTTCTGGTGTTTCTTCTTATAAGGGCACTAATCCCGTCCTGGCGGGGGGCACCCTCATGACCTCATCTAAACCTAATTATCTCCCAAAGTCCCCATCTCCAAATACCATCACATTGGGCTTTAGGGGAAGAGGGGTACACAAGTCAGTCCATAGCACATTGCTCTGAAATTCTTTTGCCTTTTCCATCTCTACTGCCATTTTTTCTTACCTAGATTATTTCAATAGTTTCCCAGCTGGCCTCTCTGCCTACATTATCCCACTCAAAGCTGTTCCCCATTCTGTAGCTAGACTGTTATATCTGAGGCAGAAATCAGGCCTCATAAGTCCCCTGCAAAAAATACTTCAGTCATTTTTGATAGACTTTCTATAAAGTCTACACATCTTACTATAGCATGGAAATCCCTCCATGTTTGGGCTCCTGCTTATCTCTCTGACCCATCTTTCTTCCCACCCCCGTGTACTCAGTGATACCTCCATAGTACAATACTCAGGGTTTGCTAAACACACCATGATTATTAACATTTCCTCATTCTCAGGACTCAACTCAGATGTCACCTCCTCTAACAAGCCCTCCATTACCCTTAGGCTGGATGAGGTGCTTTTTCTAAGTAGCTCACTGTGATTCTTTCTTTCACAGCACTTAGCCCACTTTGTTATAGTTGTGTTTTACTTGTCGGTCTCCCCCACTTGGCTATAAGTTCTTTGAGGGCAGTAGGTGGTCCTACTCCTCACTCTATTCCAAGTACAGGTGCAATTCTGAGCACAAGTAAATATTTCATGTTTGCTTCTTATGTGCAACTTCTGTTTTTACTGATGAAAAAACTAACAAGAGAACATAAGCTATCACTCCACCAAAGCCAAGCTACCAAGAAGCCCAAGGAATGTCACTATCAGTGAGTCAGCTGTCAGAGTCTCCAGGCCTAGCACTGATACTATAGAAAAAGGTGACCTTAATCAAATTATTTCACTTCTTTGGTCCTTCATCTGTAAAATGAAAGGGTTGGACTAAATCACGTCCTAAGTTTCCTTCTAATGCTAATGTTTTATAATTCCATGTAAGGAGACCATAAGTGTCTGGTTGGAATGTCTCAGAAATCACCAACCTGGGATATTTCTTACTCCACCATAAAGAAATCTGAGGATAGCCTGGGTTTATAAAGAACCCAGGCAATCAGAGTTTCTCTTCACTGCCCATTCATTTCTTTATTAATTCAACATTTATTGAGCACCTAATCTGTACCAAGCATATAATGCTCTTCAGTTTAGAAATTTCATAAGTGCTGATAAACAATAAGTAAAAAGGACAAAATTCTCTGTGAGGACAATTTGACATACAATTTTCCAAATTTCAGACAGAAACACGGTGACTTCATAGGGGAAAACGCTACAGAAGGTTCTATAAGAACTGCTCCATTCAATTGCATTTAGAAATGGTTATGTAACTGTTACATTGAACAAGTGTGACTCATAGGATGTAATCAATCATAAAGCAACACTTCAGATTTATTCCACAGAGTTAGCACTTTCTCTGCTCTTGGGTGAAATTTAGATCAAATTTTTATTCTTCTAGTCACTTCCAGGCAATATATCCTTTGGTCAGTAATTAACGTGTCTGGATTCATGTCACATTAAAAACATCAACAGGTTTCTCTCATCCCCATCTCAGCCTCCTACAAAGAGCTACAACTGGGTTAGGAGAGCAAACCATGTGCCCTTTCTTTTCTGATCCCTGCCCCCTGCAGTTTTCAGAAGGTGACTGCACACTTCTCTGCGGTTAGAATACTGGGAGGAAGATGAGGAGAGGGGAGCAAGAAAGTTCTTACTTGCCTGGTAGTCGTGTGAAGAGCTAGTATCAGAGTTCTTTGGCCTTGACAGATATACCAAGTTGCCTCTCTTGTCGGTTTGTATGAGTTTTCCGGAGATGCTCCAGGGTAGGGCTTCTCTCACCTGGATTTCCCTGTAGATGAATGGATACATCTTAATATGGCCGATCACTTACTCTTTCCTGGGACCCCAGAAATCTGGTACCAGCTCCGTATTTTTGTTCATCTGGTTACCCATCCAAATGACCCTCTTAGAAAGAATGCAAGATAACCCCACGTCTGCTTTCTCTTGTGAGTGGTCCACATCTGATTCAATGGAACCACTCACATTTTATTTGCCCCCAGAGATTTAGAACGATTGGTTGAGGGGAGGACACCCAGCCCACAGACTACTCTATACAAAACAACCCTCACGTTGAATCTCTGGTTTTCATTTTTAATAAATACCTTTGTATTTATTATACGTAAGGGGTTGAAAAGCCATGTAATCCGATTTTGACAACCTGTGTTGCAAATTGTGCAACATGGAGGTCTTATACCTCACTTTAAAATGTGAAATCAATGTCTTATTGTATGGTTTACCTGAAACTTTCATTCTTTTGTAGTGCTACCTGCCTTGTGATGCCAGAATGACCCAGTTTCTAATCCCATCTTTGGTCTAGACTTGCCATGTCACCGTGACAAGTAGCCTTTTCCTTCCCTAGTTTCATCATCTACGGGAAAGTTAATATCAAGTCTTTATGTAATTTAAAGTACTTACTTGCATAATCTGGACATTCCTAGGGCTGTCACAACAAAATACCATACACTGGGTGGTTTAAACAACTGAAATTTATATCTGACAGTTCTAGAGGCTAGAAGTCCCAAATCGAAGTGTCAGCAAGGCTACATCCCCCCAAAGGCTCTGAGATTAGAATCTGTACTGAGCCTCTCTCCTAGCTTCTTATGGTTACTGGCAATCTTCGGCTTACAGCTGCATCACTCCAATTTCTCCCTCTGTCTTCATTTGATGATCTTCCTGTACATCCATGTCTCTGCAGGACCTTCTTATACGAACACCAGTCATTGGATTTAGGGCCCACCCTAATCCAGTATGACATCATCTTAACTTGACTACATCTGCAAAGACCCTTATTTTGAATAAGGTCATATTTGCAGGTTCTGAGTGATCATGGATCTGGGGGCTGGGGGTAACACTATACAATCCAGTACAGGTGCTGTAATATTTTCTATAGAAAGGTTTAATATCAGTGCAAATATGATGTTGCATGGTTCCCCCCCCCCCCCCAGATAATGTTTTTAAAACTAGGGAGATTACATCAATTTTGGAAAGGCCTATGGAAATGGCTACGTCTGGGTTGCACTGGAGTACACTGCATAGCGGTAGTCATAATCATAGAGGAATATGACAAAGGAGGCAAACAAACAGCTTAATAAGCATGGGGACGTAGCATATGAAAGAATCAAAGCAAGCTAATAATAGCTACCCTAGAGATGAGCTAGCAGATGCTTTTTCCACAGCTGAATCCTCAGAGGGATGATGTAGTATTTGTTGATTTTGCCATGTGACTTGTAAAAACAAAAGAGATACAAAGAAGACAAATGACATTGTAATTTTGAGTGGTTTGACCCTAACTGCACATACGAAAGTTATCATAGCACTAGTAGTGATGTGTTGTTCTGTATACTTATCACTTTTTAAGCCTCTGCAACATTTTCGACAGTTTTCCTGAGAGTATTTTCCCCCTGTACCAGGTTTCCCCTTTTCCAAACGTTTGAATGGTTTGTTGGAACCCTGTTCAAATAATGACATAACATCAGGCATAAAACTGAAAGCAAATAAAGGAGAGTTTGCATGTTATCCATCAAAATTGGGTTTTTTATACTAACTTCAAATACAGTTTCTTCAAGATTTATCAATAAAGTCTATCCTGAGAAAATCTGGACCCTCAGAAAAGTGCAATGAATATTTCCTATCCATATCCTCTTGCTAATCTTGAGGAACTTCTTCCTGGACCTTTGATTTTGCTTGGCCAAGACTGCTTTTTGAAAAATCATATATTTACCCATCTCTGCTCATTCAATGAGATTGTCATGCAACTTTGGAAGCGTGGAGTGACTTCATTAAATAGCGTGTATTTCTTATTCAAAATGATGAGACATTTTTAATTACTACTTTTCCTTCTACTTTACATGGAACTTCTTTTCTGACTGTGGCAAATGCCGCCACGTGCCTACCTTTGTATATACAGAGTCAGTGGATACTTATCCATTCTTTCGCTGTAGACAATTGATGCCAAATTTAAATCTTCCTTTGGGTAATTGTTTTCTGTGTGTCTTACTGTGTTATCGCCTCTTTACTGCAATTTGTATTTTCTTTTGTAAGACATTTGGCTTCCCCTGAAAGTGTTACGTATGTAAATAATGGAAACAACACCCACACCATTACTTAGCTCCTGTGGGCGCTGCCACACTTCTTTTTGTTTTCTTTCTTTTTTTTCATCTTCTTTTTTCTTTTTTAAATCACCATAAGAATAGTTCTTAGGAATAGAAATGATGCAACAGTCTTAAAGATATAGTCAGTGGTCTATTAATTAGTGGAGAGTAATGTTTATATGAAAATTGGCCTCTATAACTGACAGCCAACCAGATTGTTGTGAACTTCATACCATTGTGTGCTGGCTTAAAACACAGTAGCAGATGATACAGTTTGTGTAATGTTCCACCATAAATTGAGCATGGCAGGACGTATAACACCATCAGTCAAAGTGAAATGATTATATGGTAACCAGAGAAATTATTGAGCTTCTATATGGATTGGCCTGTTTTGATAAAGTAAGTCAGGCCACAAAGATTTTTCTCCACCTTGGAAGAAGGATGCAAAAGTACCAGTTATGCAAAACCACTGGGCCTGTTTGTAGTCAGTAGTCGTCCAGGACTTTTAGGATATCTTTTACCTGAAGGGCTCCAAGGGCAACGCTTGGAATCTCAAGGTCTGCACACAAGCAGTGCCATGAAGTGTTACAGAAGTTAAGAGAGAGAAGGGGCTGAGGCCTGCTTCCCTCATTCTCTGCTGGCCTCCTTCTCTTTTGTAGGAGACATTTGTGTGCAAGGCAGGTTGGGACCACATCAGCTCAGGCCATGGGAAGGGGGAAGAAGCCAAGATCCAGTGTGACAGAGGGGACAGAGCGTTTGTCTTCAGAAGCTGGCCCATCCCCAGGAGGCAGCAAGGCAGACCAGTGTGCAGCGGTCAAAGGGCATGACTAACACAGATTGAGCCAGACTATTAGGCTATCTAAGTGCATCCTCTCTGCCAGCAGTTCTGGAAGAAGTCCTGGTGACAATAGTCAAAATCAGGCACAGTTCCAGGTGATTGGTCCAGTCACAGCAGGTCCCCAGCACAAGCTGAGAAGGGAGTAGAAAAGCACATCCTGCTTCCCAGAAGAATGGGCAGAGCAAGAATTTGGCAAAGCACGAGGACCTGAGCTGAGGAAGCTGGGGTCCAAGGCTAGGATCCAATCCCTGCTGAGAACTGACATGTGTAGCAGAGAAACTGAGGCCAACTGGAGTCCCAAGCCTTTGGCCAAAGTGGTGAGAGAACTCTAAGACTCAGCATCTACAGGAGGAACCAGGTTTCCAGGTCTCCAGGCAACCAAACCAGTTTTGTCTATTAATACGTCTAAGGCGGATGACACCAATCAGGACTGGCTCAGACTGGTTGGGGGCGACTAAGAGCTTCTGGAACTTTAATGTGCATAAGAATTACCTGGGGATCTTGTTAAAATGAAGATTCTGATTGGGTGAATCTGAGTGGGGCCACTATTCTGAACTTCTAATAAGATCCCAAGTGATACTGCTGGTTTTCTAGAAAAGCAAAACTCAGAGAATCCACACTTGCTGACATGTGCTCCCCCCCACCCCACTGCTCTCCACCCATTTCACTTGCCCAATCAGCCATCCCTCCTCCCCAGCCCTCTTCCTAGTCATATCTGGCCATCTTCTTTTCCTTTTCTTTTCCCCGTCTTCCCAACCCCTTTGTCCTGCTGCACTGCTCTGTCAAGACCATCAACAGAAAAAGAGTTTCTGGTTAGATACTAGAAGGGGCAAGATAGCAAAAGCCAGAAACATTCTCCCCATTTTCAGCACACAACTAAATGCTTTTATGTTTGATAGAAATAATTAGTCCAGATTAATCTCTTTTTCAGTCTCATAAATATAATCCAACAGTTAAGAAATTTCTTCTGAATGCTCGCTTTGACAACACATATACTAAAGTTGGAACAACGCAAAGAACATGATCACAGCCCCTGTGCAAAAATGGCACACAAATTTCTGAGGCTTTCCATATTTTAAAAAAGACATTAAAATAGACATAAATTAATGGAGAAATATACTATGTTTATGAAAGAGAGGAACCAATATAGTAAAATCTTCAATTCTACTCAAATTAATCTATAAAAAGAATGAAAATCCAATAAAAATCCCAACAGAGTTTTAGTAAAACCTAATTTTTAAATTCAAATAAAAGAGCAAATGGCCAAGAATAGCTCAGAAAAATTTGAAGATAAAGAATAGAGTGGGGAAAAGAAAGAAAACTACAGGCCAATATCACTGATGAACATAGATGCAAAAATCCTCAACAAAGTACTAGTAAACAGAATCCAACAGCACATTAAAAGGATCATAAACGATGATCAGGTGGGGTTTATCCCAGGAAGGCAAGGATTCTTCAATACATGCAAATCAATCAGTGTGATAAACCATATTAACACACTGAAGGAGAAAAACCATATGATCATCTCAATAGATGCAGAAAAAGCTTTCGACAAAATTCAACACCCATTTATGATAAAAACCCTCCAGAAAGTAGGCATAGAGGGAACTTACCTCAACATGATAAAGGCTATATATGACAGACTCACAGCCGACATTGTTCTGAATGGTGAAAAACTGAAACCATTTCCTCTAAGACCAAGAACAAGACAAGGCTGTCCACTCTCACCACTGTTATTCAACATAGTTTTGGAAGTTTTAGCCACAGAAATCAGAGAAGAAAAAGAAATAAAAGGAATCCAAACTGGAAAAGAAGTAAAGCTGTAACTGTTTGCAGATGACATGATACTCTACATAGAGAATCCTAAAGATGCTACCAGAAAACTACTAGAGCTAACCAATGAATTTGGTAAAGTAGCAGGATACAAAATTAATGCACAGAAATCTCTTGCATTCCTATACACTAATGATGACAAATCTGAAAGAGAAATTAAGGAAACACTCCCATTTACCACTGCAACCAAAAGAATAAAATAGCTAGGAATAAACCTACCTAAGGAGACAAAAGACCTGTATGCAGAAAACTATGACACTGATGAAAGAAATTAAAGATGATACAAACAGATGGAGAGATATACCATGTTCTTGGATTGGAAGAATCAACATTGTGAAAATGACTCTACCACCCAAAGCAATCTAGAGATTCAATGCAATCCCTATTGAACTACCAATGGCATTTTTCACAGAACTAGAACAAAAAATTTCACAATTTGTATGGAAACACAAAAGACCCCGAATAGCCAAAGCAATCTTGAATAAGAAAAACGGAACTGGAGGAGTCAGGCTCCCCGACTTCAAACTATACTACAAAGCTACAGTAATCAAGACAATATGGTACTGACACAAAAACAGAAATATAGATCAATGGAACAGAATAGAAAGCCCAGAGATAAACCCACACACATATGGTCACTTTATTTTTGAAAAAGGAGGCAAGAATATACTGTAGAGAAAGGACAGCCTCTTCAATAAGTGGTGCTGGGAAAACTGGACAGCTACATGTAAAAGAATGAAATTAGAACACTCCCTAACACCATACACAAAAATAAATTCAAAATGGATTAAAGACCTAAATGTAAGGCCAGACATTATAAAACTCTTAGAGGAAAACATAGGCAGAACACTGTTATGACATAAATCACAGCAAGATCCTTTTTGACCCACCTCCTAGAGAAATGGAAATAAAAACAAAAATAAACAAAGCGACCTAATGAAACTTAAAAGCTTTTACACAGCAAAGGAGAACATAAACAAGATGAAAAGACAACCCTCAGAATGGGAGAAAATATTTGCAAATGAAGCAACTGACAAAGGATTAATCTCCAAAATTTACAAGCAGCTCATGCAGCTCAATATCAAAAAAACAAAAAACCCAATCCCAAAATGGGCAGAAGACCTAAATAGACATTTCTCCAAAGAAGATATACAGATTGCCAACAAACACATGAAAGGATGATCAACATCACTAATCATTAGAGAAATGCAAATCAAAACTGCAATGAGGTATCACCTCACACCAGTCAGATGGCCATCATCAAAAACTCTACAAACAATAAATGCTGGAGAGGGTGTGGAGAAAAGGGAACCCTCTTGCACTGTTGGTGGGAATGTAAATTGTTATAGCCACTATGGAGAACAGTATGGAGGTTCCTTAAAAAACTACAAATAGAACTACCATACGACCCAGCAATGCCACTACTGGGCATATACCCTGAGAAAACCGTAATTCAAAAAGAGTCATGTACCACAGTATTCATTGCAGCTCTCTTTACAATAGCCAGGACATGGAAGCAACCTAAGTGTCCATCGACAGATGAATGGATAAAGAAGATGTGGCACATATATACAATGGAATATTAGTCAGCCATAGAAAGAAACGAAATTGAGTTATTTGTAGTGAGGTGGATGGACCTAGAGTCTGTCATACAGAGTGAAGTAAGTCAGAAGGAGAAAAACAAATACCATGTGCTAACACATATATATGGCATCTAAAAAAAAAAAAAAGGTTCTGAAGAACCTAGGGGCAGTACAGGAATAAAGATGTAGATGTAGAGAATGGAGTTGAGGACACGGGGAGGGCGAAGGGTAAGCTGGGATGAGGAGAGTGGCATGTACATACATACACTACCAAATGTAAAATAGATAGCTAGTGGGAAGCAGCCTCATAGCACAGGGAGATCAGCTCGGTGCTCTGTGACCACCTAGAGGGGTGGGATAGGGAGGGTGGGAGGGAGATGTAAGACGGAGGGGATATGGGGATATATGTATACATATAGCTGATTCACTTTGTTATACAGCAAAAACCAACCAACATTTTAAAGCAATTGTACTCCAATAAAGATGTTAAAAGAAAAAAAAGTATAGAGTGGGGAAAAAAGAAAAAGAGTAGAGTGTGGGAGGGGAGTTCTCACTCTATAAAAGCTCAAGACTTAATATGTAGTCAGAGTTATTAAAATGGTGTAACAAGAGATATTCTATTCAATGTGATCATAAGTGATTTTGATTTTATTATGCTTTTTTCGTACACCAAACGTGCTAGTTTTGTGATTAAAAAAAATAAAGCTTAAAAAATGAATGCTTTGAAAAAAAGGAAATATCTTCTGAAAGATAAAAAATCAGAATGGTGTCACATATTTATTTTATGTCCCTACTCCCTAAAAATATATCTATACAAAATATAGATATATATATATCCGTACATGGTATACACTGAATGTTTTTCCACTTGCAACCCTAAGGGGTTGCCAGTTCCTGGCTTACACTAAAAAATAATCATATAATGTGAGGCTAGTTACTTAAACCCTCTCAGGAGTTTTCCAATCTATAAAGTGGTGATATTAATAGCTCCCCCAGTTCAACTCGGAGGACTTGTTGTTGGATTATATGCGATATGTGAAACTGCTTAATGAAATATTAAACAAGATACAAATGCCAACTGCTATTACTAGTTCGGATTTGAAATTAAGCAGTTGTAGATTTTAGAGTCTTGAACCATCCTGTGTTGGTTTGACTGGACTCTTTGAAGCCATTTGTGTTCCGACAGGTGAAGTGAGTTGGGAAAGCATAGTTTAAATCACAGCTCCTCTCCCCACGCCACATCTCATTTCACAACTGTTTTTCATCCATTCAATGGTTATATTTATTGGGTGCCAATATGTACTAGCGACTGGAGTCACGATGGTGAAACAGACACCGTCCTTGCACGCATGAAGCTTACAGATTAGCAGAGTATTTGTGGACAAGAAAATAGGCACTTTCAAAATGGGGTGACCAGTGCTGTGATGTGGTAAGTCCAGGGTGCCATGGGGCTCTCGTGGGGTCACCGCCCAGGCTTGGATGGTCATAGAAGTTTTCTTGAACCATGTCATGATGAAGAGGATGAAATACGCAGATGGTTTAAAAGGTAGAGGAGAACAGTGGAGGATGCTTGTTGATAGGGCGAGGGGGAAGGTCAGCATGTTCCAGGCAAAGGGAAGAAAACTTTACTGCCCCCACGGCAAGAAAAGCAAAGGAACTACTTTCTGGTTTTTAAAAAAGCACCCTGATCATTTTTTTGATCGATTTCAATACTTTATAATGTTTCCTAGGCCAGGCGCAGCATGATGAGTAATAGAATACATTTTAGGGTGACCCCCTCCTCCCACCAAGCCTCCGGACCACTCCCCTCCTAGCCTTTCCCCTCATTGCCTGGCCTTTCCTTTTGAAAAGATAGCACTGAAGAGGTGGAGAGAGGCTTTTCTCTTTTGAAGCAGCAGCATTGTTAACAGAGAAGGAAAAGTCTCCCATGAGCTATGGCAGAATCCTGCAGATTGGTTTATGAATCACTGTAGCTTAGGTTAAAGCCACCTAATTTCCTGAAAGACACCCCATGGCTTTAGCCTTCCAGAGGGGCATAAAGCTTGTATGATATTTACTTTTAGTTAAAATTAAATGGGAATTGAAAAAAAAAAAACAAACCCCCAAACCCAAAGAGTTTCTTCTGGGAGGTCCTATTATTAAAGAAAAAAAAATTAAAGGCTACAAAGCAATGTGGATAAGATGTATATATTGTATTAAAGAAGGTTTGGGAATATACATATCAAGGTGTTAAAGTGATAACTATCTGAATAATTGGATTTCAGGCGATTTTTAAACCCTTTTTATTGTGAAATATGACACACATTAGGGAAAGTGCATGATATATAAAAGTATAATTTAATAACTTTTTATTAAGTGAACTCTCACTTAACCACTACTCAGATCAATAAACAGAATATGGCCCAGGGGCCCTCCATCTGCCCCTTCCCACTGACAACCCACTGTCTCCCCGCTGCTCTTACTTTTATGATAACCTCTTTTTTTTCTTTTCTTTAGTTTTACCACCTAAGTGTTTATTGATGCTTATATGTATTTATCTTCTCCTGTTTTTTGAACTTTAAGTTTTCAGTTTGGCGCTATCATGAATAGAGTTGCTATTCTTTTGGTGCTCACATGCACGTATTTCTTTTGGATATATACACCCAGGAGTGGGAATCTGGGTCACCAGATATGCATATCTTTAATAGATAATGCCAGAGAGTTAACCAAACACTGCAGTAGCAATGAACACTTCCTATAACAGTGTAGGAGTGTCCCCCTTGCCCGACACTGAAGTTTTGTGCATATTTTTCTTTAGCTCATCTGAATTTTCTATTTTTCTCTGTAATAAATATCCATTGTTTTAATTAGGCAAAATGCTTTTCTAATATTTCTTCAATTTGTCTTTCCCAATAGGGATATTATTTTTAAACTTTTAAATTGAAGTAAATCATTCGTACAGAATAAAGGCACAGATCACAGATGTATGGCTTAATGGATTATCACAAAGAGAACCCACCTCTGTATCCACCACCCAGGTCAAGAAATAGAATTTTCTGGCACCCTAGAAGCCATCTTCATGCCCCCTTCTGGCACAATCCTTTCCCTCCTCATCAAAGGTAAACTATATATTTAGTTCTTTTTTTTTTTTTTTTTTTGTGGTACGCGGGCCTCTCACTGCTGTGGCCTCTCCTGTTGCGGAGCACAGGCTGCGGACGCACAGGCTCAGTGGCCATGGCTCACGGGCCCAGCTGCTCCGCGGCATGTGGGATCCTCCCGGACCGGGGCACGAACCCGTGTCCCCTGCATTGGCAGGCAGATTCTCAACCACTGCGCCACCAGGGAAGCCCTATATATTTAGTTCTAATACAATAGATTACTCTTGTGTGGTTTTGAAATTTATAGAAATGGAATGATACAGCATACCTTATTTTGTGTGTAGCCTCCTTTATTTTCCAGTATTGTGAGATTCATCTGTGTTGATATGCGTAGCAGTAATTCGTTCATTTTTTTCTTTTCTTGCCACAAGGAGGAAATATTGACCTAAGAGAGCTGACCTACTCAGCACTTTTTCAACTCACGGACTGTACTGACCCATGCCACATGTGGATTCGAACACTTTACAGCGATTTGTATTTTTGTTTCTGCATAAATAATAAGCTTTGGGGTTAGAGATGCTGCAGGGAGAATGAATGTGGTACCTCTGCCCCGCCCCCGACCCAGCTGCCCTCCGATTTCCATAATAATGGCTCCACTTGCAATTGTCTCTCATTGATAATGGATGTTTTCTTTGCCTTCTTCTCCATCTAAAACACAAAACAGTATCACATCCCCAGGCTGCGTACTTTTATGTAAAACAGAGCTGTCATAGGATTTTACTGGAAAGTTTATTTATTTCTGAGGATCATGAGAGTCCAAGGATAAAACTGGCATCTGGCCACAGGGAGAGCCCTTGACCTAGAAGCAGAGACAGCTTCAAAGCTGTGTTGGTATATAATGGAACAGGGCACTTTTAACATGAATCATAGCCTCAAAACTTTCTAGGGGAAAAAAAAATCCTAAAACTGTCCTCCAAAAGGAAAGGTAAAATCAATAGCTTAGATTTTTTACTCTTTCAGATAAGCAATGCTAAACCCTTCTACACAAAACAGTTGTTGAAATCTAGC
This sequence comes from Kogia breviceps, assembly GCF_026419965.1. Classification (NCBI taxonomy): domain Eukaryota; kingdom Metazoa; phylum Chordata; class Mammalia; order Artiodactyla; family Physeteridae; genus Kogia; species Kogia breviceps. The sequence goes on from NC_081319.1 coordinate 94,773,536, forward strand.
TTTTTTTTTTTTTTTTAAAGAACAAAGCGTCAACTGAGCTTGAACTCTTAAAGCAGAATCTTGATATCAATCTATTTTCTTAAAGCAGCCAAACAGGCTTTCAGATGGTAACTCTCTGAAAGGCTGCATGTGAATGTGTAGTAAATGTAATTTTTCTTTTTTTTTTTTTTTTCTTTAGGCCTTGAGATGTAATTATTAAAGCTGCAAATGTCCCTAGTGATATTAGCTAGATAATCAAATTTGGATCACAGGAATGAAATAACCTAAAGTGTGCCTTCATTACTGCTCTCCTCCAAAGAATTCACTTAATTCTACACCGCCCCCCCCCCCCCCGCCCCACAAATCTGTAACTAGACAACGGAGATAGTAAAATTAGCCAGAGGAGTCAAAATGGTCAAATTGATTCTCAAAGCAAAGAATGCCATGTTTAAACACAACAGGTAAAAATTTCTCCACCACAAAAATAGAAAAGAACATTGATGAAATCACAAGCAGAAACAACAAATCAAAATGCTGAACAGAACTGCCAAATTTAGGAGACCTTATTGCTAAAGTAGCTATGAAGTGTACCGATTAACTTTCTTTTAAAAAAAAAAAAAAAACAGGAAAAAAATAACATTTCTTAAATAGCTGATTGAGAATAGTTTTTATTAGTAAACATGTACCCACTAGAAAAATTATCTATGAATGTATAGGTCATTTGAACAAGAATATAATCAGTCTTATAGAAACTTAAACTAAGCAAAATCAAGATTTTATCAAATTGAGCAGTTCTTAAGTGTTTTTGTATCCTTTCTTTCACTAAGAAGATAAAAATCCCCTTTCGTTCCCACCCACCTTTCTCTTGAATCAAGGCTAGGAGAAATTCTTCGACCAGAAAGGCTCAGGGTAGGAAGTTATTGCAAAAGACTCCCTGTTCTCTTTTGTCAATGCTTTTTAATCTCTATGTACCAATCTTCCCTGCTATTTCATGACAAGAGGATCCTAGCTGTGCCAGATCGTGTGATAGCTATATAATCTAGACTCAATCCACAGGGGTTTAGAACAGAAATTAACAGATATATTTAAGCTTGAAACCTTAGCTATAAAGAATATCTACCAGTTTCCCAAACATTCATAGACCAGTCAGAAATTCCATCATCTTGCTTTATAAAAACCCAAGAGTGAAGATTACTATGAGAAAGGTCTTCTAGAATTGGATCTTGCTTATCACAGAAATGTCCACCTTCTGTGGGTGCTAAAGAAGAACAAACATTGAACTGAGAAATAGATGTCTTGGGTTCCAGTACTGAATCTGCCATCAACCAGTTGTATAATCTCTGCCAATTTCCTGCAACTCTTTGGCGGAGATTCCTGTCTATAAAATGAAAAAAAAAAAAACCAAAAAAGAACTAGATCCTGTAAGGATCCTTCCAGGTCTAGTAGTTGCGTAAGTGATATTTCTAGACCACAATTAAGTAACAGACCACCCTCTCCCCATTATTCCACATCCACTTGGATTCATCAACACTTTTTCTTTCTTGCTGATGCACTGGGAGACGGTGTTGGGACTGGGAACCTACCTCATTTCCTGGTACCCATCTCAGGTCACGTCTTAGATACAGAGTCAACTGAATATGCTTTAGCATCCTATCTCCTTAGGTTCCTCTTAGAGCAATGCATTATCATATTTGGTCCTTTTTCTGGCATTGGAATTCCCATGATATTCTATGGAAACATTATGCCAAAATGAAAAGTATGAGAATGGCTAAGTATAGAGCTCCAGGCTGCCATATATGTTTGTGATGCTCCCTGGAAAATTTAGAATCCATAAATAAATGGATCACACTCCTTTTAACCTTTGAGAGTTACCACGTAGATCATGTCAATGTTTAATACTTGTAACTAGAGCTCGGAGGACAATTTGAAATAGGACGTTTTAAGACATCATCAATGAGACCTGACATGTGAGAGAATCTTCCTGCACTAAGAACTACAGCAAATGCCACATGGAGAAGCTGCAAACTGGGAGCAAATCCACTCCATCCTACTATGAGCCCTTCCTGTTTTGTCAGCCAGCACGGTTTCCTAAATCTCAAATTGCAGCCGAACTGTTCTGCAATTCCATGGCTAGCTATTTTGGGAGCCTCACACAGCAGGACAAATGTGTACAAGTCCACACAGTATGACAGAAGAATTAAAAATGTATTTACCATCTGTTGGTAGTTTCCTTGTGGGGCTCTTTTCTTTTCCTCTCCTGAAGCCACGAATCGGGTCTTCTTACTTCCTGCTGTCCTCAGAGAGCAGAGTTCTGTCTTCAGATCTTTGGAAATGCAGGGCTTTTTTCCCCCTCCTTTGAATTTCCCAGGCTGTTGAACTCTAGAAGTATTTCCGCTTCCAGGATCGTTTCCCTGAAATATAAAGTGGAGTGAGTATGTGAAGAGGTGGTAGTGTTTTATACTTTTTTGTGTGGCCAGGTAGCTGTCAGATCCTACACCTGAGTTCTGGTCACAGTGGCCTCTGGGAAGTTCAAGGGTGGAACAGGAGAAGTCAAACACAGGTCAACTGAAAGGAAATTAAGTCCTTCAGTTAGGCATGGGAATTCATGTGGGCCCTTTACAATCTATTGAGACCTTACTATGATGGGATGTGCCAGATTTGAGTCAAAATTTCTCATAGGAAAGGGTCCTTGGAATGTGACCATGGACTTCAAGTGAGAGTCATTCCAGCCATGTAGCAGTGTGGATAAAAAAAATCATAAGCTGGAGTATAGTTTTGTTAGTTGGGTAACCAGTTTGCTCTGAAGCCACTTGGTTTATGTAGGAATATTCAATCCTCAATAAGAATCACTAGCTTTCATGTCTGAGATACATGTATTATTCACTCAAAAATAAAATCTAATAGAGATTAGTATTAAAAATGTTGCTTTAGCCAAAATATTACAATGAAGTGTTATGACTCCACCTGGCCTATTTCATTCAGGTAATGACTTGTTAAAAACTCTCAGGCTACATAGGTGGATAACTTCACCTTGAAACCAATGCTGGGTGACCCTGGACCTTGGGCAGGTCCTTTAAACTCCAAGCCTCAGTTTGATCATCTAAGAAATGGGAAGCGTGATCTTCACCTCACCGGACTCTGGTGGGGATTTAGATGAAACGACACGTGCAAAACCCTTACCATGTTGCCTGGCATAGAATAAGAGCTTGATAAATGGTAGCTTTTAAAAATTATGATTATTGGAACAGGTAGCTGTGCTACTTTCTGTTTGTTCTCAAAACTTGCTGTCACGTCTGTACATGATTTTCAATTCTGGTTTCAAATTTTTTTTTTTTAAAGTTCTTCACACATCTGAGTCTGAATGTGAGATTCAGCTCATTCCAACTCAGTCTTAATAGGTATACCAGATATAATTAAGTCAAAGATCAAGTAAACAGAATATATACCATAGTGTGGACAAGATGCATTGGTTTGGGATTAGCTTCTAATGAGGGAATTGTTGTGTTGGAGCTTAAGGCTCTGCACATAGTAGGTCCTGAAAAATATTACTGATTCATTAATTCATTTAATGGTTGATGAATCTTTAGTGGGTGTCTGTCATGTGCCAAGGACTGTTCTAGATGTTTGGGGTTTATCAGTGAATAAGACACAACCTCTGCTCTCCTGACAATAAACAAACTAAAGGAAATGACTGAATGTTCTAAGGTAATATACTGATGGAATAATAGAGCAGAGCAAGGTGGATCAGGAAAGTCAGGGGGTACAATTTTAAGCAGGGTGGTCAGAGCAGGCTTCACTGGGAGGTTTTTTGTTTGCTTTCTTTCTTTTTTTTTTTTTTTTTGCAGTACGCGGGCCTCTCACTGTTGTGGCCTCTCCCGTTGCGGAGCACAGGCTCCGGACGCGCAGGCTCAGCGGCCATGGCTCACGGGCCCAGCCACTCCGCGGCATGTGGGATCTTCCCGGACCGGGGCACGAACCCGTGTCCCCTGCATCGGCAGGTGGACTCCCAACCAATGCGCCACCAGGGAAGCCCTTGTTTGCTTTTTTTTTTTTTTTTAACAAAAAAAGACTGAAGAAGGCGAGGGAGTGAGCCATGTGGATATTCAGGAAGAAGCATTGCAAGTGAGGGGTCAGCAAGTAGAAAGGCCCTGAGGCAAGGGAGCACCTGGCTTGTTTGGGTCTGGAGCTGTAGGAGGGAGGGGAGAGAGGACATGAGATCTGGAAGACAGAGGGTACCCTGATTGTGTGGGGCCTTGGAGGCTATGGGAGGATTTTGATTTTGATTCCGAGTGGAAGAGAGACATCTGATGCTTTGGAGCAGAGCTGTGGCATCACCTCATGCAGATGCTCAACTATGGCCTGAGTCGGACATGGTGGAAGCAGAGAGATGATTTAGGAGGTCAGTGCAATCATCCTGATGAAGGGTGGTGGTGGTTCATCTCCAGTGGTAGCAGCCCAAATGGTGAGAAATGGTCAGATTCTGGATACAGAAGGGACAGTCAACTGGATTTTGGGGCAGATGGGATCTGGGATTTGAAAGACAGGAGTCAAGATGCTTTTTGGCCTGAGCAGTTGGAAGGATGGAGCTGCCATTTACTGAGACGTGTGTGCAAGAACTGTATGGTCCGTCTCTTGGTGACTGTCAGAGAAGAGATACCTCGGGATTCTGGGCTCAAGTGTAAGGCCTCCCTCCAGCTGCTGGGGAAAACCTCGTGAAACCAATGAGCTTCCAGTTGTGCTTTTGGAAGAAGAGACTCAGAAAGACTGAGGTATTCACAAGCACTTTTATAAGACTCGAATGAACAGTTTAAAAAAAAAAAAGCAACAGTTTTGGGGGTTGTATTTCCTCCTCTGTGCCAAACAATTGATTTGGCTTTTTTAGTCTTTTCCTCACCCTACTCCACACATTGAAATGCCACTTCTGAAGAGGAGAGCTGCAGGTGCATCCTGGCACCAGTAGAAGGAGCCAAGGAACCCTGGGAAGACCTTTGAGCTGAGGCCCAGTCTGGGAGAACACCAGCCTCTCTCAGACCTGCAGCAACGTCTGTGCCTCTGGGCCAGAGGCCAGATGTTTCTGGGAGTATGGGGAGGTGCTTCTAGAACTCTCTTGACAACTTTCCTATTCCACTGAAACGTATGTTGGTACTGTCATGGCTAAAAGACCAAACATGCATCCAGAACTGATTACCTATGTGTATCTATAGAGGAGAGTAGGCCATATATGTAAATAAAGAGAAGAAAGAAGAATGCAACAGAGCTGTCACCACCGCTCTCATTAGAAGCATGTATGAGTTTCCTGGGGCTGCTGTAACAAATAAGCCCAAACTGGGTGGCTTAAAACAAGAGAAACAGGGCTTCCCTGGTGCCACAGTGGTTAAGAATCCGCCTGCCAATGCAGGGGACACGGGTTTGAGGCCTTGGTCTGGGAAGATCCCACATGCCGCGGAACAGCTAAGCCCGTGTGCCGCAACTGCTGAAGCCTGTGCTCTAGAGCCCACGAGCCACAACTACTGAGCCCGTGCTCTGCAACAAGAGAAGCCACTGCAATGAGAAGCCCACATACTGCAAGGAAGAGTAGCCCCCGCTCACTGCAACTAGAGAAAGCCCGCATTCAACAACAAAGACCCAATGCAGCCAAAAATAAATAAAATAAATAACAAAACAACATAAAACAAAAACAAGAGAAATATATTCTCTCACAGTTCTGGAGGCTAGAGGTCCAAAATCAAGGTGTCAGCAAGGCTTTGCTTCCTCTGAGGCTCTACGGAAGAATCCTTCCTTGCCTCTTCTAGCTCCTGGTGGTTGCTGGCCATTCTTGGCTTTCCTTGGCTGACGGCAGCATAACACCGAGCTCTGCCTCTGTCTCCCTGTAGCCGTCCTCCCCTCCCTGTGTCTCCTCTGTGTTTCTGTGTCTCCTCTTCTTAGGAGGACAGCAGTCATATTGGACTCAGGATCTACCCTAATCCGGTAAGACCTCATCTTAACTAATTACATCTGCAAAGACCCTATTTCCAAATAAAGTCACACTCACTTTTCTGGGGGCTAGGACTTCAGTATATCTTTCGGGGAGCACAATTCAACCTATGACAGAGGGCAACAGGAACTCACATGGAGAACTGACCAGTGGGGGGAGCCACAGAAATGGAGCAATAAAAGGAAAACAGTTACATGTGAAATCCTAAATGGAGGTCAAATGGGTTTGGGAGTAACAGGAAATATTAGATAAGAGACGCTCTCACTTAGGATAATCTCCATCTGTGCTTATGGCCCTGATTTTTTTCTGTCAGCATTAAGAAAATATATATTGTATAAATAAAAAGAATAAGAAAATAGCACTTCTCTGACTCACACATAGGGCAGAGCTGCAAACTCTTGTGATAATCAAGGAAGCCTCTCGAAGAAGTGCTGGTGCTACAGCCGGATCCTGGAGGGTGGGGAAAGATCGCCATGCAAGGAAGGGCTTCCCAGGTAGAAAGAAAGTATATGCAAAAGCACAATGTTATCTAGGTGATCCACTCTTTACCCCCTTAAGTAGGGTGAAAAGTCTCTAAAAGCAAGGCCCAGATTGTCTACTTAATCTGTATTACTCAGAAACGGTATTAAAGAAATGAAGGGGCAAGAATGTTTCTGGTTTTAATATTAAATGCACAAATCAGCACACAGTAACCTGAAAAACCATTAGGAGCATCTCTAAGGCGGAGTTCATTCTTGGACACATTTGCCAAAGCACAAATATGGAAACCCCACCCTCAGCCAGATCTGAAGAAATCAAAAGGCTGATGTGGTATAAATTCCTCTGCCCTGATTGCATAAAGGAGATCTGCCAACATTTTTGTCTCTGATATATTCCTTTCTGCACAAAGAGCTGAACTGGGTTCTTAAAAACCTGATCGTGAACTGCGATAGGCAATTCTGAATCCCCACCAGGATCTAGGAAAATTAACTCCTCGGTGATCTTCCTAAATAAGCACCCAAGCTCCCCACTTCTGAGATCTGCATCGGGATCTGCCTAGGTTTCTGTCACAGAGCAACTCCCTTTTTTGGCATAAGAATGTACAGGATGGCTGTAAAGTTCACACTGGGTCATCTAAGTCTCTTTAAATGCAGGATGATTCATTGCTGGGGGTGGGTGAGAGAGCAGAGGGAGGGGAAGGAAATGCTGAGCAGAGAGGCGGAGCAAAGTCATTATGAAATTGACTGCAGAAAAGCTCCCGCTGGGAGTGCTGGGGTCACATGTTCTTACTATTGGTATTTCAGCTACAACTTTTAAACCAGAGATGGGGGAGGGGTTGGAAGGCATCACCTAGTCACTCGAATGGCTTTCAGAGGAGATGCATCCGATGATACCTGGCATATTGATTGGAATTACAATGGAGGATTAATTTTTCTTTTTATCTGACAAAGAATAAAAGCTCTCCCATGACATTACAGTTAGCAGCATAAGAATCTGGCTGTATGGTATGAGGGAACAATTTGTCTTCTCCTACTTGATTTACTCACATTCTAGCTGACAGGGTCTTCCATTCTGTGCATTCATTCTGTACTTAAAAAGGGATTGTTTGTAATTTACAGTTGAAGTCTGAGTGCTATTATTCTGCTCTGTCAGAAAGCATCTGTGACAGGAGCTATCACTTCATGTCTGTGCCACAGCACAAAGTAAATCTGGATCTTCAGTCATCAGTCTTGAGAGCCCCCCCAAAGTCGCCCAGCAGTTCTACTTTGGAGAGGCCTGACGGACAGGGGTTCTGCAAATACCAAACTGCCTGACAACCCCTGCTGAAATCCTGACACGGACAGCCTCCTCTAGTTGTTTATGTCAAAAAGTGAAGTTTGCCAATGCATTTTTCTCTGACTCTTCCTCTTTGGGGTAAACTTGGTAAATTCCTCATAAAACAGTTGTCTTAAACCCTGACCCTCATTTGGATCAGCTTTTCCTAGCCGATTCTGACTCAAGAAAAAGTAACTGTGAGAGCTAATAGCTATGTATTTTAATGTCATGAAGTTAGAATAACGATTTGATGGGGTTTTTTAGCCTGTTGCCCCTGATCTTAGTTTGAAGGCACCTTACTAAGCTTTACCCTTGCAACCCATCAACTGCCACTATCTTAAGTGTAAACAATGGTGGCTTTGGGCTTTGATTTTAATTTGGAAAATGTATTTCTTTTGAGGAAACAAAATGCCAAGTTGTTAATGAAATGCTTTTAATAGATTTCCAAATGCTTCTGGCCAATACCAAGCAAAGTTCAACTCACTCATTCCAAGCCTTAAAATGTTGTTCATTTTCTTTTCATGTAAGAAGAACTATGTTCTATAGATGATTAAGACCATAAACTCTTATTATTTCATAGGTCATTGTATTACATGCAATGTCGGACATAGTTACATTAGTGAAAATGTGTCTTGCTTGCAGAATAAATAACAATGGTTAAAAATCATCTCATTTCCTTTTGATGTGTCCTATTATATACTACATATATTAGAAACTGTTTAACAAAAAAGCAGATTTCCTTTTGGTGGCTTTGATTTGTTTTCTAGTGAAGTAGCAATAGTATACTTTTCATTATCCATGCCCAAAGCCATCTGTCATTAAAAGGTATCACCCCCAACCATTCAGCCATAACCAGCTGTAACTTCAGAAGGCTTTCTAAAACAGAGAGCAAGTTTTCCATTAGCTTTCCACGGTGGCAAAGTATTTGAGGACTCCCCCACCCCACCTCGAGAGACTGAATCTAACAAATTTTTAGTCTTACAGGTAAGCCTAACAGATTTTCGTTTTCCAGGCCCATATCAGGTCTATCAAGGAGATTATGCCTTCACCAATAGCTTACTCTCAGAGATCATTTTAACAGGGGGTAAGGTCCATGTTCTATACTGCAAGGGGGAAACCTCAGGAAGGCAGAAAAGTAACTAAGTTACTACTACACTACTGTAAAGGGCCATGCCTAAGGTCTCCAATTATGGGTTCTTAGAACTAATTCCTTTACCTTCCCAGCTCCACTGTCTATACCAGTGCTGTCCATTAGAAATATAATGGACACATGTCATTTTAAATTTTATAGTAGCCACATTAAAAAGTAAAATGAAACAGGAAAATTAATTTTAACAAGATTTTTATTTAACCTAATATATGCAGAATATTTTAATATTTAATATATGTGTATATGTATGTGTGTGTGTATGTGTGTATGTTCTAAGTCTTTAGAATCCAAGGTATATTTTACAATTACAACCCATCTCAAGTGCTTAATAGCCATATTGGACAGTACAGACCTATACTCAAGCATTTGTTTTTGTTTTAATTGTAGACAGAATCTTATTTAAAATTGCCTAATGTGTGTACTGTTAAGTCATAAACTGTTGGCAGATGTTTAAATACAATGATTTTAATTTCACTCTTCCTATAGGTGATGTCACTTTCATTACCCAGATGCCTGGGCTGCTACAGTTTGGTGGAGGGTCAAGAAAGCTGATTCAGAAGCATGTCCTTTAAGAGTCTCTGTGCCTCAAACAGAGCCCAGTGACTTCAGTTTGGGTGTGGCGAGCTGACCTCAGAGTCTATTGTGTGAGTGGTTTTCACTTCTGCTTTTAGTTTATTTTGCTTTTCTGGTCTCTTCCAGCTTTATTTGGAAGTACAATCTAAGGAAAGTATATTGGTTTTGCAGGCACACTATGATTTGCTCAGATTTTTAAATGACATATGTGGGCTAACACCCTCCTTATAATACCATGGTTAAAGGTCTGTCAGTGTTTCCATTAAAAATTCAACTTTGGGGTATTTATTACACAGCCATAACAAATTGCTCCAGGCCAAAATTTGGCAAATCTTTCTTTAGCATAGGAGGAAATTCTTTTTAACAATTTTTTAAGAAGATATAATTAAATTTTACCATTTAAATTTACTCACGTGATTTTTTTTTTGATAGACAAGGCATTCAGACAAATACGTTGTAATTTTACATTCTGTTTGTTTTACAAATTTGCAGTATTATTAGCTTTATAAATAAATTTTGCTGATGATTTAGACAGTTGCCCTCCCACCACCCAAATTTTTAATGTTCCTAGTATTTGATTCTCATATTTGGAAGTCTGATCAATATACTGATTCTGAGAGGTACTGGATCAATCAGCTATGAATCTTTAAGTTTCATCATGGTAAAAACAGACATTTTTCAAAAGATAAGATTTGTTTTGCTGTGAACTCACTGCAGACGGAAATGTCTTACTCATCTTTATATTCTCAGGGCCTAGTTATTGTAAATGCACAATGAACGGCTGATGGTAAATAAGTGATAAACACATAAAAAACATAGCTCAAGAATGAAGACTGTCTCTATTCATAAGGCTCATTTAAATATTCACTTATTAAATACTAATAACTTTGAAAAATCTTTGAAACTGTAAAGAACATGCCACTGGATCTTTAACCTCTGTGATTTCCCTCATTTCTGAACAACTCAATGGATTATTGTTATTATTGAATGACCCAATGCTATGCAGGCACGAGCCAGTTCCAAAACATCCTGTCTTATCCACCTCCCGGGAGCATTTGGAGATGCAGTGTGGAAGGACTGTAAAAAGTATGAAAAGCTACATAGGTACAAATGAAATGTAAATCCTCTCCACTGCAAACATGAAAGATAAATCCCTAAAATTACTGTGAAAGTAAACATGATGAGAAGTACCTATACTTTTACCAACGTATTTGACTCCAAATGAAGTGAACTTATCTGATGTAGTACTGGGTTAACTGACCCCAAGGTTTTTAGATAAACAGGAGTGACTCTCACTTGCCTTACTCTGTGTTGTGTATCTTTATTTTTCATTGCAGAAAAGCTAAGGCATCTTTTTCAAGTATGACTACTGAGGTCCACTTTCTTTTAAGAATTCAAGGCTTAAAACTCTAAATAATTTTATCTATAGTCTATTTAACTTCCAATCCATTCAATCACAAGCTGCTGAGCCGTTTGTGTTTGCTTGTCTTTGTTTTGGTTTTAACTATGTAAGAGGCTACTTCCAATGAAGACATATACTACATTTAAAAAAGCCCTTACAGGGCTTGCCTGGTGGTGCAGTGGTTGGGAGTCCGCCTGCCGATGCAGGGGACACGGGTTCGTGCCCCGGTCCGGGAAGATCCCACATGCTGCGGAGCGGCTTGGGCCCGTGAGCCATGGCCGCTGAGCCTGCGCGTCCGGAGCCTGTGCTCCGCGACGGGAGAGGCCACAGCAGTGAGAGGCCCGCGTACTGCAAAAAAACAAAACAGAAAAAGCCCTTACAATTTGGAGGGCCCGTACACTTGCTTTATTAAGTACTCTTGTGCTCCCTCTGCTGCCCTAAAGAAAAGTTTCATGTTCAAGACCCTGGTATATTCCTTACAGAGTGTTCTCTTGGCAATGATGATGCAGATTTGTGCATAAATCAGGGCCCTTCTGAAATGCAGTACTATTTGACCAAGGCATAAAATGTAATGATTTTTCATTTTAAAAGTGCAAATTAATCAAAGGGGAAGGGAATAAAAAAGAATAAATGGAAGAATTAAGTTCTGCATCTGTGGCCAAATTCATCTAGACAGAGCCCTGTAGTATAGACAGTGTTCTTCCTACTGTAATGCACTCAGGAATCACTGGGGTGGGGTGGGGTGGGGAGCTGGTTGAAAGATACATTGGGATTCCGTAGGTCTGGGGTGGAACTCTCATTCTGAATGTCTAAAAAGCTTCCAGATGCTGCTGGTGCTGCTTTGAAGACTATGCTTCTAGAAGCAAGATGTGATATGTAACTGTATGATATAAAAGATACTTGCTAGGCCATTTTAAACCTTCAAAAGTAGACATTACCAAAACAGTGAGATAGATATAAGAGTGTTTAAGCAATGCAGAACCCAGATTAGGAGGATGGCTCAGCCGGCCTTATTTCTCAATTTCCTTTAATTTCAAAGTTCGACTTACACTTGCCTGAATATATTATCAGGTTTATGACTAGAAGCATAGTACTACATCTTTGCTTACTGGCTTCTTGAAAACCGTGCTTTTCTTTCATTTTTTTTTTTTTCATGAGAAAGTATTATTTTTAAAGAATCAGGGCCAGTTATTTGTGACTGTACATTTAAAGTTTTGCCACCTGAAACTACAACATTTCAGTACTAAAGGTAGTGAAACTGTATCATAAGTATTATGTTTATGTTGGACCTTGCAGGAAGAAATAGTTACAAATTTTAATGGCAGTTTCTGGCTTTAACCTTAATGGCTAAGTAAGTAAATGACACAGTTCTTATTAATTGTTCTTACTGTTTGGGTAATAAACGTATTTAGCTTCCTTGAGGGAACATTTAAATGAACTGACTCACTCTAATCTGAGTTATGTGTTTTAATGTGTTAAAGTAAATTAACTGCTGCATCAGTGTAATAATGAAAATATTGCTCTTTTTTTTAACCCCAAATTCTCTAAATGTAAGATGTCTAAAAATAGAGTGGAGGTGGATGGGATAGTCTGCGGATTAGGAGTTGGAATGAAAACATCTCAGTTAAGCCCAAAACATGGCAACCAGTATTTTCTGTTATAAAAATATTTTAGATGAATTAATTTTTTTATGAAAGCTGTCTGAAACTGAAATGAAGAGAAGTTCTCTGTTTATTCACGGGCCAGTAATAATAATACCTGCCTCAAAAAGCATACGTCTTTTTCCTGCAGAGCTAGCAGCTTCTGCTCCTTTCAGAAACCGGCACTGCCAAGGGGGGAAAGATACATTACTACCCGGTTACGTTCTGAGATATTAACCTTCACCTTGATAATGCTTGTCAGGCAGAGCCTTTTCAGGAAACTGATTTTAATTGTCCACTAGAGGCTGTAATGAGACCAACAATGTCACTTTAGACCAACCTGGGGCTTAAACTGTAACCATCATTGATTTTTAAGTGAAAAAAAAAAAAGTTGTAGAAACGAGTAAACAGTAGTAGTAGTTCTTTAAAAATAGCCATGTATATGTGCATGGTATTTAAAGATGTGAGAAAGAAAATGATTTCCGGGGCCCTACACCTTCCTAGCTAGGGTGCTGATTTTTATTTCTGTAGCACCTTGGCTCTACAATACAGTTGTTTAAAAGCTGACACATTTTTCTTGGTGACTCTGTATCTTGCTTCAGCTGGTGACTAACCGTTAGGTCATAAGTAAATTCAGCCAAAAGGTTTCTCAAATACAGCTTCCAGTCAAGTGGAGGCTTCCAGAGAAAAACTTACGTTGGAAGGATCGTATTTCTAGACACTTGGTTCCAAGCACCTGAAAGAGGTCAAATGCTGCCCCGACACCTACCGGTCTTCCAGAATTATCTGCAGCCAGGACAACGCCGCACTGAGCTCCCTTTAGCATGGCTGTGCCTTCTCTTCCTCCAGGTGCCACACCTGTTGGCCAGGTACCACCCCTCCAAAGAAGAGTCCTTCCCTTCCAGCTAACGCCTGGCGGTGGTACCCACGGAGGGACGGGGTGGCGAGGAGTTGAGAACCGCACTTCAATTTGAGTCCAGAGGAAGTTCTCCGGCGCGGATTCACGAGAACTGCCATCTGATGCTCGGTTTCCTTCTCTATCTCCTACACTGGTTGCCTCATTTCCGATGAAATTAATGATCCCGAATTAGCGGCGAGAGGGGTGCGCGGATCGTCTACCCAGGGTAAAGCTGGGTAGTTCCATACCCAAAGCAGATTTCCGGATCTGCAGAAAGAGAAAGGAGAGCAGGGAGGTCACCAGCTTTCGTAGGCAGGAAAGGTGAGGGTGCACGTGCAGACAGGGGGACCCTTAAAACTTTCCTCAGTTGCACGGCAAGGTAATCCCCGCGGCTCGGTGGGCTGGCTTCCGGAACGCTGAGGCTAAACCGGTTTGAGGGTTAACATGCGTGAAGATCGGAGTCAGCCCTCTTAGACGCTTGTCGGCGCGCCCAGGACGAAGGGAACGTCGGGATCAGAATTGGCCCACCTCCTCTCCCACTTGGGGTATTTCATGGGCTCCGACTTGCAGCTCGACAGCCCTCGGAGAGTCCTCCAGGGTCCCTGAGTTGCACCCCGCTGTCGCTCTGTCCCCTCCAACTAGATGCAGGGACCCGGGAAGGCGCGCGAGGACCTACCGGTCACCGCTAAAATTACCTCATCGCTTCAGCTCCCCGCCCCTTTCCCAAACCTGGAAGCACTGTCCCCTCCGGCCCCGGTCACCCCTCCCGCCCCGCGGCCCTCGATCCCGAGCCGGTCTTGGGGAAACGCGCCCGCCTCCCCGGGGGCCTCCGAGCCCGGGCTGCGCGCACCGAAGGGTTAAGGGCGCGGACCGGCCGCCGCGCTGTGCGCTCGCTGTGCTCAGAGCTGCTCGCCCCGCCGCCCGCCGGAGGGTGCCCCCCCCCGGTGCCCCCCCCCGCCCCCCCGAAGTCGGATCCCAGAGCTGCGGCGGCGGCAGCCAACTGCTCCATATTTGGCTTCTATTACACATTTACATACTGGAGCGAGCGAGCGAGCGAGCGAGCGCGAGAGAGCGCGAGGGCGGGCGGGCGAAGGGAGGAGGGAGGGGAGAGGAGCGGGGGGGAGGAGGAGGAGGAGGAGAGAGCAGAGTATACCGCAGACATCATTTCTACTACAGTGGCGGAGCCGTACAGGACCTGTTTCACTGCAGGGGGATCCAAAACAAGCCCCGTGGAGCAGCAGCCGGAGCTACAGCAGCCGCAAGACACTGTTTCTCTTCCTCTGCCCCCCCTTCCCCACGCAACCCCAGATCCATTTACACTTTACAGTAAGTGGCTATTTTTTTTCTCCTCCGATTTTTTCTCTCCCCCCTCCCCCATCTCCTCCCATGATTTAGATTGAGATCCCCCCTACCCCCGCTCTCCCTAGAGGGGCAAAAGCAACAACCAGCAAACAAACCCCAAACCCCATTCGGCGGCACGGAAAACAGCTGGAAGAGGAGCGAAGGAAATCGACGCGGTGTGGTGTGGTGTGTGTTTGTGTATGTGTGTGTACATACACCCCTTCCCGGCTCCAGCCTCCCGGGCCGACATCCCCGCTCTGGGAGCAGGGACAACTGGCAGGAGGGCTGCAGCGGCTGGGTGGGCGCCCGCCAGGCGAGGGGGCGCGCCGGGGCTGGGGGCACGGGCGGGCGGGGAGAGCGGCGGCGGCGCCCCGCTACGGCGGCTGCCGGTCCGGCCGCGAGTGCGGAGAGCCATGTCCTCCTCCCTGGAGGTGGCGTAGGGGGAGGCGGAGGCCGGGGGTCGCGCTGCCCCCTCCTCCCGCTGCCCCCTCCTCACTCCTCTCCCCGAAGAGGGCGGCGAGAGCGAGCGGCTCTGGAGAAGGGCTGGGCTTGCCCGCGGGGGCCGCCTGGCCTCGGAGCCCCGGGGTCGGGGGTCTCCCCGCGGAGGCCGGCCTGGCCGGGCGTGCGCCCGCGGACCGGGAAGGGTCTGCGCCCGCGCCGGGACTTCGCGCGCGTGGCCGGGCGCAGAGCGGTGGGAGAGCGGGGGGGCGCTGAGGGGTGGGTGCTGGGGGAGCGGGTGTGCAGTGCCGGGAGCGCGGCCGGAGTGGTGGTGGCGGCCCTGGCTGCAGCTGCTGCCGCCGCCGCCGCCGCCGCCGCCCTGTTGGTACGGCAGCTTCCTGATCATGTGCAGCCGTCGCAGCGGCCCGGAGCCGGGAACCCGCGAGCGCCCCAGCCCCGGCCGGCGCCCCCGCCAGCGCCCGCGGCCGGAGCCGGGGAGCCGTGGCAAGCGCTGCCCTGCCCGCGCCGGAGTGAACGGCTGTGCGGCTGCTGGGAGGGTGAATGAAGCCGGGAGGAGGGGAAGGAGGAGGTGGCGGCGGCGGCGCTGCGGGGACTGGGATGCGCCCTGGAGCCCCGCTGCTCGCTCACTCTGGGCCGGGCCGGGCCGGAGGCTCCGCCACTCCTGCGACCGCAGCCGCCACCTCCTACGTGGTTCCAGCGCTGCGCGCAGGCCGGTCCCGCAGGGGGCGGGGCGGGGCAGGGGGCCGGCCGGGCTGAGCAAGAGGTGAGGCAGTGGCGGAGCGCGGCGTGAGTGTGAGTGAGTGCGTGCGATTGTGAGTGTGTGAGCGCGCGCGCGGGGGAGGGGGCGGCCGGGGCCGTCGCGGTGGGGAGGGGGCCCCCTCAGTGACCACTTGGCTGACTCCGCACCGCCCCGACCCCTTCTCGGCGCCCCCCCCACCCCCGCCCTCAGGCCGCCTTCCTGAACTCCGCGGCTGGTGCTTTCATTTTATTTCAGACCACGTAGGGGGCTGACTAGAAGCGATGAAACAATTCAGGTTTTCGAGGCAGATTGAGCAAGAACCTTAGCGGGGGGTGGAAGTAGGGTGGGGGTGGAGATCCTGCCAGAAAACAAACAAAAAAATCAGTTTTCAAGGACTGTGGGGTTTGGTTCAATCCCGTGGCTGCTCTGTTTTGTTTTGCTTTCTTAGTATATAATCCTACAGATAAGAGGGTAATATAAATACTTCGGGAGATTGGGAAATTGCTGAAGAGTAGTAAGGGGGAAAAAAAAAGCCAGTCGGAAGCTGGTTATATAATGCGCGATGTGGCTAACGAGAACGGCAAGCTATTTTTATTTTGTTTACCGTATGCTGTGCAGTAGGGACTCCTACAAACTGGTTCTGTCCCCGAAGAGATTCTTGGTTGAGAGAAGAGAGATCCTGTGAGATCCACAGGATACAATTAGCAAAATTAGAAGACCCTATTAAACCCGCAGAATAAAAATTAATGTCTTAAGAGTGGCATACTCCGTGCACATCCTGGTGCATGCACGGGAATGTGTGTATGCAAATAAGTTCTTTGCCAATCTTGTAGTCACATCTCATTGACATTTGTGTCTTATAATGCAGGCTGTTCTTAATATTTAAACATCATCGTTACATATCGCTCACAGCAGTGGGTAGTTCCTTGATGGTTATTTTTAGGCACAGCTAGTTACTTTTTCGACAGTGTTAGTTAAGCTATTTCATTTGGGTTTCTGAGGAGCCCTGCATTTCCTAGAAGCCCCTGACTTAAGCCCACCGTGTGGTTTATTTGGTGGGTGAAGGTAGTTTGACACTTCAGCTTTTTTTGGAATGCAGTGTTTGCCTGAAGAAACCACCAGAGAGAAGGATGAGAAAATCCTGCAAATGAACTCTTGCAAAGGGACTGCACCATAACGGCTAATGCTTTGGCATTTAATCTCCTCTGATTGCCCTCTGTGCCTGCATCAGTCAATATTTTAGCAGCTCCACAGATAACTGGGCTTGAGTGCCACCTTCTACATAAAGCAGAGGTTGAAGGACTCCCCTGAACCTTCTGCCTGCCTGCCTTTCTCATCTCGTAGATACCTGTCAGCGGGTGTAGGTTTTCGGTGTACTTACTCCAGCTCTGATCACTCATGTAATTAGATCAGGCTGCCATGGCAACAGACAGTGTTCCTCCGTCCATTCAGGTGGGTTTGTCTTGTGCCTGGACTACTCCCAAGTGTTTCATGCACAGTATTTGTGCTGCCCCAGCCAGATGAGAGACTTTACTATTTCAGCTGCATCTTCTTTCTGTCATTTTTGGACGGGAGACACTGAATGATGCTTCTAGTTACTCAGCTTTTATAAAGGAGACCAGCAAGCTGTGCTTACCGGGTGCAGTATGTAAATGCATCTCCCCAGACAGTGAGAGGAGCCTGACAATCCTGCTGGTGTTTATTGTGAACAGATCAACAAGTATTTGGTACTTGTTAGAAACCTTTCAGAGCTGACTAAAGCAGTATTTCTTTTGCAGGCTGTCTGGTGCCTTTGGCCTTGCAGGCACTTAACCCTTTCAAGTACAGAGAAGTCATCCTTTAGAGCTCAAGTTGCCAGTAGTGGCAACTGGTTTTCTAAAGGATTTATTCAGCGGAAGTAATTTATTCCAGAAGGATATCCCCATTGTCAGGTTTGAAAATTGGACGGCCGTCATAATAGCAAAAAAATGCTACTGACAGTAGGCATTCTGAATGTATTCATTCTTAACTTGGATTTCTTGGCCACGATCCTTACCTTTGTGGTAGTAGGTTAAAAGGTTTTTGTCTCAGGTAAGAGATGATGCAGGCCCATAGCTGGTAGACTGATAATGTATGGTGCTTTTGCACAATAACTTGTACTCTATTTGGGAATATAATTTCATGGGCATTTAATAATTTCGAGAACAGCATTCTGCTCTTTGCATTAGGGGACCACCTTATTAAGCCGGCTGAGCAAAGAAAAATAATACTGTTGGGGAAAAAAAGAAAGGGAAAGAAAAGTAGCTTTGGTTGCTGAAGCTCTGTGTTGCTCAGGCAATCCGAATAAGGGAGGGTATTTTAATAAGTCTGATATTTGAAAGAAAAAATAATTGAGAGTAATGACGTCTTGATGTCACTGTGACCCTGCCAGTCAGTTTACAGTTTTATGGCCCCCTAGCTAAATAGGTAAATCCTTTTTTTTTCCTCTGGGGCTAAGATTGAGAGGGCTATACTCAGTGCTCCTCACAGGGTGTTTATGAATTTCTACCATTTTGTGAGTTTATGCAGTTGGTAACGTGATTGTGACCGGCTCAGATCAAGCATTGCTGTGTTTAAAACGGGCCATTATTTCTAGGAGGTAAATAGATGGGGGAGGCAAGGATATAAAATAAAGCGCAGAAGTTTAAGTTTTACACAACACCTTGGAGGTCCTGGATTACCTTTTACAATGTACAGAAAATCTCTTCACTTGCAGCCAAACGTGAACATGTGTTTTTCAGTGTACAAATAAATTCATCCTAACATAAGTATGAAAAATGTGCTTGATTGGAAACTGTGAAAGTCAATATTTTCCCTTCTGGATTTCGTTTGAAGAGGGTTTGGTAAACAGAAGTGATACTTCATTAGAAATATTATAATTAGGCTTCTCGGCCTCTGAATTGTCCTATACTCTTGGAGAAGCATTCAAGGACAGCTCTTTAGCCATCAAATTATACATGAAATGTCTGTAACTGGCCTTACGTTTCAACAGACCTAACTCAGTTGTCTGGGAGTCCCCGGAAAGGCCAGCCTTAAGAGATTATTAAAATATCAATAAGCATGTTTCTGTGACTCCTGGTTTTGTTGTCATTACAGAGTTTGATTCACATTCCTTTTGTATAAATGTGCCTTTATTTTTTTTTTCATTCTGAAATGTCAAGTGGATTTTCTGTTCGCACTTACCTTGAATGACAGTTTTTGATTGACTAACGCATGGTAACACTGGCTCATTTTGTTTCCTATAAGAAGTTAGTCAATAAGCATGTTTTTACTAAAAGCCTGAAATTTGGTGAAGGTAGGAGTGAATGTTAATTCTTTCATTTATAGTTGTCTGCAAGTAACACATAGTTTAGACTATGAAAAGCTTAAATACTTGCGTAAGATGACATAGTACAGCAAGGCAGAATATTATTTTTATAGGGGAGACAGATGATTTGATTTCCATTGCTTTATATCTTTTGATATGTGCAGCTTAACTGCTTCAAACAACAGATTTAGTTCTGCTCATACTTCCAAGCTTATCAGAAGCAGGCTCTCCTTATTTTGTGAAAAGCATTGAAAATAAGAAATCATAGAAATCCCAATAGAGATAATAATTTCTGTTCTAGGGCGTTCCACACAGGACTGCCCCTTTTAAAATAATTTTGTAGTCCTCAATTATGCTGTTCAAATTTTAGTTTCATTCAATTCAGTTTAATAAAATATGCATTCAGAATTTAAGAGGTGGTATAATAATGAGTATACTCCATGCTAGTGTTGGAGAATATTTTCAGATGTTGGCCTAAAAGAGTTGTAATTGGATCAAGGTTTTAAAAATATGTAAATACTTAAAATTACAGGACTAATAAAAAGGTTTAAGTAAGTAATCTTTATTGGTGGAAATAGTTTTCAGAAATCTCTTTCCTGTTTCATAATTTATGTATCTTTGTCTTTATCGGTGTAGTAATATATTTTATAATCCGTATAGATCTGAAGTTTTCAGTCCAATATACTATAAGTATGTGTACTATCTATTACCATCTCAAATGTACTAAAACACATTTTAGAACTATTAAAGACAAAAAAGCAACAAACATTATATTCTCTTTGACATTTGATGCGAGCAGAACTGATTCATTGATTTTTTTTAAAGAAAGACTGAAAGGCAGCCTGTTTTTTTTTTTTTTTTTTTTAATGTTGGGGGTAGGAGTTTATTAATTAATTAATTAATTTTTGCTGTGTTGGGTCTTCGTTTCTGTGCGAGGGCTTTCTCTAGTTGTGGCAAGCGGGGGCCACTCGGTGTCGCGGCCTCGCTTGTTGCGGAGCACAGGCTCCAGACGCGCAGGCTCAGTAGTTGTGGCTCACGGGCCTAGTTGCCCCACGGCATGTGGGATCCTCCCAGACCAGGGCTCGAACCCGTGTCCCCTGCATTGGCAGGCAGATTCTCAACCACTGCGCCACCAGGGAAGCCTCTCATTGATTTTTTTATAGCTTTTAATGCATCCTATTTGTGGAGTAATGACAATGCAATGGTAATAGCAATAAAGTAAGCAAAAATTGTATCCTAAACCTGAAAAATACTTTTCAGAAAATTCATTGTAGTGTAATCACAGTTTGAGGCTTTCCGGGGGCAGAGGTTCCCCTGATGATGGTGTTTGGATTCAGGCTAAGAGGAGCTCCTTTTTTCCTATTTAGGTGCTCTTTAACCGACACGTTTTGAATGAGGTATTTAGCAGAAGTTTTTAGTGATCGTTGTCATAGCTGCTAACCTGTAAACATTTATGCTTCTAACATTCAAAGAAAATGTATTTTTTCTGTCACCGCGTATGGCAAATTTTCTTTTATTGCACCCTTAGCTTTGGCCTACTCTCCCCAAAGTATGTATATTATATCCTGTATCCATATTTTTTATATATTATCACCTCTTTACTGACTGTCACATCAGTATTACTTAGGCCATCTTTTTATCTTCCACTATTAATAGTATTGTATTATGTTGCCCTGCTGTGCTTTTTAAATATTAAGCGTTCCATTTTTAGCAGATACATGAAACAGTCTATAGGCTATTTTCTGGTATGTTGTTTGTATGTTTTTGCAATACAGAGGCCACTCTATCTTGCTTTATCCTTGTGTTTCTTCACTCTAGTGGAACACAGCAAGTTACGTTAACTCTGAGTTAGTCTGACTGGTGTAGCAACACAAATGCTTTTGAAGTAAGTAGGCATACCAACGTGAGAGTAAATTAATATTTTACAGCATTTGCATCATGTTTGACTGTTCTCTGCACTTCAGCAGAATAGGAGGAGACTGTAATTTGGACTCTATAAAACCTTATCTGCCAGGTGATAGGTAAATAGGATGGTGTGCACATACATCGATACACAAGGCAACACTCTGAACTGTTAGCTCATAAAGCAAGCACTTTGCAAATCCCCGGTGCCTGTACCTTGTTTGAAAATGATGATCAAGTATTTTGATGCTTCATTTGAGATGTTACTAGATAAAATCAAGATTACTACCCCCTCCCGGCCCTTACAACAAGTCCTGTGTAAGAATAAATAGGATATTATGAGCTTCTATTTAACTTGGCCACTATTTATATTTGTAACTCAACAAGCTTCTTAGTGAAGGACAGTGTCTTCCAGGGACTTCAGAGACGTTATAGTCTAGAACAGCTTCCTTCTTTCTCTGTCTACACTTACTGATTACATGTGGGGAAACCAAGGCCTAGAAAACTTCCTTCTTCTGCCTATCAGTCCCAGGCATGCAATAGATGCTTAAATAAATACTTGGTGAATGGATTAGCTAGAAGTAAGAATACTTTGGCTGTTACTCATTACTTTGCAAAGTGTTGGAAAGCAATCGAAATTATTTTTCTTTCCAGCTGGGCTGTGCTCTTAAAAATAGTGAGTGTGTATGGATGAAAATAATCATGAGATGTGTTGCCATGTACCCAAGGATAATTGGCTCACTTACCTGTTTACAGATTATTCACATTGGAGATCATATTCATAGCTCCAGAATAGTTTTTTTTTCTGACACCCAATATAATCCTGGGCCTTCTCCTTCCTACTGTTACCTGGCGTGGGCTTAGGAAACCCAAACTAAATTTAAAACCAGCCTAAACAAATATGCAGATCAGCTCCAGTAATCAAAGGCTCAAAAAAATCAGTCCAGCAGTGACTAGTTTGGGGAGTAGTTTATAATAACTGTGCTACTGATTTTATTTAATGTGGACAGTTGGGAACTACGGTATTTAAAAGCATGATTTAAATAGGTAGTGCTGGAAACTGTGTTAGCAGATCGAGTCCTCAACTTCTTCCATTTCTATGCATAGGTCTTTACCTCACAAAACCTACTACAAGCACCAAGCTCCCTGATGGAAAGGTATATGGAAGATTCATTCATTCTCTCTTCCATCCATCCATTCACACATTCACTCATTCATCATACAGTGGGTAATTTTCACTTAAACATGCTCAAGATATTGTGGCAGAGTGAAAATCACGTAGACCTACCTTCAGTAATTAACTCATTTAAAGTTTAGTGGAAAAAAAAGCCTAGTGAGTATATGCATACTTAAAATTTTTTCTTTTCTGCATTCGATTCTTTCTTCTATCCCATTAGACTGGTATGCTAATAACTGTGCTCTGTTTCATGATTGTGCCTCAAAGTTGCATGTTGATAGTCAGATACGCCTCATGAAAGTTAGACTCTGGCTCAATTACTATTCAGTCCATGCCCATTTTCACCTGATAGTCCTGTGATTACCAGCATGTGTTTCTGAGGAAATTGGCTAGAATCATTAGAGAAAAGAATGACAGTAGCTGTTTCAAATGGGGAGACCAAGCTCTTAATTTGATTGAAGGGATGACCTTTCTGTGTGTTGGCCTCCCTCTGAGCCCTGTTGAATAAAACCAGACCTGCCTTTTGAGCTGGCTGGTAGCTGTGTAATTCTTATAAAGCAATGCAAAGTTTGATGTTCTTAAAGTTTAGATTTCAGTGCATGGGCACTTTCAGGTGGAATTATTTTTTAAAGCCATCCGTTCTGTTTCTCATTTTGGATTTCCTCTTCTGCACCCCCTGGACCATTGTAGGAGGATCGTGCAGCAAATCACCAGGGTGGTCCATTCAAGCTGCAGATTTGTCTGTCATCTTTGGACAGCAGGCTCGTCCTCCGCAGCCACTGCAGGAAAGTGCGTCACCCATCAGGTGAGAGTTTTGCGATGCTCTCTAGTTTCCATCTGAGGATAAAGTCTGACCTGGGAAAATCGCCTACTAGCCGTACTTTAGCACTTTGTAGACCGTTTAAGATAATTGTCTTTGCAAACTGTATTGTGTGGGAAATTGAGAAATCGCCGAGAGGTTTTTTTAAAGCTCGGATTAAAGTATTTCTCTTTTTTGATTTATTTGGTTTATGAAGTAGTCTACCTCTGACTTTGTGGATGGTCGATTACTGTGTGTGGGGGGCTTGAGCCTGATCATTTTAATTGCCACCTGGACTTCAAGCTGGTGAGAATGCTTTGCTACCAAACGGTTATCTTAAGTCATGTTTCAGGTTCTTGTGGTAGTATGACCCTTGTGTAGGGAGACGGGCTCGTTTGTTTGGTAGCAACCCGTATTTGTTGGGTCTCGAATGTCTCTGTGTCTGTTTGGATTTTACAACTTCCTGATTTCTTCATGTACAGTAAATTTTTCTCATCTGGAGAGTCATGCAGACCCAGGGTGGATGCAGGGTTGATGACTCATGGTTCTCTGTTGAAGGGAAGACAAGAGGAGAGTGCCTACATGAAATCAGGAGACCATGGAAGTTTGTTAGAAGCTGGGGCAGGGAAGGCTCCGGAGCACTGGTATTCGCAGCCGGAGGAGACTGTGAAATAGATCCCGTCTTTCTGTTTGCCTTGGGAGTAGTCCTGCTCCAAGCTGTGGAAATAGACTAGTTCAGAGGTTTCCCGAGCCTGGCTGGACACCAGAATCACCGGGAGAGGTAAAAAAAATAGAATAGGGGCTCCACCCTAGAGCTCCTGAATCAAAATGAACCTTAATGGTCTCTGGGAGTCGTACTGATGTTCCACAGCTTTGGCAAAGGCTTGATCGGGTGCTCTCTGGGCAGCTCTTCCTGAGTCACGTTGGATTTCCTTACTTGGTGAGATGCGCAGTCCACTTTTACCAAACCTCACATACAAAACTCTGGATTTTCAGCTAATGTTTAAGAGGTGAATACTTGCTTTATCAAAATGTTCATTTTGAAACTGATTCAGTGGATTTCTTTAAATAAAGAACACCCCCCCCACACACACACACCACCGCCAACCCCGGGCTTCTAAGATCCAGTTTTTAAAAAAATAAATTAATTTATTTTTGGCTGTGTTGGGTCTTTGTTGCTGTGCGAGGGCTTTCTCCAGTTGCGGCGAGCGGGGGCCACTCTTCATCGCGGTGCGTGGGCCTCTCACTGTCACGGCCTCTCCCGTTGTAGAGCACAGGCTCCAGACACGCAGGCTCAGTAGTTGTGGCTCACGGGCTTAGTTGCTCCGCGGCATGTGGGATCCTCCCAGACCAGGGCTCGAACCCGTGTCCCCTGCATTGGCAGGCAGATTCTTAACCGCTCTGCCACCAGGGAAGCCCTAAGATCCAGCTTGTAACTTCCATAGAAATTCCATGGTATGTGAGATAAGAGCGCCGGGCTCTTGAACCAGCCTGTCTGAAGTGAAAATCTAGAGCTGCCACTGTGAACTTGGGCAGTCCTGTAATCTTCCTATGCCTCAGTTTCTTCTGTGTAAGATGGAGATAATATTAGACGTTTCTCTAGGGCTGCTGTGAGGATGGAATGACGTAATATTTGTACACTGAGCAGAATAGTACCTGGTATATAGTTTATGATCCATGAACCTGTGTTGTCACTGTGAACCTGTGACTTGTCTTGACAGGGTGATTGTAATGTTCTTGTTTGGTGATGGTTGCTTCCCAACCATACATGACTCAGAATAAGTAAATATCCCTGTACCTTGGTCTTTGGACCAACACTGTAGACATTTGCAGCCCTGCAAAGCCGACGGGACTTTTATGTATTTTTCTGAACTTTGTGTTAGTCTACCTTGATTCCTGATGCAGGTTGCCTATGTATTGTTTTTATACCGTAGGATGAACTGCTGAGTTGCAGGCGTAAGTGACGTTGCTTGTGGTCTGAGTAAAAACACACAAATACCTGAATGCTGGAAGTACTGTGCCTCAGAAAGGGGGGGGGGTCAGTAAAGTCCTACTGGGAGGCGAGGCAGGGGAGAGAGGAAGTTATCATACACGTTCTATCCTTGTGAAATATGGAACTGGGTACTTAACATTTAATGGGCTGTGGGTCAGGGAAAGCGTCTTCCAAAGGAGATAGAACAACTCTAGAATTCTGTGCAGAGTTAAGTGTCATAAGTTCTACAAGTGTCAGCTCTGTTGAAAGGGGTGCGATGTCTTATTGCTGATTTCTCTCTTAGGGGTGTTATCCATTTTAGGCAGAAAATCCTCACCTTGAAGTTTTGGGGGAAGTGGCTTAATTGCATATGTGGTTAACACGCATGCAGTTTTTTTCAACCTGTGGTGTTTGAAGAGAATCATATGTTAAAACAGGAATGTCTCAAGAATTTATTGTGAAAAAAACGGGCAGCAAACAGTCCTATCTCTTGGTCAGTATGTGTAGCTTATTGAGAAGAGATCCAGGTTTTTATAGTACATAGTACAATATATTAAGTGTCATAGGAATACTCATATTACTGACAAAGCAGTACAGAGTCACCTTGAGTTTTAAGCAGCTGACATTTCCTAGGATTGCATTTAAAGGAAGCTTATAAGCATTAGCTAAACGTTTTGCATAAATAATGGCCTCATTACAGCCCTCACAGTTGATGGCTAAATGTAAGCAAGGAAACAGTATCATTCACGTTGTACTCTGTTATACTCATTAAGGTTTTTTCATTAAAAAAATAAAAATAAAACCTAGATTACAGTCATTTCTGGTTCTAGCTATTTTATCAATACAATACAGCTATAGCATTTCATGATCTACCTCATTCACAGGCACTGTCTATGTAAAAAAATGATTCATTCATTTATTCACTGTGTTTTTTTTTTTTTTTTTTTTTTTTTTTTTTTACTACTGCACAGAGTGAGTAAGAGCTCCTGGGAGGAGGTTATATTCTTCGTGGTCAAGTAGGGGGAAGAAGAAATGCTCTGAAATAACTAATACAAAGCAGAATGGGGTGGGTTGTACTTATTGGGGCAGGTTCTAACACAGAAGGAATTCAGAAGGATGCTGAGTAGGATGATGGGGAAAGACTTGGAGGAGGAGGGACAAACTGAGTTGAACTCTGAAGACTGGTTAGCATTTCTGTGGGAAGAGATGGAGAGTGTGAAGATGACCGTTTCAGTGCCAGGGCCATAACAAGCAAGCACATGGTATGTAATTGATGAGGCCGTTGTGGCGGAAGCCCAGGTGCTGGTGGACATCTGAGTTGCTGGAGTCCAGCAGACGGTAGAGTGTGGGAATAAGATTACTGGGAGGTCCGGTCTGGAGATAAATTTGGAGGAGCCATTGGCATGAAAGTGGTCTTTGAGATTGGGCTTTGGGTTCTTGCGCCTGGCAGGAAGTTTGACAGGCAGACAGGATGAGTATAGTTCAGTGATGACGTCAGCCAGAGTGGAATATGTAGAGGGAAGTAAGAGGCCGTGGAGGCAGCAGAAATGGAGCATTGGTGTGGCACAGCTTTCGTATGTTTCCTGTTTAAGACCTGGTGTGAAGGGAGAGGGATGGAAAAATTGGAATGGTGCACAGGGTGGGTAATGGGGGGGGGGCGTCTTCCCGAGACCCTCGGGCACCTTGGAAACTCAGGGCTGAGCTTTAGCTCAATGAAATCTTATTGAAGCCTTTATTCTTTAAGACCTTAAAAAAAATAGAAACTTGAGCTAATTTTAGCCAGATCTAACGTGTGCGTATGATAATGAATGCTGCTTTTGAAATTCAGCGCATGCAGTATCTCTTTTCATTTAAACAAATGATCCCTCTATTTTCCCCTAAACAGTTTTATTAAGAAGATTTTCAGTGAAGCCCTGTACACGTTAACAACGATTCCAGCTTTGCCTTTGATCTTTTCCACCGTGGATTTATTTATCTCATGTGATATGCATAAATCACATTATGTCACCTACTTGACTCTGGAGCAGTTGTTCATTTGTGGCAATTCGTTTATTGTGCTTTGATGAATCACATTCATATGGGTGTTGTTCATAACTTTAGTGTGGACTCTTATTAAATGTTATTTGAGTGTGTGTGTGTGTGTTTGTGTGTGTATGTGTGTGTATATATATACATATGTGTATATATATTTCCAGCTACTAGTCACAGTTTTCTGAACAATTTGGCCTCTCATTTATGCTTTATAGAAAATGTCGAGTTAGTGAGCCTTGGCTCTGGGGAGAAAGGCTACATAGCTCAAAGTGAAGGAGAAAGCAAGCTGGACATTATCTGGTTCTATTGCTATTATTGGGGAGTCAGTCTTAATATAATGAAGGAATATTTGAGGATTATTTAAGATATTTTTTTAACCTGAGTTATTTCGATGGGCTGTCTGTAGCCCCCTAAATGGCCCAGAATGAGGCTGTGACTTACCTACCTTTCATAAAAGACAAGAAGGTTAGGACAGGAGTGATGGGAATGGAGAAAACAACTCAACTCCAGGGGGCACACCATGCTATCTGCAAAGATTCAGTGAGCATCTACTATGTGAGAGACCTTAGGCCAGCAAGACCCTAAAGGAGATATGGAGATGATCAGTAGTCCACGCTTTCTGTGTATTAACTCTTTCAGTCCTCACTGCAATCCTTTGGGGTAGGCACTGCTATCATCTGCATTTCACAGGTGAGGAAACTGAAGCACAGAGAGCTTAAGTCACTTGCCCAAGACTGCTCAGCTGTTAAGTGGTAGAGTCATGCTGGGACCCCAGCCTGTATTCTTTTTTTTTTTTTTTTTTTTTTAAATTTATTTTTTATTTTTGGCTGCATTGGGTCTTCGTTGCTGTGCGCAGGCCTTTCTCTAGTTGTGGCGAGTGGGGGCTACTCTTCGTTGTGGTGCATGGGCTTCTCTTGTTGTGGAGCACGGGCTCTAGGCGTGCAGGCTTCAGTCGTTGTGGCACGCGGGCTTCAGTAGTTGTGGCGCACGGGCTTAGTTGCTCTGTGGCATATGGAATCTTCCCGGACCAGGGCTCGAACCCGTGTCCCCTGCATTGGCAGGTGGATTCTTAACCACTGCGCCACCAGGGAAGCCCCCACCCTTTTAAAAAAATTTATTTATTTTATTTATTTATTTTTGGCTACGTTGGCTCTTCATTGCTGCACGTGTGCTTTCTCTAGTTGCGGCGAGTGGAGGCTGCTCTTCGTTGCGGTGCGTGGGCTTCTCATTGTGGTGGCTTCTCTTGTTGCGGAGCACGGTCTGTAGGTGCACCGGCTTCAGTAGTTGTGGCACGTGGGCTTAGTTGCTCCGTGGCATGTGGGATCTTCCTGGACCAGGGCTCGAACCCGTGTCCCCTGCATTGGCAGGGGGATTCTTAACCACTGCGCCATCAGGGAATTCCCCCAGCCTGTATTCTTAACTGCTGCCATGCACTGTCTCGCAAGCCCTCAGCCCTTTCTGTAAGGCAAGGTGTGCCCAGGAGTAGTATTTAAAGACCCACAGCAGAGGTGCGGCCAGCTCTCAGAGGTCAGGATCAGAGAAGGTTCATGTACGATGAGCCCTCCTTTTCCAGGCTTGCCTGTCTGTTCAGGGTCACGTACAGGCTGTCTTTGCTGTGTTGTTTCCCTTTTTTTCACTCTTTGTCCTCCTCCCTGAGATTCCTACGCACTTTCAATAATTATTAATTGAAGAAAATGATGACCATGGCATATGCTTATCTGTGTTTCAGGGGATTGGCTTAAGTTGGGCTCCAAATGTTTGGTGTCCAGTGTTGAACTTTTGACTCTTGAAAGCGAGGTGGTGAACTTTTGACTCTTGAAAGCCTTTCACTGGGTCATTGCTCAGTTTGCAAGGTTTGGCCAATAGGAACTATTTCTCTGCAGTTTGATAGATGGTGGGCGGCACCCAATCCAACTCAAAGAACAAAACATGGGGTGAAAGGAGGTCACACAAGTTAGGGAGGCCATCGGGAAGCTCAGAGCTTGTATCCCCTCCCCTCCCTCCCTCCACCACCTCTGTCCCTCCTGTCCCTTCACCTCTGGTCCCTGCCCCTCCCAGGCTCATTTTCTCACTCATCACTGGACCAGTGATGAGTCTTGACCAACTCATGTCAAAAGGATAGAGAAGAAAGATCACTTTTCTCTTAGGCTGCCCAGGGAAAACTAAGAGTTTGTCTTTCTTACAGTTGAAGAATGTAAGTGATGATCATTTTGTAACGTGTAGAACCATCAAATCACTCTGTTGTGCCCTTGGATCTAACAAAGTGTTGTAGGTCAATTATGCTTCCATAAAAGAAAGAAAATTGCCAAGGATGTTTTTTACAAAAATGTCTTCAGAGGCAAGTCTTGCTTTATAGACACACAGAACAGGAGGATTTGGGATTTACCCTCTGTGCACATGCGGATGGCAGCCCCAGCCTTCATCTGAGCTGTAATCATATGTGATGCATTTTATTTACAGATTAGGAGGCTCTGACTTTGACATATGACTAACGGGGAAGCTCCTCCCTTACAGCAGTTGTATGTCATCTGCTTCAGAGAACTAATTGCTTGGCAATTCCCCTTCGGTAATTCCCTCTTTATTTTCTGATGAGTTACTTAACAGTGACGGGCTTGTTGAGCGGAGCGTTGAGTTTAATGTGTGCTCCAGAAACTCCACTGTAGGCCTGGGGGATATGTTTTTCGAATTCTGTTTAGCTTTACTGAAGGAACACTGAAACCATTATATGGCCTGTTAATATTTCACTCAATACGAGGTTAAACGCTGAGCGGTGTGCAGTTTTCCAAAAGAAATAAAAACCAGGCTTCTTTTTTTCAGTGTGCCCCTGTGCATTTGAAAATTATTAAAAAGGGAATTTAATATTCATAGAATGTTTAATCCTTTTTTTCAAAATAAGATTTCAAGTGGAGTAGCTTTCCAGGACACCACAGCGTGAGTGGGGTGTGGTAGAAAGCTGTTGGGTGGGTTTTGGGGAGACCGAGTTTCTTTTAGCTGCCCTGCTGCAAGGTGAGATGGACCGCCCACTCTACCTCGCTGGGCCTCAGTTTCCCCATTTACAGGAAAGAAAGCGGGCGGAAGAAATGATCGCTCGGGCCTCTTCTATCTCGAACACGGCACAGTTCCATGAATAGATTTTATTGTAATTCTTCCTCTCGGTTCCCCTCACCCTCCCCCAGAGACCTTTGCTCTGTCAGACATCATTTGCTGTTGTTTGACTTTGTTCGGTTTTGTATTTAATTAGAATTTACATTTTCAGCTATTATTGTGTCATTATTTATAAAGTAAGTCGTAAGGGGTGCCTAAAATCATTTATCACCCCATCTCTATTAGTTTCGTACCTTACCACTTCCTCGGCTCCTTTTTCCTCTTCTTACTTCCGTGCCCCAAACAACATCCATTTCTGGAGTGGCTGTGTGATCACTGGAAGGAATCTTTCTGCTAATTATGGAATAATTTTTTGAAAGGAGAGTGCAGAAGCTCTGCTCTTTGCAGTAGCATCGAGGGTCCCATTCTGCTTTTAATTTACAAATAGAAATCCTTTGGATGTCGTTTGGTTTTACCTGCAGGTGCAGATGTGAGGCTCGAGGTAATTCGTTTTTTCTTCCACATCAACTTTCCCAGTTGGTGTGCATAGCATTATTTTGTCCTGTTGGTTCATTTGTAAACAGTTCATACTGATGTCTCTTGACTCATTGAATAGTATTTTTTGGCAGCCAATGCAAATAGAAGGGGTGACATTTACAAGTGTTTCCTTTTGTTGTTTTGTTTGTTTCATTAGACAGAGAGGAAGGGAAGAGGCAATAGGGGTGTTAAAAGTGAGGGCTTTGAAGACAGGGAGGTTAAGCGTTGAATTCTGGTTCTGGGTCCTTAGTTGTGTGTCCGAGGCCACATTTCTTAAATCTGTGATCCTCAGTTTTCTCATCTGTAAAATGGGGATGATGACAAGGTCTATGCTGGAAGGGTCAAATGAGCATTCACTGTATATTGCCTGTGGTCGGATCTCAGTACATAATTTAAAGAAAAGAAAGGAGGGGGTAGTATAGAATTTAAGGGCTGGAAAAAAACAACAACAAGAACTAAGGAAAGAGTTGTATCTTTGGGGGTACTCAGGGTAGGAGGAGCCCTTCACAGCCCTTTGTGGGCAGTTTTGAATTCCTGATGGACCATTGAAACTTGGGAGGGCCTGGACCGCCTTCCCTGTTCTGGGTGTGATGTTCTACTGAAGGTCGACCTGCTCCACAGAAGAGGGTGTTAGTTGCTGTGCAATGGATAGAAATATTACATTTTAAACATCTGTTGTCTATACTTTACTACAATAAGAGAAAACCAATGAAAGCAAAAGTTCCCTTTGATTCCACCATCCCAGTCCATAAGTCACTATTAGGTGTTGTCTTTTAGTTCTTGACAATTTACCATATATCTTTTTTCACTTTTGCTTTTTCTATTTAGCACAAACATTCTGATTTGAAACCTAGACGGTACAGTTATCCTTTGCAAGGATTATATAATATACCCTCAAGTTGTTTTCTCTTAATTTAGGTTTTGTATTATTTGTGGACATTCAAGTTGGTTCTAATTGTTTACTATTATAAAACTGCAGTGATTACCTTTGTACACTTAAGTAGTTTCTTAGGATAGAATCACCTCAGAAGGCTTATTGCTAGATGGAGGGGCCTTGCTCTGAACTGCTTTCTGAAAGATAACATTTACATTGTTACTGATGATATATGACTGTGTCTTGTTTCAGCCTGATTAATTGTGGGACTTACTCTTTTTTGGCTAATTTAATAGGCTTCTTGGTTTTAAAATTTGCATTCCTTTGATCCCTCTCAGTCGCAGAACATTTCCATCTGTGTTTACTTACTGCTTTTCTTTTATACAATTAGCAAACGGGAGTCTTGATAATTTCTCATCTGTGCCTATGAACTCTTAGTGTGCTCTCGAAATTGATCTTTCTTAAAGCCATATGTACTGCAGCTCCTTCCCCGGTCTGATTGTTTTTTCATTCGGATTCTCTGACTTTTTGTTGTATGAAAGTCCAAGATTTCCTATGATGTCTCTTTTCTTCTGTGATCATACCCAGGGCCAGCCTGGAAGGAAGAAGGGAGATGACTGCAGCTCACATTCTGCACCTGGCCGGCCAGCGGCTCGGCTTGGCTGGAACAGTTCTCATTACCAACCGCTCACCGCTCCCCTGTTGAACGCCAGGGAACAGCTTGACCTTGATCCATCCTGGGCCAGTCTCCTAGATGTCTCGTCTCCTCTGCCCACCTTTGGGGCTCTCCGCCCTGTGTTGCTGACCCCCGTTTCTCTCGGGGAGCCCTGCCGTGGGGGCCGTGCTGGAGGCCTGGCAGCCTCCCTCACGTGCGCCTGGACAGATAGTCAGGAGTTCCAGGCTTGGTGAGGTTGAACCCTTCTTCGAGGATCCTGGGTTGGGCTCTTCACACCTCCTGCTCACTTAGTCCGACAGGCCACCTGCTGAGGAGTGAGCTTCGCGGGTTTGATTTTCATCCAGGTTAGACTGAGGGGCCCACTGCTGCCCAGCTTCCCTTGCTGTTGTAGCTCTTCCCTGGAGAGAGCTCTGCGGGCAGGAGGACAGGAGCAGTTTCCCGGGTGTGGAGCTCTGGGGGAGTCTGGTCTCCAGGCCTGAACTGGGACCAGTGGCCCCGCTGGGTTGCAGTGGTTTAGGATGTGCTGTCCCTCCTCAATGGCCTTTCTCAATGTGCACTTGTTCTGGTCCAACCCGTTTTCCTCTCCGAGGCCAAAATGAACATTTCTTACTCTTAGGCATCTGTCTGCATCTCTGTTTCACCTCCCTGGTTTTTCATTGAAGTTCTGAATCCTTAACCTGGCCGAGCAGCTTTGGGGTGCCTTGCTTATCTCCCTGGCACTGTCACTCATCTGTTGCCCCTTCTTTTTTTTTTTTTTTTTTTTTTTTTTTTGTGGTACGCGGGCCTCTCACTGTTGTGGCCTCTCCCGTTGCGGAGCACAGGCTCCGGACGCGCAGGCTCAGCGGCCACGGCTCACGGGCCCAGCCGCTCCGCGGCATGTGGGATCTTCCCGGACCGGGGCACGAACCCGCGTCCCCTGCATCGGCAGGCGGACTCTCAACCACTGTGCCACCAGGGAAGTCCCCTGTTGCCCCTTCTTTGCTTCAGTCATTTAGCATTTCCTCCTTCAAAGTGCCCTGTCCTCTCTTGTTATGTTCTAGCTTTTAGTCGTGCTGTTCCCCTTCCTTGACATCCAACTACCCACCTCTATCTGTGTGTCTAACTTTGCCGCATCCTTAGAATCTTGGTTTACAGTCCTTTCCTCAGGCAGCGGGGGGACTAGTCATGTGCTGTCTGTCGGGGATTCCCAGAGCCCCCTGCTGTTTTTCTGGGGGGGGGGTTGTAACATTTTGCACCTCTTTCCCCAGCTCAGTGACAGCAGGGACAGCAAGGACTGTTTCCCCCCCACAACCATTCTTGGCATTTGGCATCCAGTAGGGCTGCAATAAATGTAAGCATTTTCCCCTACAACGTGGGTTTGTATGATGCAAATTGGAGGCAATTCCATCTCTTTATACAGACCATGACTTACAGGCTTGTGGTCTGGAGCCAGCCCTGGGGCCTAGTGGACCACGGTGGTGGAAGAAGCTATGGCACCTGTTGAATACCTTTGCGCATCAAAGAACAGGTGATAAAGGTGACCAAAATTTGTAAGAGGGCTCTGCTCAGGAGAAGG